>NC_141145.1:149881940-150192940 GCF_053477565.2 Lygodium microphyllum
TTGCTAGCTTCTCCTCTTGAGCTAGACCACTCCATGATGCCCCAAAATGAAGGTGTAGGCACCCATGTGACGTATTTTTTATAGGTTTTTTTGCATTTTACCTCTCTAGCTCCCAACCATCCTTGACATTGTACATGACTGCAAGTTGGAATCCTTCTTATAGCCCAAACGGTGTCATGAAGGATTGTCTCCACCACCATTTTCCTCCGAACAATTTGGTGATATTGCCCTTGATTGGTCAAAAGTCAAAGGGTCCTCAAAGTTTAGTTTTCTTGTATCCTTTCTTCTAGGTATGTTTTCGGTCACATACTCCGGCTTGTGAGAGGTGTTGGCTTCCTCGGACCCCACTTTCCCATCAACCTTGCGTTTTCTTACTATAATCACATTGTCCCCTCAAAAATCAGGATATTTATGCAATTCAGTTCCTCTTGCCACCTCCTCAACCATCCTTACCGTTGCTCGAGGTGTGGGGCTAATTCCTTGTTGTAGTTGACTCAAAAGCTTCTCTACACTGGGTCCTGCACCATGGAACTTTCCACCAATGAATACATGTCATTTTGTGCTCTGTAGTAGAGCATTGGCCAAATCACTGACACATGCATCGTACAAGCTTATAGATACCTTGAATCCCTCCCTTTCCAACCAACTTGCATGCATTGGCTCTGCCAAGTTTGTGGTTGGCATATGAGCAATGTCCTCTACCATCTGGACAAAAATATGGCACGAGAAGATATGGAGCATGAGAAAACAAATGCACCACATGTCACATCCTACTATTACGAACTAGTCTTATCTCGACAAAGTGCCACCTCCAATGTGGGTATCTGATATGCCATTAACTAAGCCAACAATCCATTGTTGGTATATTGCAATCCGCAACTTTCCATAAGGCCCAGCAAGCCTGAATGAATCGATATTGCATTGTTGCATCATCTTCCGTGACTGCACACCTCCACATGCGGCACAAGCGCTTCTGCTCATCTTGAAAACTCTTGTGCACATAGTGTGATGTGTGTATTTGGAGACTTTGTTCCCAATGAAATAAGTGAGATCTCTCCCTTCCTTGCATTACATTGTATGAACCACCATTGAACACTGTGCGGATGGCCCTCCAATTGGCAGTTGCCTATAGAAACACAAGAAAGGAATGGGAGAGTAAGGAACACCATATTGGGGAATATGGGAATTTTCCATAAGTTTGGGACATGTGGTCAAATCTTTGGATTTGTCATAACTTGAACACAATAACTCCAAATCGAGAGCTCTATAGGTCAATAAATTCATTTTTTAAAGCGCTTTCCAATGATAGGTCTAGCTACTGGGGACACCTAGAACAATATTTTGACAGACACCGAGAGTATGGGATTTCTCTCAACCCCAACAAATGTGTCTTTGGTGTCTCCTTAGGAGTTCTTTTGGGCCATATTGTCTCGGCACAAGGGATTGCAATAGACCCGACGAAGATTGAGAAGATTGCCGCTTTAACAGCACCAACAAATCTCAAGCAATTGAGAGGATTTCTTGGCAATGTGGGCTACTTGATGGACCTAAAAAACGGGCCGGCACTGGCTCATGCACTAGCCGGGCCTCGTCACTACACACAAGACAACCCCTCGGCCTCGCGGCCAGGAGCGTCTATCAAAATCTCTGCCTTCCTAAACATTGCGTTTGTACTACGTTGTAGTCCAATTGATCCTAACCCAATATTACTCCTCAGAGGGAGTCCCTTTCACATAGCCAAAAGGCTCGAATCACATACACATAGGGTTCCTCCTATGGCTGAATGCCGTCAACCCTCTGCGACTCTCCTACACCTTGGGGATTGGCCCCTTGATGCGTCGCTCAACAAATAGACACATCGCACAAAAGTCGCTCAAGGTACCAAATAAATGTGTCCAGGAGTGTACCATTTCTTCCTCACTTGCTTTCCCCTTTGGGACCCGCGTCTACCTACAGCATGGGTACCTCACTGCCTCTCATCGTAGGTCAGGTTCTAATAAACCAATTGCAATGCATGTCCAGGAGCTGGTCATTGATACTTTCTAAATTCTTTTCATGCTCTATGCATTTGGTGGATGCCTAGTGCTCAAACATTTAGCAAAATAGTATCGTGCACAAGTGCAAAAACACTCTTTTAATGGTTTCCAACTACCGTTCGTGCTTCGTTGCCTGGGCCTAGCACCGAGGTGATCCTTGTGCTACTAAGCTCTTAATTTTAATTATCATCCGTCCTAAATGCTATGCGTGGGAATAAACAACTTTTCCATCATCTCACACGGCATTTAGACATATTTCAACTTCTCTATCCTTTCCCGTTTAAATATTGCATCGTTGCATAGATTTACGAGGTATTTTACCATTATTTTATGTAAAAAAATCGAGAAAAACACACTAGAACAAGAAGGTGGGGTTGAACTGAGGCAAATCCTCATGCTTCAGTCCCCACAAACATTCACAAACATTGTTCTTAATTTTCATTAATTTCCCGTACCCAAAATGCATTTTTCCCCTATTTTCTGTGATTTTCCTCTATTTTCCTTGTATTTTTCCCTTATTTTTTGCATTATTTAATTACTGAAAATTCAAAACAGGTTATGGGCTGTGGCCCTTAGTTCCTTCTTGCAGCAAAAATGAAAATTTAGTTGGTGTTCCTATTAATTTTTCCATTTTTATGCCCAAAAATATCATTTTCCCTTGATTTTTCATATTTTACGTGTTTTAGTGTATTATTTTGAGTCACAAGATGCATATTTTTCTGATTTTCTGATTATGATCAGCAAGTACTCATGGAAAACAGCAACATAAACAAATTTTAGCCCACATGAACAACATTTTATCAATCAAAAGCCATGAAATCTCAAATTTCTTTTGAAAAAATTGAATTACCGCTTATTTGTGTGTTTCGGGTTTCATGTCCATAGCTGCAAATCTGAAAATCAGCGGCACTTCATGTCCAGCACAATCACAAATCACCATTTCCAGCCCGTGGAGCAATCCGATCCATGCTGGACAAGCCTCCATCATTCTTTCTTCTTCCTTCTTCTTCCCACATGAACTCCCTCTTAGAGGAGAGAGAGAGAGGAGAGAGAAAGAATGATTTCCTCTCTCTCTCTACAGACTGCCATTCCCCTCGTGGATTGAAGCGATGCGGAGCGAAGATCGAATGTGGAAGCCTGACATAATTGAATCCATAGCTTACTTGACAAGATGCATCTCGATTTGAGGGGGGGGCGCGTTTTTTTCGGCGACTGTCTGCACGCCATTTCCTTCCCGTCCACGAAAAAAATTGGGGGGGTGGGGGAGCCAAAGGGTACCCCCACTAATCACACCCTTTGAAATTTCAAATTTGGCCCCTTTTTTGGGCACTCCGGTCGGTTTCGGGCCAACTTCCGCATACGAGCTCCGATTGACGTGCTGCAAATTTTTGGGCGTCCACCTCGGCATCCCGGACAGGCCTGCAGCTCCCACATCCTGTCCTGACTGACAGAAAAATTATTAAAAATCTGGACGTGTCACTTGGGCACCCGTCGACTGCTTGTTGCTTAAAATCGTCCTAGATCGAGCCGCCGCCTTTGATGGTGAATATTTTTCCCTTGATATTCATAATTTTTAGCTATTTTTAAGCACTTCCCGTCACCTGAATTCCACTCTCATCGGCGACCACGGGACAGGGCGACTCAGCCCGTCGAATCCACGAACATATCTGCACATAAACAACCAAAGAAGCATCAAACTGATACAAAACAAATATATAATAAAACTCAGAACAATGCTCCCCCTACCCCTGGACAGAACCAAGGCATGACATCCACAAGGAGTAGGCCTAGCATCATCTAATAGAAGATCCGAAGTGAGTCACTAACCAGCTGCTCCAACACAGCCAAACAAAAAAACCTAGCAAAGAGGTTGCCCTAAGTGGTAGTCGGAACTACTTACCAACTAAAGACAACACAACTAGGAGTCCCTACAAGGCGAGGACTCCTATAGCCTGATCAAAGAGTATTTTCTTTCAGTACATGTCTTCTTTTAGGGTTTGTATTGGATGAACATACTTGGGCATGTAAAAAGGAGGGAGCTGAGCGTAGTGACCCAAGGAGAACATGGCATCGGCCTTAGGACCTGTCTCGGTACCCAAGAACCTACCAAGCCCTCGCAAGGCGACACTTAATCCTTTTCTAACGCTCACTTTTATTTTCGCTCCAACCTTCCTTGTTTTGTCTTTTTTTTCCCCCCCCCAGCAAGAAGCCACCCCTAGGAAGACAAGGTATCGGCCCCGGGTCTGACTCGTCCCCAGGAACCTACCAGGCCTTCGCAAGGCACTGATCAATTGCTTACACATTTTCATCCCTTTTCTTTTTTCGTATAAAGCACGACTTTCTCATAGAGAATATAATGCCTGAATTTCTTGGTCCCAAAGATCATCGCTAGACACAACTTCTCCATGTAAGTATAATTGATTTCGGATACCCCCAGCTTTCGGCTGGCAAAAGCGATCGGGTGGTACCACTTCTCTTCCCAAATTTGGGCTAAACAGCAGCTGATACTATACATGGTGGCTGCTGAGAATATATAGAACACCTCACCTCTTTTAGGTGCTTTTAAAACAGGCGCTCTTGCTAGCTCCTGTTTCACATCCTCGAATGCTATCTTACAAGGGTCGCCCCATACAAACGAACAGCTAAAGGACAATAAATTTGTAAGTGGCAACGTTCTTTCTGCCAACGCGTTTATGAATCTACGGTAATAACCAACCGAAGACAGAAAGCTATGAACTTCTTTCGGAGTGCGTGGTGGACCCATGGCAACTATAACTTTGACCTTCTCGGGGTCTTCGCAATTCCTACCGAACTGACTACATGACCCAGCAATAGCCCATAAGGTACTCCAAAAACACACTTCCGTGGGTTTAGGGCAATGCAGAATTTTCTACAGTGCTCGAAGCATTTTCTTAAAATGATCAACTGCCTTCCTCTCATGGTGGCAGCCCCTAAGTCATCAATAAACACCTTCAACTCTTCGGGGGATATGTCACCGAATGTCTTATCTGCTGTTCGTTGCCACGAACCAGGCGCATTGCATAAACCAAAGGCCATCACATGGTATGCAAAAGTACCGAATACAGTAATAAAAGTTGTTTTCAACTTGTCCTCTTCTGCAATTGCCATCTGGTTATATCCTGCAAAGCAATCCATGAACGAATATATCTCCCTACCCGCTAATTGATCCAAAATCTGGTCAATAAATGGCAACGGGTAGTAGTCCTTAACTGTCTGCTTATTCAACTCCCTGAAGTCTACACATAAACGGATTTGATTATTCTTCTTCTTTCTAATCACAACTGGCGAACACCATTCCGTGTGTTGCACAGGAAAAATCAAACCCACTTTTCGAAGCTTCTGTAACTCTTCAAACAGCCTGTCCCTTAGTTCGAAAGGCATACGCCTTACTTTCTGCCGTACATGATGACTGCCCTCTTTCAACGGAATTGTATGAACAGCAAGACTAGGAGGAATGCCTCTTAACTCATCATAACTCCAGGCAAAGATATCGCAGAATTCCTGAATCAAGACCACATAGTCCTCCCTTTCTGCTGTGCTGAGCATAGAACCTAATTTGATTGGCTGCTAATCATCAGGCGTACCAAGGTCTAGCTCGATAACATCTGCATCTCTTATACGATCTTGGGCCTCTATCAGCTTGTTCAAAGTGATCTGATAGATGTCCTCCATGGTGGATCCCTCTTTGGACTCATCACTCGATGATGTCTCATTGGCAGATAAATCTTCTAGTGTCTCCAATTCTGTAGAAGATAGAGGAGCTCTCTCACTCTGCGGGGACTCAGGATAAGCATCAACCACCACACGCTGGGCACCTCTGCCGAATATTAGCTGACCGACGGGTATATCCACTTGGTAGTCCGCTTGCAAGATCCAAGGTCGTCCGAGTAATACTTGGTAACTTGGACGGCCTGCAAAACGAATCACCCTAAAGTCCAACAGGCATTCTACATTTGCAACAGTGACATGGACCTTAGTAATGCAGCCTTCCGGCTGTCTCAAACTATCATTTGCCATTCTGAGAATTGTGGAGGTATCTTTCTGGATCGCAAGACCCAACCTTTCCATCAGTTCAGAACTCATAATGTTAACAGATGATCCCGTGTCGACAATAGCATAATCTACTAATATCCCATCAACATAGGCTGCAACCCTTGGGCAATGCTTCTCAGCATGCTCGAACCAGTCATCACCAACTCGCGCAATACCCAAAGGTTCTACGATATACCCGGTATGTAGGATCTTTCTAAATTCCTTGCGTACTCCTGGGGAAAGCTTAATAAGCTGTAAAAGATTCACATCCGGCTTGACTTCGCAAAGAGAGCTCGCCAAATTGAATTCATGATAGTTCGATAGAGCTCGCTTTTCACGCCAAACCATCCGCTCTTTAGGTCGCTGAACCGGCTTTATTGCCTCTTTCTTAACTTTCACCTTCTTCTTTGATGGTTCCTTATTGGCTTTACTCTCTACGGGCTTCAAAGGTCCCCCTTCCATGGCAGGATCCAACACTTGCGTTCCTTTGTCGCCTTGTTTAGGGTTTCCGTCGACAGGCTTATCCTTGTCGGCTTCTCTACCCTTTTGACCTCTTGTAAGGATAGCTCGCAGATTAGAGGTTTCAGCATCATTAACGCGTACAGTCTCGATCAAACTGACTCCACTACCACTTGGTAGCTCCTCCACTGTAGTCTTTGGTCGTTGAAGTATTTGTTTAGGCCCGTCCTCTCGCTGGGAATCATTTCCTTGGGCACGATGATTAATAGGCCCTGGTTGCTGACTACCTCGCTGGAGAGAACTGATCTTACTCCAGCAAGTAGCTGCTAAATGGCCAGATTTTCCACAGATGTCGCACTTAACATTTGGGCAATTTCTTGGATAGTGCTGCCCACCACACCATTTGCAACTAAACCTCGAAGGTGCACCCTCCTCTGGGTATCTACTTCCTATCAAATTTTGTTGTTTTTTAAGGAAGTTGACATCAACGGCTATTTGTCGATACTGCTCCGTAATCATATCGGTATAATGCTTCATCATGTCCTTAACCTCGCCAAGAACATTGGAAGCGCTCGACTCATAGCCTTGGTCATTACCATGTCGTTCCATCGGCCTAACAATACGATTAGGCACTGGTTGTTGAGCCACAGGCATGGTATTAGAATTGACCGCCTGGCCTCCACCATTTGGAGCCATTTGACTGCCCGTAGGCATCGACATGCTAGGGGGAGCTGGTAATAAAGGGACATTCTGCATCATGTTTCCTCTCCCATTAGGGTTAGCCATCGCTATCCCTTGGCCACTACTGCCATTGGCCATTGCCACATTATTTCCCAATACTAAACCCATATTCGAATTGCCTCGAGAGGCATAGGCTGCTTGTAGTCGGGATTCCACCTCTTGTGCTCGTGTAATGGCAGTATCTATATCCCCCAAGGGGACACTACTCAACTGCAATTGGATATTAAAGTCCAAACCATGTAGGAAATATTGCAATTGGG
The DNA here is from genome assembly GCF_053477565.2 of Lygodium microphyllum. Classification (NCBI taxonomy): domain Eukaryota; kingdom Viridiplantae; phylum Streptophyta; class Polypodiopsida; order Schizaeales; family Lygodiaceae; genus Lygodium; species Lygodium microphyllum. The sequence goes on from NC_141145.1 coordinate 149,889,490, forward strand.
CAGCTGCGGGGATAGGAATAGAGGTGTCCAACTTACGGAAAACCTCTTTCATTTTCTTCGCATAAGCACGAATATCCTCATGTGGTTCTTGGCGGGTCACATTGAGTACACGCAACCAATATTGCCCACCCCTTTCAGGGGCAAACTCCCTTCGAAAAGCTCCATAAAATGCATCAATATTCAATATGGTTCCGGCTTCTAAACCATGATACCATATAGCAGCTCTTCCTTTGAGAGTCATATTGAAGACCATCATTAAATGTCCTTCTTCTTGAATGCGACAGTTAAACATCAGCTTTTGAAACTCCCTAATGTGGAGTTCCACATTTTCCTCAACTAGCCCATTAAAAATGGGTAGCGGGTAGCCTAGAGCCGGCAAATCCGTCGTCCCTGCTGGAATTGCAATAGGCTGTGCCATGACGAGGATTGGATTTGCACTAGGAATAGGGGACGGTGGGGTTACACCTCCCGTACTTGATGTAGGCTGGCTTATGGTAGAAAGGGGAGTACTAGAGCTTCCACCTTCTCCTAACTTGCTGCTTGTGGCCTCAAGACCACTAGATCCACTCCCTCGTAAGGGTTCAGCACCGCTACGTTTAGGGGAATATCTCCTAAAAATTTCAGCACGTTGCCTAGCTCTTTCGTCTCTTTCTTGCTTTTGGATTTCTGCTAGACGATGCTTATCAATAAATAACAGATTAATCTCAGTATCCTTTGGCATAAATTGCTAGTTGGTCCTTAGACAACCAGGATTCGAGGACCGCCACTTTTAAGCAGCTCCCGGCAGACGCACCACTGATGGACCTAAAAAACGGGCCGGCACTGGCTCATGCACTAGCCGGGCCTCGTCACTACACACAAGACAACCCCTCGGCCTCGCGGCCAGGAGCGTCTATCAAAATCTCTGCCTTCCTAAACATTGCGTTTGTACTACGTTGTAGTCCAACTGATCCTAACCCAATATTACTCCTCAGAGGGAGTCCCTTTCACATAGCCAAAAGGCTCGAATCACATACACATAGGGTTCCTCCTATGGCTGAATGCCGTCAACCCTCTGCGACTCTCCTACACCTTGGGGATTGGCCCCTTGATGCGTCGCTCAACAAATAGACACATCGCACAAAAGTCGCTCAAGGTACCAAATAAACGTGTCCAGGAGTGTACCATTTCTTCCTCACTTGCTTTCCCCTTTGGGACCCGCGTCTACCTACAGCATGGGTACCTCACTGCCTCTCATCGTAGGTCAGGTTCTAATAAACCAATTGCAATGCATGTCCAGGAGCTGGTCATTGATACTTTCTAAATTTTTTTCATGCTCTATGCATTTGGTGGATGCCTAGTGCTCAAACATTTAGCAAAATAGTATCGTGCACAAGTGCAAAAACACTCTTTTAATGGTTTCCAACTACCGTTCGTGCTTCGTTGCCTGGGCCTAGCACCGAGGTGATCCTCGTGCTATTAAGCTCTTAATTTTAATTATCATCCGTCCTAAATGCTATGCATGGGAATAAACAACTTTTCCATCATCTCACACGGCATTTAGACATATTTCAACTTCTCTATCCTTTCCCGTTTAAATATTGCATCGTTGCATAGATTTACAATGTATTTTACCATCATTTTATGTGAAAAAATCGGGAAAAACACACTATAACAAGAAGGTGGGGTTGAACTGAGGCAAATCCTCATGCTTCAGTCCCCACAAACATTCACAAACATTGTTCTTAATTTTCATTAATTTCCCGTACCCAAAATGCATTTTTTCCCTATTTTCTGTGATTTTCCTCTATTTTCCTTGTATTTTTCCCTTATTTTTTGCATTATTTAATTACTGAAAATTCAAAACAGGTTATGGGCTGTGGCCCTTAGTTCCTTCTTGCAGCAAAAATGAAAATTTAGTTGGTGTTCCTATTCATTTTCCCATTTTTATGCCCAAAAACATCATTTTCCCTTGATTTTCCATATTTTATGTGTTTTAGTGTATTATTTTGAGTCACAAGATGCATATTTTTCTGATTTTCTGATTATGATCAGCGAGTACTCATGGAAAACAGCAACATAAACAAATTTTAGCCCACATGAACAACATTTTATCAATCAAAAGCCATGAAATCTCAAATTTCCTTTGAAAAAATTGAATTACCGCTTATTTGCGTGTTTCGGGTTTCATGTCCATAGCTGCAAATCTGAAAATCAGCAGCACTTCATGTCCAGCACAATCACAAATCACCATTTCCAGCCCGTGGAGCAATCCGATCCATGCCGTACAAGCCTCCATCATTCTTTCTTCTTCCTTCTTCTTCCCACATGAACTCCCCCTTAGAGGAGAGAGAGGGAGGAGAGAAAAAGACTGATTTCCTCTCTCTCTCTATAGGCTGCCATTCCCCGCGTGGATTGAAGCGATGCGGAGCGAAGATCGAATGTGGAAGCCTGACATAATTGAATCCATAGCTTACTTGACAAGATGCATCTCGATTTGAGGGGGGGGGGCGGGTTTTTTTCGGCGGCTGTCTGCACGCCACTTCCTTCCCCTCCACGAAAAAAATTGGGGGGGTGGGGGAGCCAAAGGGCACCCCCCACTAATCACACCCTTTGAAATTTCAAATTTGGCCCCTTTTTTGGGCACCCCGGCTGGTTTCGGGCCAACTTCCACATACGAGCTTCGATTGACGTGCTGTAAATTTCTGGGCGTCTGTCTCGGCATCCCGGACAGGTCTGTTGCTCCCACATCCCGTCCTGACTGATAGAAAAATTACTAAAAATCTGGACGTGTCACTTGGGCGCCCGTCGACTGCTTGTTGCTTAAAATCGTCCTAGATCGAGCCGCCGCCTTTGATGGTGAATATTTTTCCCTTGATATTCATAATTTTTAGCTATTTTTAAGCACTTCCCGTCACCTAAATTCCGCTCTCACTACTATAGAATATTTATTGCACATTTTGCAACCAAGGCAGCCCCTCTGCACAAGCTCCTAAGGAAAGATGCGGATTTCCTTTGGATTGATGATTGTGAAGAAGCCTTTAATATCCTAAAACAGTGCCTTATCTAAGCACCTATTTTACAACCTTCTGATTGGACGAAGGAGTTCCATATGCACACAAATGCATCAGTTGAAGGGATAGGTGCTGTCATATGTCAAAAGGACCCCTGTAAATTAGATCAACCAATTTATTATGCAAGTCGAAAGATCACTAATAGGGAATGGAACTACACAGTGATAGAGCTTGAATGCCTAGCAATGGTCTTTGAATTGGAGAAGTTTCGACACTATCTACTGTCAATGCATTTCAAGTTCTACATGGATCATGAAGCCTTGTCCTTCCTGATGAACAAAGCAGATGTTAAAGGACGACTGATGAGATGGTTGCTTCTATTCCAGGAGTTTGATTTTGAAGTGGTCACTAAGTCTGGCCGTTCCCATGTCCTAGCTGATCATCACAGATCCCTCAAACAGAAAAAGAGGAACAAGATGATCCTGACCTTCCTGATGCTTCCTTGTTTCTAGTTGAAACAGTTATTCCCTGGTATGCAGACATAGCCAACCTCCTGGCAACTCAGCAGTATCCTCCTGGTATCTCAAGCCATGAGAAGAAGAAGCTTCTGTTAGAATCAGCCCCCTATTCCAGGAGTTTGATTTTGAAGTGGTCACTAAGTCTGGCCGTTCCCATGTCCTAGCTGATCATCTGTCACAGATCCCTCAAACAGAAAAAGAGGAACAAGATGATCCTGACCTTCCTGATACTTCCTTGTTTCTAGTTGAAACAGTTATTCCCTGGTATGCAGACATAGCCAACCTCCTGGCAACTCAACAGTATCCTCCTGGCATCTCAAGCCGTGAGAAGAAGAAGCTTCTGTTAGAATCAGCCCCCTACACTTTGCTAGGTGGTGCACTGTACAAGAGAGGCAAAGATGAAGTGCTGCGAAGATGTGTTGCAGGGGATGAAATTGGCATAGTATTGAGAGCATACCATGGCGAACCATGTGGTGGACACTTCACAGGAGAAGCAACAGCTAGGAAGGCTCTGTTAGCAGGATATTGGTGGCCGACCCTCCATAAGAATGCATACGGCTACTGTAAGAGATGTGATGCTTGTCATGTCAAGATTGTGGGAGAGAAGGAAGGAGTCTCACTTGTAGCTTTCTCACTTACACAATGGGGATATACACACAAAGGTAGAGGCTGAAAACAATTTTCCTCTTCTTAGTTGTGTAAGCCAAAAGAACTCAACTACAGAGAAATAGAAGAACCCTATATATGGGTCTCAAACCAATCTCAACTAACTAAGGTGGCATACTAACTGAGCCACGAACTAGAGTAAATAAGGATAGTTGTCATCTAGCTATTATTCATGGGCGGTGTACCAACCGCATCTGCAGCTAACAAGTCGGTGACATAAATGCACAACGGTCATCCTAGCATATCACGAGTGGAGCTCGATATCTCAACACTTCCCCTCGAGCTCAATTCCAATTCCTGCATACCAAGTAGGTCTCTAAACTTACGCAGCTTCTCTGCGCCCAATGCCTTCGTAAATATGTCAGCTACCTGATCCTCTGTACTGACATAAACTAGATCAATAAGACCTAGTAAAACCCTCTCCCGTATGTAGTGATAATGCACCTCAATGTGCTTTGTTCTAGCATGATAGACTGGGTTATTTGCCAAGTGTATACTACTCATGTTGTCACAATAAATGACAACTGGCCCATCTGTAGGCTGATGCATATCATAAAGTAGCTTATGCAACCAAGCTACCTCACATGCAGCCATTGCTGCACCCCTGTACTCAGCCTCTATGCTTGACAAGGCAACTATAGGCTGTTTCTTGCTGCTCCAAGTGACTGCAGCACTCCCAAAAGAGAACACATATCCACTGGTAGATCGTCTATCAGAAATACTACTAGCCCAATCAGCATCAGTGTATCCATGCAACTGTATCTGAACCCCAGTCTCATAAAATAGTCCATACTGCAATGTGGACTTCACATACCTGAGTATGCGTCTAGCCGCATCCAAATGCGGTTTCCTTGGAGCCTGCATAAGTTGACTTACTAATCCAACAGCATAGCTCAAATCTGGCCTGGTAATAGTCATATAAATCAAACTTCCTACTATGCGTCTGTATATAGTAGGGTCTTCGAGAAGCTCACCTGCATCTGCGCTCAGCTTCACATTCTACTCCAAAGGAACTGAAATAGGCTTACATCTTGTCATCCCATATTTGGACAGGATGTCCAATCCATACTGTCTCTGCAAGAGCCGTATCCCACTTGGTGATCTAATCACCTCAATGCCCAAGAAATAACGCAGCTCTCCCAAATCCTTCATCTCAAACTTCTGCTTCAATAGCATTTTCACATGAAGGATATCTTCATCACTCACCTGTCATAATCAAATCATCAATATAAATGACAAGTAGCATAATATCTTTCTCTGTTTTTCTCACATAAAGTGAGAAACCTGCCTTGGAAATCTGAAAGCTAATAGTGACAAGATACTGTCCTATCTTGGCAGACCATGCTCTAGGTGCTTGCTTCAAGCCATACAAGACTTTCTTCAACCTGCAAACAAACTCAGGATGAACAGCATGCACATAACCTGGTGGCTGCTCCATATAGACCTCTTCTTGTAAATCACCATGCAAGAAGGCATTCTTTACATCCATCTGATGTAAAGACCATCCCTTTGATGCAGCCATAGCAATGATTGCTCTTACGGTTGCCATCTTTGCAACCGGACTGAATGTTTCTTCATAATCAATGCCATATGTTTGTGCATACCCCTTGACCATTAATCTTGCCTTGTATCTATTCACAGAACCATCTACATTGTGTTTCACCTTATAAACCCACTTACAACCAATTGTATTCTTATCTTTAGGCAAAGGTACCAATTCCCATGTAGCATTTGCTTCCAAGGGATCCATTTCTTCATCCATGGCTTTCTCCCATTTTTCTTTTCCCATGGCTTACTCAAAAGAAGTGGGTTCTGGTTCCTGTATCACTTTGACCATATAGGCATAGTGAATGGCTGTAAATCCATCATATTTCAGCCTATCCACAGGATACCTAGGTCTGGTAGACCTGCGCAAAGTAGGTTCACTCCCAGCTGCTCTCAAAACATCCCTGGTCTTTCTTACTCCAGGTGTAACAATAGAAGGAATACCCAACTCATCATCAATGCTCTGTTCTGAGCCACTGGATTCACCATCCACATAAGAGTGACCTGCATTCACATCAAACATGGGCTGATCCACCTTCTTTTTTCCTTTTTGTGATACCTGCATACCACTATTTGCATTGCTTTGAGAAGATTCTCTTGATCTCAATCTGCCTGTCCATAGCACAGAATGTGAACCACTGCTAGAGGACACTCCAGGTCCACTAATATCTTGTGACTGCTGCTGTGAATTCTGTGCAGCATTACCATTTTGTGCATCTACATTATCAATCACATTTACTAGTTTATACCAGCTACTCATCTCATAAAAAACATCTCTGCTCACTATAAACTTACGAGTAGAAGGGTTATAGCATCTATACCCTTTCTGCTCTGCAGAGAGTAACCAATAAAGATGCACTTCTCAGCTTTTGGATCCAACTTGGATCTCAACTCATCTGGCACATGAACATAGGCAATGCAACAAAAAATTTTCAAATGAGAAATATCTGGTTTCCTACCAGTATACCTCTCCTCTGGAGTCATGCCATGTATTGCTGCAGTGGGAGTCCTGTTCATTATGTAGAGTGCTGTAGCAACTGCCTCAGCCCAGTAAAAATCTGGCAAGTCTTTTTCATTGAGCATGGCATGAGATACCTCTCCAATATGCTTGTTTTTTCTTTCTGCAATTCCATTTTGCTGTGGGGTATGACTACATGAATATTGTTGCTTTATGCTATGCTCTTGCAAGAACCTTGGAAACTCATTTGAGAGGTACTCTCCCCCTCCATCTGACCTTAGGCATTTTATTTGCAGGCATGTTTCTTTTTCAACCATAGCTTTAAGAGTTTTGAAATGCCCAAAAACTTCACTTTTTTTTTCATAAAATACACCCAAACTTTTCTGCTATAGTCATCAATAAAAGTGATAAAATAATGATAGCCTCCAATAGATGCAACTTTAGTAGTCCACACATCAGAGTGGATTAATTCCAATGGCTTCTTACTCTCTTGAACATGTCTAGGAAATGGTTTCCTTGCCTGTTTTCCAAATTGACAGGCTTCACATACCTTATGCATTTCTGCAACCTTGAATTTAAGCAATCCTGCAACAATATTTTGGGTTTGCATTGATTTAAGTCGTTGTACATTAACATGACCAATGCGTTTATGCCAGATATCAATATCTGCAACTACACAAGCCCCATGTGCAAACATTGCTGCACTCAATTCAAGCATGTCTGCATCCAACGTAAACATTCTACCCTTCTTCTTTCCTTTTGCTATCAAGCAACCTTTATTTTTCATATCCTCAACAAAGCATCCATGAGAATTAAATCTAACCTGCAAGCCCTACTCAACCATTTGACCAACAGAAACCAAGTTCTTGGTGATATTCGGGACATGAAATACATCCGATATGTATTTCTTTTTCCCATCCTGCATAGACAAATGAATATTTCCAATCTGCACAATAGGATGTGTAGTATCATCACCAGTCTCCACAAATCGTGGTTTTTCCATTTTCCTTGCATCCTGCATCCATTCTGCATGACCTGTCATGTGGTTTGATGCACCTGAGTCAACATACCACACATCGTTGCTTTCTTGTGCACTTGTCACAGAATTGGTCATGTGCTGCACCATAAACAAATGCTCATTTCTATCATCACCCTGTCTACTAGAAGATGCATAATTCCCTTGTTGCAATTTTTCATTCATAATGTCATTCGCTTTTTATAGCAGCAGTCGTTAGCCATATGACCCATTTTACCACAGTAGTAGCATTCAACATTGCTGTTTGTATTTTGGCCTCTTTGCCATCCACCACGATCTCTTTGGCTCCCCCTGCCTCTAGAGTTACCACGTCCTCCTCCATAGGACTGGTTTTCTTGAGTTTGCTGCATATTTTGATTTCTACCACAGCCTCCAGATCGGCCTCCTCTACCTCTGCCTCTACCTCTTCTAATATTTGAGTAGAAGACAACTTCTTTTGAAGTTCCTCCTGAAGAAGATGCACCACCATTTCTCTGCTCCTCAGAAATTAGAAGAGCAATCAACTCCTCAAAATCAGGAAATCTTTCAACGGATGGAAATCGATATTCGAAACTAAGCATAATCCTTTCCTAGACCATTCAAGGTCACAGAAACTAAATCATCATCTTCCACTGGCGACCCAATGGAAGCACGTGCATCTGCAATCTTCTTCACCTGTACATAACTTTTCTGGCTCTCTCATGCCATCCTTTAAATGCCTGCATTTGTTATTGATTGGGAACATCAGGGAGAACTAGTTCTTCTTCGTTTCCTGCAACAAATTCCCAATATCATTTTCCCATAAGCTTTGTAAACCTTCTGTAGAGCCTCTGTCTCTGCTCTGTAACTGTTCTGTAGCTACTCTAGTACTATACTGTACTGTTCTGTAGACCTTCTGTAAGTGTTCTGTAGAATGTATGTGTGACTTTGAGAAAGTTTTCTACCTTTTGGAAAGGATGAATCTAAGTTCAAAAGAGCTAAAACAAATGGAAGAAGCAGCTGTTGAAGACTGAAGAGAAGACTGAAGTGACAATGACAGTAGTGAGCTGTGAAGAGACACTATAGTGGCTCTGGTGACTCTTCATATCAGACATACCTCTTGGGAGGTGCATCCATGACCTAAGAAGGATTATTGAGAGTTATTATGAGAGTATTATAGTGAGGAGATGATGTACTATTGAGAGAGAGAGAGAGAGAGACAGAGAGAGAGAGAGAGAGAGAGAGCCAGAGATAGTAAATTCTATCAAAACAGTGTAACTGTATATGAGAGATTGAGAGAGAGAACTATGAAGAAATTGAAGATGAATAATATGTGATTGATTTTCATTCAAAAATAGTGTATTCTTCTATGTTCATTATTTTATTGAAGGATTCTATGAAGATGTTGAAGATTATGGTTGATTTTATCAAATCCGTGGGAGATATCTACTATGATGCTACGTGAAGATTTGCTATTTGCTTTGTTTTGGTCGTCAAAAGAATGAAATAAAAGCTTGTTGATGTTACAAGATATATTTTCTTGCAGTAGAATCCCCTTTTCCTTGGTGTTCCTCTTCGGGCTCCACCAGGATGTACCGTCTCACACATAAAGAAAAACAAAACATTATCCACTCTTTTGAAATTGTATAATCTAGGAGATATACTTATTTTCTCACACAATTGTCCCCAAGATGACTGATCTATCCTACAGCAAGGGAAACCTCTTTCACTTAAGTGTAGGTCAGTATCCAAAAGACAAGTGCTATGAATCTAGAAGTTGGCCATTGATACCATGTTTAATGTATAAGTAGTGTGACATGTACTAGCATGCTCAAACATGTTTAATTAGCAATCAGCAATGTGTTGTGCGAAGACATTCTTCCCATGCTTTCTTTTCTCTAGCGTTATGCTGCGTTGCAAAGGGATAGTACCAGGCTAACGAGTGCTACTATTCCTCTTCAAACTTAAATAAACTAAAGTCAATGTGCCATAATACGTAATGAAATTAGAACTTATTCAAATAGTATCTCTTTTTAGCCCTTTTTTCCCTATCGCTTAGGTTTTGCCTTTGTGCATATGTGTAAAAGGATTTTGTCATCATTTTTGTATGAATAAGCAATAATTACACACTTTTCACACATAAATGGAGGTAGACTAAAGTATATTATCATGCCATACCCTCATTATATATCCACATGCACTTAATTTTTTGATAATTTTCAGTGCATTAAAACTAAAATTTTCCCATGTTTCTCTTTAAAAGACTATCTTTCATGGATTTTTAAATTTATTTGAACACAAATGACTGATTTTTCCTAATTTTCTAATTTATATGACTAGCATGGATAATGGTCCATTAAGATATCAATTATTATTCCATATGAACAATATTGAACCTTCAAAACTCAACAAAATCTCATTTTTTGCATTAAATCTTGCATCTAGGGTTTCACAATTTTAATCTTTTTTATGTAAATGATTGAAAGTGATTGAGATTTTTATGATTTTAAACATTGGTAAACATAACTCAAGCATTCTCAACCTGTAATGTGCTTGCCTATCGGCTACCTAGGCACGTTTTTAGCGGTCCATCGAGAGATGAGTCTAAGCGATGCCACCCGGCACTCCCATGAAATGTCACGAGGTTTGTTGCCTAGGGTTTCCCGAGCTTGCCTCACAACGGAACGTCCATGGCCGAACCCACTAGGATCAACCTGAAATTTGGGTTCCTAGTAGACAAGGTCTCCTGACAGCATCATAGTGTCGGGTTTTGGACATCCTACTTTACATAGAGATACCCGATCCGAAGTAGATCCATACCGCACTTGGTTCAAAGAGAATGGGAAATGAGAGGGACGCGTCGCTCACCCTCTCTGCCCATAGGGCATAGTCCCATTTCGATTCCCTAAAACGACATGAATCAGGTTCCAACCTAACCATACCTAGAGGTCAAACAACGGTAAAACCTTGTGAGAAGCCTCCCAGTTCTTTGGGACCACCCTACCGTAGGACACACCCGTTGGGATTCTACCCATCCACTTCCCTTGATAGCTTTAGTTTTCTAATTAGGTCCACATTTATGGTGATATTTAAAATTAGCTTCCTTAATTAAGCCTTTTAGGAAAGGTTCGTTCACGTAATTTACAGCACCAACACAAAAACAAAACAAGCATTCCTTTTGACAAACAAGTTCCTTAACTTATTTTCCAGTTGATCTTTGTCTCCTGCCCATAGAGGAGAATTATGTATCCCTTCTATCCAACAGAAGTACCCGGTCCAAATCACATGGAACCATAATTTCCATCCAGTATCTAGAAAAGGATCTTCCAACACTTCTAGACATTGGGATCATGGCAGTCGTCAACTCCGTTTCGAACTCGGCAAGGGGTATCTTCCAAGAAGAACATTCCTTTATTCCTATGGCAACTTGTCATTACAAACTCCTGCCATAGTTTTACCATCAAACACAAGCACTTGGAATAATCATCCAATTCACATTCCACAATCAATTTAATGCAAAAGCATTTAGGACATTATCTAATCAATCCACAAAACAATGGTATCCTTTTCCAAACATTGCAGGAATAGTTAAGATAGCCTTCCATCGTGTGCTTGATCTCCCCCTTGGGATCTAAGTGATTCCATGTAAAAATTACTTAACACTTTCTCCATTTAACTAGGACATTGCTCAAGACATGCATTCTAATAATCCTTTACTTTGATTGTGTAAGGTGCCTGCCTATTAGCTGTCCAGGCACTCATCTAAGCGACACTGCCCAAGCATGCTTTTAGCGGTCTATCGAGAGAATCTAAGCGACGTTGCCTAGCATTCCCATGGAATGTTACGAGGTTTGTCGCCTAGGGTTTCTCGAGTCACCTTGCAACGGAACGTTTATGGCCGAATCCATTAGGATCAACCTGAAATCTGGGCTCCCAGGGGTCAAGGTCTCCTGACAGCATTCTAGAGTCGGGTCTTGGACATCCTACTTTATGCAGAGATACCCAAGCCAAAGCTGACCCATATTGCACTTGATTCAAAGAGAATGGGAAACAAGAGGGGTGCGCTACTCAACCTCTCTGTGTCAAGAATCGCATGGTGGGGGGACTTGCTTGAGCTGCGGCGCCAAACACACACTGTATACACAAGAGGAAGCTCACTCGAGAACACAAGAAGAGAGATGGAGGCCAAAATGTTTTCTTGCTGATTTCTTCTTCTTCTTTCACACACTATACAATGTACACAAAGTATATATAAGATACAACATAAAGGAAAGTGGCCTACTAAGTCAAACATGGAACACTAGATTCCTAGCTAGCTGTATGCTGCTCATGTTGTCACAATGAATGACAACTGGACCATCTCCTTGAACATCCAAATCACCTAATAACTTTTGCAGCCATACCACCTCACATGCTGCCATAGCAGCACCTCTATACTCAGCCTCCGTACTCAATAAAGCTACTGTAGGTTGCTTTTTGCTGCTCCATGTAATTGCTGCACTACCAAGGGAAAACATGAATCCACTTGTAGATATTCTATCTAACATGCTACCATCCCAATCTGCATCTGTGTATCCAAAGACCTGTATGTCCTTACCTGCCTCATTAAAAAATCCATAATGTAAAGTGGACTTCACATATCTCAATATACGTCTAACTGCATCCAAATGAGGCTTTCTAGGCATCTGCATAAACTGACTGACAAGACTAACAACGTAGCTCAAGTCTGGCCTTGTGATAGTCATGTAAATCAAACTCCCTACTATCCTCCTAAACATAGTAGGGTCTTCTATCTCATTCCCAACATCGGCACTCAACTTCACCTTTTGCTCCAATGGTACTGAAAGAGGCTTACATGCTGTCATACCATACTTGGATAACATATCCAAGCCATACTGCCTTTGGGATAGCCATATACCATCATCACATCTGATCACCTCAATACCAAGAAAGTATCTCAGCTCACCCAAATCTTTCATCTCAAACTTCTTCTTCAAGAAGTCCTTAACTTCAGCAATCCCATTGTCACTGTCACCTGTAATAATCAAGTCATCCACATAAATGACTATGATGACCAACCCTGCATCTCCCTTTCTCATATAAAGTGAGTGATCAGCATCAGAAATACAAAATCCAACATTGACAAGATACTCTCCAATCTTGTTAGACCATGCTCCAGGTGCTTGCTTCAGCCCATAGAGCGCCTTCTTTAACCTGCACACATATGTGGGATGCTCTAAATCCTCATAACCTACTGGCTGCTCCATATACACTTCTTCTTGCAATTCACCATACAAGAAAGCATTCTTAACCTCCATTTGCTGCAAACTCCAACCTTTGGCTACTGCCAAGGCAATCACACACCTAACAGTTGCCATCCTAGCAACTAGACTTAATGTCTCTTCATAATCTATGCCATATATTTGAGCATAGCCTTTTGCAACCAGCCTAGCCTTATACCTGCTAACTGAACCATTTTCATTATGCTTGACTTTGTAAAACCACTTACAGCCAATAGCTTTCTTACCCTTAGGTAAGGATACCAAATCCCAAGTCATATTGGCTTCTAATGCAACCATCTCCTCATCCATTGCTACATCCCAATGAGCATGTCCAACAGCATTCTCAAAACAAGTGGGCTCAACATCCTCAACTAGTTTCACCATATAAGCATAATGGTGAGCTGCATAACCTTCAAAAACAAATCTTTTAACAAGGTATTTGACCCTGCTAGATCTGCATACCACCGGATCACTCAATGGAGCCTTTACATTACTATGAGCTCTCTGTACACTTGGTGTCCTGACTGAAGGAATACCAAGCTCATCATCCAAACTCTCTGAACCCACTGGAATCTCCGTCAAATCCCAAATGACTGGTAGATGTATCATTACTATCCAGCACTTTCTTCTTTCCTTTGTCCTTCCTTGCAGCACTTATAGATCCACCTGAAGATATGGGGCTACTCCTTAGTCTCCCAGACCAAGGGCTCACTATAGGTGTAGTACCAGATGATGTTTTTGGTCCACTAAGACTCCTTGATTCTTGTTTATCTTTTTTCACATAACTATCGTGATCATTATCATCATCCAAGACATCACCAACAGGTGTATACCAACTTTCCATCTCATCAAAGACAACATCCCTGTTCACTCTGAACTCACCTGTGATAGGGTTATAATAGCGATACCCTTTCTGCTCTAAAGAGTATCCAATAAAAACACATTTTTTTGCCTTTGGATCAAGCTTCTTCCGTAGCTCATCTGGCACATGAACGTATGCAACACAGCCAAATACCTTCAAGTGTGATACATCAGGCTTCTTGCCAGTAAAGCATTCTTCAAGAGTCATTCTATGAACTGCAGCTGTGGGAGTTCTGTTCATAATGTAAATAGCAATATGGATAGCCTCAGACAAAAAATGTTTGGGCATATTCTTTTTAGCCATTAATGCCCGTGCAACTTCTGCAATATGCTTGTTTTTTCTTTTTGCAACACCATTTTGTTGTGGGGTATACCTGCAAGTAAATTTCCTCTTTATCCCATGAGTCCTCAAGAAGCCACTGAACTCATTGGAGAGGTACTCTCCCCCTCCATCTGATCTCAAGCACTTTACTTTTAAGCCTATTTCCGTTTCAACAGCTGCCTTGAAAGATTTGAAGTGCTCAAACATATCACTTTTTTCCTTCATGAAGTATACCCATAACTTCCTTGAACAGCCATCAATAAATGTGGCAAAGTATTTGCTGCCACTAAGAGATACATATTGTGTAGGCCCCCAAACATCTGTATGTACTACATCAAGTATTTTTCTACTCACTTCTCTATCATGCATAAAGTGGAGCCCCAAGATTAACACCAAGGAAAAGGGAATTCTCTTGCAAGAAAATCTATCTTGTAACATCAACAAGCTTTTATTTCATTCTTTATATGACCATTACAAAGAAAACAACAATTCTTCACGCAGCATCATAGTAGATTTCTCCCACGGATTTGATAGAATCAACCATATTCTCCAACATCTTCACAAAATCCATCAATAGAACAAAGAACACAAAGGAATACACCATCTTTGAATGAAAATCAATCACATATTATTCATCTTCAATATCTTCATCGTTCTCTTTCTCAATCTCTCACATACAATCACATTGTTTTGATAGAATTGGCTATCTTTGACTCTCTCTCTCTCTCTCTCCTTCAATAGTACATCATATCCTCACTACAATCACTCAATAATCACCCTCAATAATCTTTCTTAGGTTGTGGATGCACCTCCCAAGAGGTATGTCTAATATGAAGAGCCACTAAAGCCACTACAGTGTCTCTTCATAGCTCACCACTGTCACTTCACTCCAGTCTTTACTTAAGTCTTCAGCAGCTACTTCTTTGACTTCTTTTAGCTCTTTTGCACTTGTATTCACCTCTTTTCAAGGCTAGAAAACTTTCCCAAGCTACACTCTCATCCAACAGAACATATACAGAGGCATACAGAAGCATACAGAAGGTCTACAGAGGCTCACAGAAGCTCAACAGAGAGTTACAGAATCACTCAATAAGCTTTCAAACAATCTCAAACCCTATCAATCAATACTCCATCCTTCCATACAGAGAGAAAACAAAACAAAACAGAAGCTGAACAGAAGCTATCAGGACCAAACAGAACATATCAGAACATCAACAGAACTTCACATCTCTACTAATAAACATCATGAGCTTAATAAAACCATTCCAACCGATCCAAAACACTCTCAAACCACTTCCAAACCAATCAATCATCTCATAAAATCAACCATTCAGCTCTCAAAAACAACAAAAATCAGCCAAAAAATAGGTCATTTCAACACTCAACATATCCCCACACTTAATAAGGAAGCGTCCTCGCGACCTAGGAAAAAGGGAATACAAGTTCATTCAAGAGCTCAACTTTGATCTTCAATAAATCTTCAAAAAAAGTCCATCCAACCACGACCCCAACTTATAACCTGTATCTGATATAAAGAATACAACGAAAGGAAAGCCCTTTATACATTAATACTTGTTATCACACTGGAAATCACAACAAACTTGTAAAGGATATAAGAGGTTTCTTCTTCTGCATCAGCATCCTCAACTATCCAACCAGCAACACCATCACCGCAATTCTCCAAAAATGTAGCTCGCACAAAAGCAAATCGAATAGGCAACCACCACGATCTTATCACATAAATTAACCCACAACACAAACACTACACACAACACAACCATCTGAATGACTTCTCCAAAAAGAGAGATTTATCATTAAAAATCATCCACAATACATGGCAAAGGTATCAATGAAGATGATCCCTTTTGAAAGCTTGGTGATTTCAAAAACGATCCATGGACAAACATTCATCTACAAATGTCTTGGGAGGATTCTGAAAAAATTGAAGGCAGCACATCCTTTCCAACAGTACAAGGTATCTGCTAGGTAAACAAAGGGCATGAAAGTACAAGACATCCAGTTGCTGGGAATCAATGCTCACATTGACATTCATGCACAACTTTGGAATAGGTTTTGAATCATTATGAGAATGCCTATGCATATACGCTAGGTACCAAGTAAAATGAGCAGTTAAGCGCACAGAAGGATCTACAGACTGAGAATATTGCTGAGCAAAATGCATATAATTCTGATAAGCCTGATTAGCACTTATCCATTCTCCTGGGATCAATGGACAATTGATTTGAGGTCCAATAAGGGAATCATTTCTTCTTTGAAGAATCTTCGAATCAAAACTTTGATACCCACTAACCAACTGAGGAGGATTAGGAATAGAAGTATTAGGAGACGGAAGAGGGACTAATGAAAGAGGATGAAGCAATGGATAGGAAAAATAATAAAATGAAGAATGGATTAAAGATGGATTTGCTGAAAATTGAGGAGATTCTGTTAAGAAAGGCGTTAAAAGATAAGCAGGAAAAGTTGATAGAATGTCAGGGGATGGGGAAGGACAAGGATCAAGAGGTAGAAAAACTCGATCTTCAATAAAAGAACAATGGGTAAATATAGGAATTTGAGGAGATCCTTGAGGTTGGAAAAGAAGGGGTAAAATGACCTTTGGGTTAGATTGAAAAAGAGAAATATAAGCATCATACCTATGAGCCATTTGTTGATAATGAGTTAGGCATGGTAAGGACGCTGATCTACAATGATAGGCTTCAAAGAAAGAAGTATCAAATGGGGGTTGGTTGGAGAGATAGGCTAAAAGATCCACCCTTAGTTGGTTAATGTTTTGGGCATGAGCTGAAGCTTTGACCTGACGGTGATTCAAAATGACAGCATCAACCATAGTGTGCCATGAAAACTCAGGACACTCAGCCACCTTTGAAGAATATCCCTGAAACATCTCATCAATCCTCAACTCCAAATGTCGGACATACAAAGAAGCTTGCAATACCACATCTCCGACATACCAAGCCAGATCTTCATCATCTGGAATCAGTAAATCACCCCTCAAATACATATAGGACAGAAGCATTGTATATGGAGTGACAGAGTCTTCAAAAACCATCCTCACTACTTCTATTAGCAAATCAGATGACCAGGCCCCACTCCATCCATCCTCTGGAATAGGTAAATCCATCGTGGAAAGTTTTATATAGAAGGCCAACTTCTGTTGTTGATAATGGACAAAAAAGGAATGATCTGGTGGAACATATTCTTGATACTGCTCAAAAGAAGACCATAACAAATCCATGTGAGATTGCAATCTTTCCACCTTGGCCTGAAATAAGGGACATAATGTAGCCTGTCTCTGAAGAGCTGCCAAGTCTGCAGGGGATAAAAGAGAAACTGGTTGCATAGGACTCTGTGTATTAGACCGAGACTGAGCCAACTGATCTTTGAGTTGCTGGATTTGAGCATTGCTCTGATCTAAGATAGCTGTGGTTCATTTAAACTTCTCTGCTTGGGTAGCTATCACCTCCTTCATCTCTTGACTCTCCTGCTATAACTTATCCCTCTCCTCTGTTACAGCAACCACTTGAGACCTAGCTTCTGCCAACTCAGCTTTCAACTTAGAGATTTCAGCTTTTTGAATATCCATGAGCTTAGTCTGTTGCTCCATTTGCGTACAAAGGTCAGAGAATTTCTCCTGAGCAGAGGCTAACTCAGTATTGGTCTTATTCAGTTCCTCCTTAGACTGCTGAACTTCATCATAAAATGAAGAATATAATTGCTGGATACAAACAGTCTCATCGAAAGTTCAATAGAACTCTAGATATCCTTGCACAGGAACGGAATAACATCTCCTGTTACCAGGCGGTGAATAGAAGGAATAGTAAGTTCTAGCATCCCTTCTCTATGGGCTCTGAAAAGATTTGGCATCTGAAGGAATGCATGCAAGGTGCTGCAAGACTGGGTAGGAACTGTCATGGAACTGGAGGAGGAGGAATAGGCACTAACTCAGCCACCCTCTTGAGGAATTTTCTCTGAATGACAAGGGGAGGAGGAGAATCATCATCCTCAATTATCACATCATCATCTTCATTATGAGGCGGAGGAGGAACTTCTAGAGGATCAATTGGAGGTAAAGGAACTTCCTTTGCAGGGGCAACATGTAACAAGAAGACATAGAGGAAGGACCCAAATGTAACATTAGTCACATTTCCTCGAGTAGCTCGGATAAAGTGGTGATCCATCTTGGAGAGGTGGTAGGTACTCCAATCAATAGTTATGCCTTTCAAAATCATTCGTGAAGCTGTAAACAACTCCTTGGAAAGATAATGAGATGGGGATTTTGCAGGCATGAACCTGTCCTGAAGGAATTGGCATAGCTGTTTCCATACGGGATTGGAAATCATGGAGACACCGACTCCTGATGTGGTAATGACCTTCTTCGGATCAAGAACATCTTGAGTCTGCTTCTGCAACAACTTCAAAATATCGTCATTGGCGAACAACTGTCTGGCAGCAGGGACAGACTCCCCACGATATGGCAGACCAAGAGCCTTGCCTAGACTCTTTGGTGTCAGAAGAACAGTAGTGCCACGGACTGGACCAGACCTCTTATTGTAAGAGGTTAAAAACTCGTCACAAATGGTAGGATCATCTGGAACTAGTGGGAAAGAAAGGCTCACGAACTTGGACAAGCCCGCTTTAGCGACAACGTCCGAATCCAGTAACAAAGAATAATCATGTAAAGCCAAAGAGAATGCCTGCAAAGCAACAGACGAAAACCAAGGATAAGATATCAACCAATGTGGTAAAATGTGACTCGACCAACTATCCCCAAGCAAACCATAGCCTAGAAAAAATTCGACATGACCTCTACACATATGCGACTGAAAGCTTCATGTTATGCAACATGCAAACACCCAAATCCCCGTATCAGGCAATAAAGAGAAAAAACTACACACCATACCCTTAACCGTATCACATGGACAAATCAGACTATCAAAAAACGGACATCAAGACTGGACCATAACTTGACCATCAGTGGCAACTAATAGATTTGTACGCGCCCATCCCACGAAGCGAGTTCATTAAAAAGGGGAAATAAGTGCAGTGAGGGGGAATTAATTTAATGAAAGGTTCATTTTATGAATTATTAAGAAATGGGTGAATTTTTAATTAAGTGTTAAATCTTAACAAGAAAACGACGGTTCCTTCTTAAAATTTTAATTACAAATTATTAGGTTGGAGCGGTGCATTAATCTGAATCCCGGACTTCGATACCAAACTGAGGTCTCTAAATGCAAATTCATTTATTAAAAATTAAGGTGATATGGAGCACTTTTTTTGCCAGCGCGTGCTCTTGTGATGGCTGGTTCATTGTTATTAAAAATATTAAGGTGCCTCTGAAGCGCACGTAGCGCGTGCTAAGTGAACGGCGGGTTGATTTTAATTAGAAAAAGGTGTGTTTGGCGCGAGCGCGCGTGCCATGGTGGTGTTTAGGATTCATATTAAAAATTAAGCGTGAATTTTGGGGTAGCGAAAAAAATAAAAAATAGAAAAGGAAAAATACCTGGAAGTGGGTGTATGTGTATGCAATGAATGCACACTTCTCAATCCCAAAATGTAGGTCAGCAATCCAAAAAGAAAAACCACGGACTGAAAATAATTGGACACACGACATAGCAAGATTAGTGTATATGAATTTGTCTGGATTACTGATGGCTTATATGTTGTTGTTGTTGTTTTTAAAAAAAAAAAATGTTGTGTATTGTTGATTGTATATTTTGTTTTTTATGTGTTTTTGTTTATTGTAATGTTTTTTTTTTCGTGTCTTGGTTGATCTTTGTGGCAAAATTTTGACAATGAAACACATATAAAAATGTTGAAGATTTTTCGCATCAATCCACCACATGTGACCAAGGTATCTGGAATTTTCCAGATTTTTTAGCTTGTGTTTGGAATTAAAGAGGATTTTTCATGAATTTAGGCATTTAATGAAGCAATTTTTTCATAAAATAATAATGGAATAAATTGGCACAGCATTTTCAACTTAGAAAATATTCCAAAAATAAGCAAAGAAGTTGATGGAATTTTCAAGATTTTTTTGCAATTAAATTGGTATTTTTACCAATTTTAATAAATTTTTGCTCATTTTGTATGCATTTTTGAAAGAATTTTTACTTTTAAAATTTTTTGAAATTTTTTATGAGATTTTCAGTTTTGAAAAATATTTCAATTGACTGCAGAAATATTGGGAAATTTTTTAAGTTTTTTTTGAATTTTAATTGTTTTTTAATGATTTTTTGAATTTTTAAATGTATTTTTAGGGTTTTCGGGTTTAGAAATTAAAAATTCGGGAATATATACCCGGGAATGGATTGCGTGTCAGCTGCGTGTGAACAGCTGGCTGGTGCACACCACCGCACAGACAAGCTAACACGTGTCACCGCGCGTGAACAGCCGCTAACGGACTCTCGCACAAACAACGCACATACGACTCCGTGCGCACACACCTCGTGTGTGAGAGGGGGCTGAGAAGGGTTTCTGCGGGTTTCTTCGGGTTTCTTTGGGTTTTTTCGTTTTGGAGGTCGCGACGGGTGGTACGGTGCCTAAGAGGGACTGGGGGGAACGGGGGCTTGTGGGGGGAATGGGGGCCTGTGGGGTTTTGTGGGGTGGATTGGGATGGGTAGGGGGGAATGGGGGCTTGTGGGGGGAAGGGTGGGTTGGGTGGTAACTGGGGTGTGAAGGGGGGCTTATGGGGGGGTGGTGGGGTGGGTGGGTATTGGGGTGGGACTGGGGGCCTGTGGGAGGGAGGGAGGCGCCCGTGGGGGGAGGGGTATAGGGTGTGTGGGCGTGGTAGGCGGGCCCAGGAAGGCCAGGCGGGGTGGAGGCCCGACAAGGCAGGCGGCGGGCACGGCCAACGGGCGTGGCGACCAGGGAGCAGGCGGCACCACAGGCGCGGCGGGGACAGGGCGCGGCGAGGGGTGGCGGCGGCTGCAGGGCGTCATCAACAGGGCCCAGGGGGCGACGCGTGGAAGGCGGGCGGCAGGGCGGCGGATTGCCTTGGCGAGGGGCGGAGAGGGGAGAGGAGGGAGGAAGAGGAGGAGGAGAAAGGAGATGAGGAGGAGGAAGCAGGGAGATGGAGAAGAGGAGGAGAAGGGGAAGGGAAGGGGAGGAAGGGATGGGAGGGAAAAGGGGACGCAGGGGGGAATGGGGGGAAAGGGTGGTTGGGAGTCGGGGAGAGAGAAAAGGGGGGGTGGGGGGGATAGGGGAGGGTGCCCGTGGGGGGAGGGAGAGAAGAAATTGTTTTTTTTGTAAAATAATAATAATAATAATAATAAATTAAACAAAGAAATGAAATAAAAGAAAGGCGTGCCCCCGTCCCGTGCGCGTGCGCGGGGCGGGGTAAAAAATTTGCTGTGACGGAATCGGAATGGCATCGGGATGTTGGTACGGGGCACGCGGACGCGACCGGGGCGTGTGGAGACGTGTGAAATCGAAAACGGGCGCGTTCATGCGCGGGACGAGTCGCGCGAAACACGTAAAAATAAGAAAAAAATAATATCTCCCAATCCGGGCATCGAAACGAAATGCTGTAAAAACAAAAATTATGCAAGACGGTAGGGGGAAAACAGGGAAAAAGCGCAATGGCGGTTCCGGGGGGTAAAGGGCGTTCACATGCAAAAAATACGAAAAACGGCCCCAAAAATGCAAACGAAAATTAATATCGGAAGATCCGTGTATCGGAACGAGGTGCAGGAAAAAGGAAAAATGTGCAAAAAGACGTGGCTGACAATCCTATCACGTCAAAACATGGTTTTGACTGAGATAAGATGCGTTCACATGGGAAAAACCCAAAAAACAGACCCGAAAATGAAATCGAAAATTAATATTGGACGAACCGCTTGTCGGAATGACATGTAGTAAAAAGGAAAAATGGCCGCAAGAAGGGGTGACACAGGGTTGTCATGTGAGAACACAGTTCCGATGGAAGTAGGAGGGGTTCACATGCGAAAAATACCAAAAATACACCCGAAAACACATTTAAAAATTAATAATTAAAAATCCAGAAGTCAAAAGTGGGTGAAGGAAAAAGGAAAAAGGTGGGGGAAGGCGTGGTGGACAAGAGTGTTAAATCAAATTGGAATTCTGATGCAAACAGGGCAGGTTCACATGGAAAAATATCAAAAAGACGCACGAAAAAGTCTCGAGAAACCGCAAAAATTAATATTGGACAAATCATGCATCGAAATGACATGGAGTAAAAAGGAAAAATGTCAGGGGAAAAGTGTTGTCAGGGCTATGATGTCAGATCACGGTTCTGAAGCAAGCAAAGCATGTTCACATGGAAAACCAACTAATGTTCGCAAAATGCTTCAAAAATTAATAACTCGAGAACCGTGCACCAGAACAGGGGTGGGTAAAAAGGAAAATTGGACAGTTCAAAGGGATGAACAGGGCTATATGGTTGGATGTGGATGTCGGTGAACGTAGGGTACGGGCACATGGCAGGACAGCAAAATCAGGGAATGAAGGAAAGCTGCAAGGGAACAGCCCCGAGGGTGGGTGAAAAATGGACGGATGGGTGGGGAAGGGACCCTAGCAGGGTAAAAGCAAGTCATGGCATAGAGAGATTAGCACGTTGAGGCATATGCAGAGGGGTATGCAATGTAGACGTGTAGGGACGCGTCCCCACACTTAAGACCTTAACGGATAGGGTTAACCAAGCAACAGGGACCTAGGACCACTCAACAGACCAACCGCTAACGTCCCCACACCTAAAACATGAACATCATTGACAACACAAGGTATAGGGTTAGAAAAACTTGGCCCATGTTGTTGAGAATCAAGGTTGACTGTCGATGGCACGTCCACTGTCGTTGTCGGCTGCAGGAGGTACCAAGGCATCTTCACAGCACACGTCCTTCATGGCAGGGACCACGCGGCAGCACCTAGGGAGGTAGCTAGTTGAAGGAATCGCAGAAAATTCGTCGATGATGAGGAATGTTGCACTCAACTCACAATCACTCATATGGAATGAAAGAGCAGTCACTCGCCCCATGACTAATATCACTCGAGGAAAGCAAGATGAAAACCCATGTCTCACATCCTGATTTAGGAAGCGACAAGAGAATGGTACAGAGGGAGTATGCCAGGGTGCACAATTGATGGTGCATCAGTGCGTCCAACCCGTCTGGCATAGGTGCAAGGAGGAAGGCAAGGGAGCCTTGCAGTGCCGTGTACAGAACAGGGTGGCGTGTCCTGTGATGACGGTAGAGACCTACCCCGTGGGTGCATAAGGAAACGAGAACGTACCTGACTCCAAAGGTCGTAACGTCCCTCAATCCTCACCTCTCGGTAATTGATCGGATAAACTCCAGTCACACTCAGCCCACCCTCTGTCTCACGCTCTGTTGATAGATACATGAGGGCAGCCATGTCCTGAAACCCATTGATGTAATCCTCACGGTCACTTGTGCAAAGGTTGTATGCCTTGTGCGCATTTGATGGTGCAACTGTACATCCCGCCCTGTGCCGGCATACAGTCCAAGAAGGAAGGCGAGGGAGCCTTATGGTGCAGTGCACAAGAACAAATTGTGCTTTGTGCATTGAGAGGCCCATCCCGTGCGTGCAACACTTCATTCACACTTCTCACCTCTCATTTGATTTAAAGGGAAAAGACTGGTCTCTCGCCCCACCCCTGTCTCACACTCTGATAGATACAAAGGTCAACCCGTACGCACTTCCCCATTCGGTTAGGATGAAAGCTCACGTCACTTGATTGTTTGTCGATGAAGATCGTGTCATTAGTTGTTGAAGAGGCGTATCCAGGGAGGTAGCCATCAAATCGAACATGGGGTTAGATAAGAACATGGCGTCTGCTTAGAGGACTGTCAAACGCTCTGCAGAAAGGCACAGGACATAGCGTACCCAGGGAGGCAGCTTCGGAACTGGATCCTGGGGATGTCAATTGATGAATCCACTGTCTGGACTGCTGGGTGTTGCCACCTTTTCCACAGCCAGCTTCCCGCCCAAGGGTGTTTGCCACCTTTTCTTGGAGCAAGGCCTACTATGACATGGAATTTCTTCCTTTTCTCCCATAACAGTTTTGTTTTTCTGGTTTTGTTATTTGTTTTCTCTTTTTTTTAAAAACAATTTTCCCCTATTCCCGAGGGTGTCTCTACCCTTTCCCGAAGAATAGGTCAGCATGAGAGGGACCAAAGTCCTTTTCTCCCATGATCGATATGTATATTTTCTTTCTTTTTTTTCGAATTAAGCAAGGGAATGGTAGAAATACCATTTATCAAAACCCACCTTGCCACTGTCGCTGGTGGAAAATAGAGAAGAAGAAATCAGGGCTGGAAGGTGGGGTTGAGGGGACAGAGGATTGCGTCCACCTCATCAGGAGTGGCTAAAGAATGGCTATCAGAAGTAGCATCATAAGAGTTATAGTGCCACGCCAACGGGGGGAAAGGATCAGGTGACCGTGATTGTCAAGGTCCCCAAGGAGGGAAGTACTTCTTCAGGCGATATCCATTGATTAGGAAGGGATCATCAGAGGCATCAATGGTCTGCACTTAGACAGAGCCATTAGGGTTGACAGCAAGTACCTTATATGGGCCCATCCACCGATGTTGAAGCTTGCCAGGAAACTTGCCAAATCGTGAATCATAGGCTAGGACCAAATCACCTTCTTGAAACTCCTTGTGCTTGATGAAGCTGTCATGGTAAGCCTTACGTCGAGCTTGCGTGGCTTCCATGCACTGTAGATCCATCCTGCGAGTTTCGTCCAAACATTCCAAGTGCAGGAGACGGCGTTGCAGTGAATCATCGTCCCCCAAACGCTCTTTAATAGCCACTCGCAAAGAGGGCAATTCCAGTTCAACAGGGAAAACAACTTCTGTACCATACACCAGCTGAAAGGGTGTCTGTCCTGTTGTTGCTTTATGGGAGGTTCTGTACGCCCAGAGGGCCTCTGTAAGTCGATCATCCCAATCACGACGATATGTGGTAATTGTTCTTGTCAGAATCGAGCAGAGGATGCGATTCGTGACTTCGACTTGGCCGTTGGCTCTGGGATAATAAGGAGTGGACTTGCAATGGCGGATCTTATACAGCTCTGTCAACTCTTCCATGACTTTATTAATGAAATGAGTGCCTTTGTCACTTACCAGCTCTAGGGGACTGGCAAAACGGGTGATGATATTCTCGTACATGAACATGGCCACGTTCTTACCATCATCCCGCTTTAGGGCTTTAGCTTCACACCACTTTGTGACATAATCCTACATACCAGGATGTATCTGTTATGTTTCCTTCTGGTGGGAGGATCGATTGGGCCAACAAAGTCGATGCCCCACTTCTCAAACGACTTCAAGGGAAGGATAGGTTGCAGTGGCATTGCACTTGTTTTGGTGGGTTTCCCCATTCGCTGACAAGCATCACATCGCTTCCAGTAATCATAGGCATCCTTGTGGATGGTCGGCCATGAGTAACCTGCTAACAGAGCTTTCCTGGCTATAGCTTCTCCTGCAAAGTGGCCTCCACATGGCTCGTCATGGCAAGCCTTCAGAACAATCCCAATCTCATCTCCTGCAACACATCTTCTGAGCACTTCATCTTTGCCTTTCTTGTATAGTGCACCGCCAAACAGGGTGTAGGAGGCTGATTCTAACATAAGCTTCTTCCTTTCCCGACTAGAAATACCAGGAGGGTACTGTTGGGTTTCCAGCAGATTGGCAATGTCTGCATACCAGGGGGTTACAGTTTCGACCAGGAATAGGGAAGTATCAGGGAGGTCTGGATCATCCTGCTCCTCGTCTGTAGTTTGTGGGATATGTGACAGATGATTAGCCAAAACATGGGAATGACTAGGTTTGGTAATTACCTCAAAGTCGAACTCCTGGAATAAGAGCAACCATCTCATCAGTCGTCCTTTCACGTCTGCTTTGTTCATCAGGAAGGACAGGGCCTCGTGATCCACATAAAATTTAAAGTGGATAGAAAGCAGATAGTGGTGAAACTTCTCTAGGGCAAACACCATTGCCAAGCACTCCAACTCTGTCATTGTGTAGTTCCGCTCTCTATCAGTGACTTTTCAGCTTGCATAATATATCGGTTGATCTAATTTCGAGGGGCCCTTTTGACATAGGACAGCACCTAGCCCTTCAACTGATGCATCAGTGTGTACATGAAACTCCTTCGTCCAATCAGGAGGCTGCAGAATGGGTGCCTCAATCAGACACTGCTTCAAAGTGTTGAAGGCTTTGTCACATTCTTCCGTCCAAATAAAATCTGCATCTTTCCTCAGAAGCTTGTGCAAGGAGGTTGTCTTTGTTGCAAAATGAGCTATGAACCTTCTGTAGTAACCCACATGGCCTAGGAATCCCCTCAATTGTTTGAGGTTGGTGGGTGCTGTCAGAGCTGTAATCTTTTTTATCTTTGCAGGGTCTGTTGATATCCCTTGTGCAGAGACAATGTGGCCCAACAAAACACCAGAAGAGACCCCAAAGATGCATTTGTCGGGGTTGAGGGAGATCCCATACTCCCGGCATCGGTCAAAGCATTGTTCAAATGTCCCCAGTGTTCACGGATCAAACTATAGACACAGAAGTCATCCAAATATACCTCAATAAAATTGTGCAGATGATTTTGGAATGCGGCCATCATGACTCATTGGAAAGTAGTAGGGGCATTGCAGAGCCCAAACGGCATCACTTGGTAAGCGTAGGTCCCCCATTCTGTGGTGAAGGTTGTTTTGGATTGGTCTTCTTCTGCTATCTGCACTTGGTTATATCCGCTGAATCCATCTAGAAGGGAATAAAGCTCATGTCCTGCCATTGTGTCTAACAGCTGGTCTGTGAAAGGGATAGGAAAGTGATCCTTCTTGGTCTTGGAGTTCAACTTGCAGAAATCCAAATAGATACGAAGCTTGCCATTCTTCTTGGGTACAACCACGATGGGTGAGACCCATTCACTATTTGCCACTGGATAGATAAACTCGGCTTCTAGAAGCTTCAGTAGCTCTGCTTTCACCAATGTGGAATAATTCAAGTTCATTTGCCTCTGTCGTTGTCGTACTGGCTTGGCATCAGGCTCCAAGTCAATATGATGCTGACATATTGTGGGATCAATCCCCTTTAGGTCTTTGTAGGACCATGCAAACACGTCCAAATTCTCTTTCAACAAGTTGTACAAGGTTGACAACTTCTATTCTGGTAGGCTGCTACCCACCTTAAAATGGTGTTCAGTGCCATCTGCATCCACAAAGGTTAACTGCCTTTCACCTTCTACTTCACGGATGAAGGTCCCATGGACTGCTTCTGGATACAGATCCGACTCCTTAAAGGGGGTGGTGTTCTCTTCTGATGTCCCACTAGACCCAACTTCTTCTTTTGGTGGAGACTTAGGTTGCCCCTTGAGATGTTGAAATGGGATTAGAGCCGTTTCAGGTTTGGTTTCAAGATTAGTTACCTCTTGGCTTGAAGACTCATCTTCTGATGACGAGTCCAGGAACATCACATAACAGGGACCCTCTGATGCTTGTTGGAATCGTGAGACTAGTGCTTGTTGACATGGTGCATCATCATCATCTTTTCTTGGCAAAGGTGGGTGAGGGCGGCATGAAGCCACTGCTGAAAGACGGCTTGTTCTTTTTCAATCATTTCTTATAAGGATTTTGCATATGAGAAAATCCATTTACCAGACCAAATGGTACCATCTCCATTCTGTCCCACAGCATGAGCTCGTCTGCTTCCGATGCTTCTGAAACTTCTTCCTCATATATATCCTCTTCAGGTGGGATAGATTCTTCCATCTCGCTTTCATAACCTTCTTCTTCCGTATCATCTCCATCCTCTTCGGTCTCTGTCTCTGTCTCTGTCTCTATCTCTGTCTCTGTCCCTGTAGGAGCTCTGTAAGAGAAGAACAGGTTCTCTGTTTCATCTTCTGCCTCTATCTCTAGCTTTGCTATGGCCATGTAACAGGGAGAGTAGTACATCCATGCCTCTATCTCACTGTCAGAAGTGATTTCATAAATCATTCCCAGTTCAGGCAGGAAGTATTCACCCATTGATAGGGACTTTGCATCTTTTGGGAGTTGGCTTACAGTATTCACTGTTAAGGAACGTGCTACTATTTTCTTGGGAAGGATCTGTTTGACAGCATCTTCATCTGCTGATGTTCCATCTGTAGCCTCAGTGGGGGAGTCAGAAGATAATTCCAAGGAGGCGGATCCATGTCCTTTTTGAGCACCATATAACTTCAACACCACTTTATTGGGTCCTCTACCCAAGGTCAAGGTTCCTTTGAACCAATCCATCCTTGCTCTGGCTTCAAAAAGCCATGGTCTGCCCAGTAATAGGGGGTAGGATGTACCATAAGAGTTTGGCTTCACCACC
Source organism: Lygodium microphyllum (assembly GCF_053477565.2). Taxonomy (NCBI): domain Eukaryota; kingdom Viridiplantae; phylum Streptophyta; class Polypodiopsida; order Schizaeales; family Lygodiaceae; genus Lygodium; species Lygodium microphyllum. The sequence continues at coordinate 149,917,983 of NC_141145.1, forward strand.
ATATAGGTAGCCAATAATCTTTTCCAGCCACTGTAGTCTTGAAATATGGGAGAATGCCCAAAGGCTCGATTCTACTCTGATCCGCCAGTCTGATGAGCCATTGGGTGGGTTGCACACCTTGTAGGCCTAGATCCTTCATTGTCACATCCATCATAATGTTCACTGATGAACCGCCATCAATCAGTGCATTTGCAATAAAGCAGCCTTCTATCCACATGCCAGTCTCTAGGGTACCCGGATCTAGGAAGGCGTTAGCCACGTCCACTTCTTTTACAGGCTCTTGAGCTTTGTTGGACTTTGTTGCTGTTGAGGGAGCAATCCTTAAGCCACATCTTCTTGTCAGTATACTTTTGAACCTTTTTCGACAACTGGGAGACAACATCAATAATTGTCGGAATGTGAGGTTTGGTTTAAAGGTATCTAGATCTCTGACCAGATCGTATTCCTTAATAGGATCCACTGGCTTCTCTAACCGGTTAGGGAATGGGGCAACGCCTACTTTTATTTTCCTTTTTCCTTCCAACAGGGGCATTATGGGGACTTCTTCTGCCACTTGTGGCACTTCCTCCTCCTCTATCTCTTGGACCTCTGGTCCTGTCTCTGGAATTGTCTCTGTGACTCTCTATGGCACTGTAGTGCTCTGTACGGCACTGTAAGGCTCTGTTTTGTTCTGTTCTTCTGGTGGAAGATTGAACTTCACTGTTATGCCAGGAGGATTATTTTCTTTCTGGATAGGTGGTTCCTTCTTCTTTGCACGCGTGATAGCAGCAACTTCCAATTCCACTAAATTGGAAGTAGGCTCTTGGGCCTTGGCCAGATTATCAGTAGCACTGTTTTTCACTGGGGCTGGGCTTGGACAATCTTTTGCAGTGTAACCTTCTCCTTTGCATCGACTGCATAAAGGCTTGTAATCCACTGACCTTCTGGGATTTGGACAATTTGGTGAAATGTGTCCCTTTTCTCCGCATCTGTAACACTCCACTTCTGATCTCTGACCACCGCCAGACTGTCTTCCTCTATAACTTTGAGAGGGAAACCTCCTTGGACCGAAATTAGGACCAAACTCTCTAGGCTTGGGTCCAATCTCCTGTGTTGTCATTTTGGATTCCAGCAAGTTGAATCTTGCATCTTCTTCCTTCCTTCTCCTATCATGCATCTCCTTTAGAGAGCAAATATCCTCTGTATGGTTCTTTCGCAAATAGTAGGAACAGAAAGCTCCAGGGACTGTTGGCTTTCGTGTACATTCAGTGGCTAAATGGCCTGCTTGATGACACTTACCACACCAAGTATTTGACCGCATCACATCTCTTCCTGCTCCTGCAACGTTGGATATGCTAGCGGTATTCACCTTCAGTGTCTGTAGCTGCTCTGTAATCACATCCATCAACTCCTTTTTGATATTTGCAACTGAGTTGGATAAGTAATCCTTCAAGCTTTCTCCTCCTAAGGTACTAGCAGTAGGGTTTTGAGGAGTCTCTGTAATCACTGCATAAACAAGTTGGGCTGGTGCAGAGGGGTCTCTGTTCTGCTTCTGATTCAGAGCTCCTGTTTGAACTGTTGGATGTTGGCTCCAGTTGGTAGGGTTCCACTGTTGCTGCTGATTTGGCATTGGGAAAATTGGTTGGGACCATTGTTGTTGTGGTTGAACCATCATTTGAGGCATTGATTGTGGCCACTGTGGATTTGGTGCACTGTACTGTGATACTGGGGGCATCTGTTGGTAGGGGTAGGGGACTGTCCCTGGTACTGCATTTGGTGGGTACATCATTCCTGGCATCAGAGAAGGTAGGACTCCTCTTCCTGGATTCATCGCCAATCTAGCTTCCACTTCATCGTACAGTCTTGCACGTTCTGTTGCAGCTTGCAGTGTGGCTGGTCTTTGTAGCTCCATAAACTTACGGACTTCTGGTTGTAATCCTCTGAGAAACACCCCCTTCTGAATGCCATCATCTAGATTATGGTTAGTCCATCTCTTCAGGATGGATTCCATTCGTGAGACATAAGCTTCTACTCTTTCTCCAGAGGACTGACTTAAATTCATAAATTCCTCTCGCATCTGCTCTTCAAAACCTTCACGCCTAAATTTAGTGAGGAAGGCCAACTTCAGGTCGTCCCATGTGCCAAAAGTTCCTATTGCTTGTCTCTCATACCACTGAAACGCCGCGCCCTTGAAAGTGGCGTGGAATATTGCTAACCAATGCTCAGGGGTTCTGGCATTGTTAGCCACACATGCTACCATAAACTCTGCTACATGAAGATCAAGGTCTTCATTGTACTCTCCCTTAAAAATTGGCAACATGACTACATTCGCTGGCCTGCATCAATATTTCCAGGACGGATCTGGCTTGGAAGTGGACCTCCAGCAGGAGGAGGAAGGGCTTGATGTGCCATTGGGACTTTTGTAAAGAGTTCGGCAAGGGCGTCAAAGGCGGCTTCTCCTATGAGCTCATTCTCGGCTTTGATTCTTGTCTTCTCTCTTCTCACGTACCTCTGGACTCGTTCTAATGCTTGCCTCTTTATTGTGTCATTCATCAAGGGGTTGGATCCACTATGTTGTTAGTGCCCCACAGAGAGATAACCAAAGGCTTCAGTCTCTGGAGGACTCTCTTACCAACATTTCTTCTACTTCTTCCTCTTCAACGTCTCTACATTCTGCTTTTATGCCACTGCACAGAGGAAGGTATTCGGTTCCGAAGGTGTCGAAATCCATACATCTAAGCATTGTGGTGGTGCCATTATCATAGTAATGCCAGCTTCTGATGGTTTCAACAGTGTATGTTGTGAAAAACACTCTGTCTACTAACTTCCAGTGGGTTGCCAATTGGACAAACAAAAGATTGTCAGAACACCAAGCATCCCATGTATCTTGCTGTTGAGCATCCACGAACAAATTCCAACTCTTTTCCTTCTTATTTTTGTGAACCTCCACATACCACGATTCCTGAAGCTTCTTCACAATCTCCCACTTGATGATGTCTGAAAACTTCTCAATGAATGCCAAATCTTCCATGGATGGTCATTTTCTCTGTTTCTGCTCTTCAGTTTGTTCCCAAATAGTTTGCCACCAAGATGCAAGTTTCTGCTGCTTCAACAGGAAGAGAAAACTGTCTACCACATAGAGCATGCATCATGATGGTGATGTGTTTCCGCCATTGTGGGATGAACTTCTTGTGGAAAGTGGCTTTGATTATGAGAATTTCCAACTCTTCAGTGGAAGAAGGAACTTTACAAACATCCATTGAATTCTTCTCTTCTTGGCAATGCCATTTCCTTCCTTTTCAGCCTCTTTTGGTGCTTGTTGATGGCAAGCTTTCCCAAAAACATGGAGCCCCAAGAGGAACACCAAGGAAAAGGGAATTCTCTTGCAAGAAAATCTATCTTTTAACATCAACAAGCTTTTATTTCATTCTTTATATGACCATCACAAAGAAAACAACAATTCTTCACGCAGCATTATAGTAGATTTCTCCCACGGATTTGATAGAATCAACCATATTCTCCAACATCTTCACAAAATCCATCAATAGAACAAAGAACACAAAGGAATACACCATCTTTGAATGGAAATCAATCACATATTATTCATCTTCAATATCTTCATAGTTCTCTTTCTCAATCTCTCACATACAATCACACTGTTTTGATAGAATTGGCTATCTCTGACTCTCTCTCTCTCTCTCTCTCCATCAATAGTACATCATATCCTCACTAAAATCACTCAATAATCACCCTCAATAATCCTTCTTAGGTCGTGGATGCACCTTTTTATATTCTCAAGGAGTTGTATCTTGTAAGCGCTTGGTCCTAACCACTTGAGAATCTTATAGGGTCCACAATATCTTGGACTTAGCTTCTTAAATTCTCCTAAAGATAGGGAACTCTTCTTTGTATGGACACGGATGAAGACCATGTCTCCCTCTTTGAGGATTCCTTCTTGCCTTTTTAGATCAACATATACCTTTTGTCGGTCCTTGGCAGCTTGAATGTCTTGTCTGATAATCTTGATTTGACCATCCATTTCTTCTAACATTTTTCTTGAAGCTTCTACCCTTAGAGCAGGATCGGAAAAGATAAGTGGCATACATCAATCTTGACCATATAATGCATGAAATGGAGTCCTCTGAATACTTTGATGATAGGCGGCATTATAAGTAAATTCCATTAAGGATAGATACTGATTCCACCTTTTAGATTCCTTGCTGCAATATGCATGCAGAATATCCTCAATTACTTGATTCACTCGTTCTTTCAGCCCATTATTTTGTGGATGATAAGAGAAACTGAAACAAAGTTGGGTTTCAATTACTTCAAAATAAACTTTTCCTGAAGTGTGATGTGAAAAGAGAATCACGATCATTGATGGTCCTTTTAGGTAACCCATGTAACCTAAAAATCTCTTTTACAAAAATTCTAGCAATTTCTGAAGCTTTGTAATTGGTTTTTGTTGGAATAAGATGAGGAATCTTTATTAGCATATCTACTATTACCATTATTTAATTATATCCTCCTTGTACAGAAGGTAACCCAACTACAAAGTCCATGCTAATAAACTCCCATTTCATCTAGGTAATGTAAAGTGGTTGGAGTTTTCATGGTAACTTGACACGTTCAAATTTTACCCTTTGGTAATTTAGACATTCAGTGACATACTTAAGTACATCATCGTTGAGTTTTTGCCAGTAATAGCTTTTCTTGACAGCATTAAGGGTTTTTGCATACCCCAAGTGACTTGAAATGCCAACTCTCTTACATTGGGATGCGTACTAATGCGGGAAGGACATCCTGTAGCTTACTCTTCAAGAAAATTGAAAACCCATGAGAAGAGATATGCTACTCACGACTTGGAGTTGTTAGCTGTGATTCATGCTCTCAAATTATGGAGACATTACTTGCTTGGAAATAAGTTTTACGTAGTCACAGATCATAAAAGTCTTAAGTGGATTTTTACTCAACTTGATCTTAATAGGAGGCAACGATGTTGGATCGAGATTCTGCAGGAGTATGACTTTGAAATTAAGTTTAGACTTGGTAAAGAAAATGTAGTAGCAGATGCCCTTAGCCGTAAAGCCTTCCTTAATGCTCTTATCATTGAAGAACCATCTAGGGCAGAAACTTTGGCTACAATGGTATCAATGCCAACTAATCCTATCAGTGAGTTGACCAAGGATGAAGCAAATAAGGAGGAAAGTTCAGAGATACTATCCAAAAAAATATATGGAGATTTCCAGAACTTGATGTCATTTAAAAGAAAAGACAAGTGATGTGTTAGTTTTGAATATTTTATAAAAGGAAAAAAAAAAGAGATACAGATTGGTGAAACTATGTGCACTGCGATTGCAGTTTACAGACAAAAAACATCACTTCAAACAGGGGAAGGAGTGAACTGAAAGATTTCTAATCAAGTGTCTTGAGGTTTTACCCCCTTTCGGAGCCAATGGAACTATCACATTTATGATTTGAGTATTAGATCACTGATTTTTCCAAGATCCCCTCCACAAAGAGCTCCACTTCTCACCCACAACCCCTCTTCTCCAATTCACTATAAATAAGAGGCATAGACATCAGTTAAGAAGGCATAAGGAGACCCCAAGAGGCTACGAGAGAGATGTAGAAGGATATCCCTTCAAGAGGCTACGAGAAGGAGCTTGAGAGAGAGAGAGAGAGAGAGAGAGAGAGAGAGAGAGAGAGAGAGAGAGAGAGAGAGAGAGAGAGAGAGAGAGAGAGAGAGAGAGAGAGAGAGAGAGAGAGAGAGAGAGAGAGAGAGAGAGAGAGAGAGAGAGAGAGAGAGAGAGAGAGAGAGAAAGAGAGGGAGGGAGTTAGCTCAAATCCCTTGTCTCGATCTTCAACTAAGCCATCTCTCTTATGCTCTTTCATCTCAAATCTATTCCACCTTCCCTATCTCTCGAACCACTCATGGACGATGGCTCCAAAGCGACAAAGTGAAAGGACCATGGGAACCACCGCAACCGATCAAGCAACCGGTATTACTAGACATATGAGAGTGCCCAAGGTTTCCGGCGTTGCAACTACCAACAGAACATCAAGCGTGGCTAATGCAAGCGCGAGTAAAGACGAAATTCCTAATGTCATCATGCAATCAAGTTATTCATTACTAGATTATTATTTTTCTATATAAAATAATTATATAAGATATTAGCTTCCATATTCTTTACTTACATGAATTGATAACTCATCTAGAAAGCATACTAGTACAAGCATAAATAATTAATCATTATGAATTGCAGCTAGATTAATTGAGATTCTAAGTCATAGAATCATGTTAAAATTAATTGCCAAAGGTTATTGTACATATGTCTTTATGCACATTCGATATAGTTATGGTCAAATACGACAAGGTTAAGAGTTGACTAACGCTTGTTATAAAAACTGATTGCCTATTTAAGAGTCCTATAAGTCATCTCATTGAGTTATTGGCATAATATATTTCTCTAAGGAATTTCACTTATGTTAGGTAAAATAGCCCAAACGGCAAATTCATGCCTTGCTTAACATGTTATAAGAGATGTACTCAACACTTCTTTATGGGGAGGAGAATCCTCATTATGATTTAAGGTTACCTTAGGATAAGGTCTACCTTGGCTATGTGAAGCTGTGAGCTGCATGATGGTGTGATTGTCATTGCATCATTTGATATATGTTTGAAAGGATTGTATGTGTTTGCTAGAATCTAGATCTTTGATTGAAATTATTGATAAACAGAATAAAAGAAAGGATCACACTAGGCTACCCCCAAGCTAGCAGAGAGACCCTACTCCAAGGGGGTCATGGTTATCGCTTTGAGAGGCTTAGACCGGCTCTATTAGCAAAAGGTCTGTTAGTAGGAATAGTCTCGGGCAGTAGGAAATGTAGATGCTAGAGGGGGCTCTAGTTATAAATCCTGCATCGTTCCTAGAATCTGATAAGCGCCTTTGTGACCCAAGATGGGATTGGAACCCTAAATACTAGTTATGAGGGTGGAATCTTGGTGGGCAAAATACCCTCGTGAAATTTTGTGTATCTTTTGCCGAGTCAGAAAGATGGAAATTGTAAGAAGCTTCCAATATAATAAAGAAGTTCTCTTTATTCAAGGACTATTTGATTTGTATGCGTGTCTATGAGATAAAATATGTGAAGAAACATTTGATTTAAGGGACTAATTAAGGAAGCTAGTTGTATATGTTTCAATGAATGTGCTGTAGGTAATTAAAAACTAAAGATGATACCATCATCAAAGGAAAGTGGGTGGGCGTAACCCCCGACAGGTCCCTCCAATGGTGGGGTGATCCGATTAGTTGGGAGCTTTTCTAAATCGACAATAGAAATAGGTAGACGGTAAATTGACCCCAACTAGTCATTAGGTAGAACCAACTTGCATTGTTTTAGGGGACCGGAATGGGATTTTGCCTTATGGGTAGGAGGTTTGATGTACCACATTCCCCTCTGTCTCCCATTCTCCTTGAACCAAGCGTAATGGCAAGTCCGCTTAAGATTGAGTAATCCTGTAAAAGTGGGAACTCGAAATTACTGATGCTAGCTGACTACTAGGAGACCCACCTGATTTTAGGAACTTGAAAATTCAGGTTGATCCTAGTGGGTTTGGTCGAAACTTTCTCGTTGCGAAGTAGACTCAGTAGGGCCTAAGTGACAAACCTCGTGATATTCCAAAGGATTTCTAGGTGGCACAATTTTTGGAAAACCTACTGATTGACTACTAAAAGGTGTTTCGTGGATTTATATTGGCGGACACCTCACAGATGGTATCATGATAGCAACTGTAAGGTGCCCGTCTATTTGTTGTCCAAGCATGCTTTTAGCGGTCTATCCAGAGACAAATCTAAGCGACGCTTCTTGGCATTCCCATGGAATGTTATGGGGTTTGTCGCCTAGGGTTTCTCGAGCCCGCCTTGCAATGGAATGTTCGCGACCAAACCCACTAGGATTGACCTAAATCTAGGCTCCTAGGGGTCAAGGTCTCCTGATAACATTCTAGTGTCGAGTCATGGACATCCTACTTTACACATAGATACCCAAGCCTAAGCTGACCCATACCGCACTTGGTTCAAAGAGAATGGGAACCCTGTCAGTTTGAAGCTTTCATATCTCTCTCCATAGGGAAAATCTCTCTGAACTTCCTTCTGGAGAAGTGTTTCTCTACTTCCAAAGCTCCTTCTTGGTACCTCAATCATTGAGATTGGGCAACTATAGCCTCAGCATTGCCTCTTTTCAGAGTTGCTGCCATAACTGTGTTTGTGGATAGCACCTACCTACCTCTGTTGGAGTAGCCATATCTCATCAACCAGGCCATATCTATTCAAGATTTCTTCTCAAGAGTTGTTCTTCAGGTCAAGGCGCAACTCGTTGGCACAAAAATCAAGGAGATTGATGCACACCATGCTTGGCATTTGCATTTTTTCAAATCTGGGCACAATTTTGACAGTCAATTTGAAGGCTTAGATCTCTCAAGTCAAGAATAATGAGTACAAACGCTCTTAGGGGGAGTTAGATCCATTAGTGAGGGTCCTCCATCTCAAAGGGTTTGAGTAGATTCAACTTGTGGAGCGTGTGGGAGGTCATTTACCAGTTGCTGGTCCATGTTTTGACAGGACAACCATAGTCACTTACCTTTAAGCTCATTTTTCCTTCATTTTCTCTATCCTGCCACTTAAACCAAGCCAAGGCCACTCTAATATGAAGTTTCCAGCAAGTATTCAACCATCAAATCAGCAAGGAGGGAAATCTATGAAGAGTTTTTGAAGTTCATCAAGTTAAACTCAAGCAACAAACATCAAATTCCAAACTAGTATCTTTTGATACTTCACTGCCATTGCTTGTGTCTTTTGACACATACAAAGATCAACTCATTCCTGGTTATTCTCAATCATTTGAAGCTAATTTTTTGCTGGTCTCTCAAGTCAAACATGGGCAAAGATTCTCCAACTGCCCGTTTCAAAGGAGTCGGGTTTCATACTTGGCAGACCCGCATCAAATTGATCTTGATGAAGAAGGGCCTCTGGGCCATTACCACTGGAAAAGAAAATAATCTTCGTGATGCGGATCTTGCTATCACTTGGCAAAAGAACAATGATAAGGCTCAGGCCATTATCAAAATGGAGCTAGATGACAGCTATATCCACCATGTGGATAACTGTGAGACCTCATTGGATACATGGAAGAGACTTGATACCTTATTTGGTGCACAGTCTAAATCATCAAAGTATGGTCTCTTAATTGAGTTTTTCAGGCTTGAAATGAAGTCCAGCACATCACTTGCCACACATCTAAATTACATGGAAGGACTTCTAACCCAACTTGCAGGAATCAACATTAAAATGGAAGAAGATGTTTGCATTGGTGTTCTACTTAAGAGTTTGCCTCTTGAATATAATAATGTATCAACAACTTTAATCAACATGCCAAATCCTGAACTTGTTGATATCCAGATATCACTATTAGAGGAGGAAAAGAAGCTAAAAACTAAGGAAGAACCAAGTACCTCTATAGATGAGCATGCATTATATGTTGGCAACAGGTACAAAGGCAAGAAGAATCAGCTCTTCTGTGACTTCTGCAAAAGGACTGGACACACCAAGAAGTTCTGCCATGCCAGAAAGAAGTCCCAAAAGGCCTATCTAGTTGCAATAAAAGAAGAAGAAGAAAATGGAGCAAATGAAGAAGAAGAAGACCACCAAGAGAAGGACAACAAACCTCATCAGTCCTTCTATTCAGATAGACTTTTTTTGTTTTATATTTTCTAGCCCTAATGCCTCAAACATAAATTTGTAAACTCCTCAGTTATCCTTGTACTACAACCTCTGTACACTTTGTGAGGTCCCTACTACAGCCTCTGGATGTCCATCATGTTTGTGGTACCCACACTTAGCCTTTTCTGCGACAACCTCTGGTGTTTTTGCCATGTTTATGGCGTGCCCACACTTTGTAGGTGTTGCTTTCACTAAAGCCTCTATACACTTTGTACTTTTGGTTGTGATTGAGGAGGGGTGTTGAGATATTTGCAATCACACCTACTTTAGTCCCTTTGTGAGAAGTAGTGAGGGTTCAGGACCAGAATCCCATATGCACAGTAGGAGAAAGTACCACCACTCAATTCCTATAAAGCATTATACTTGCACTCTTTTTCTAATGCAATGATAGTACTCTTTTCTTTCCAGTAAAGTGTCATGTCACTGTCAATACACAAGATTGTGTTTATGAGTCCAAGTCTCAATCTTGGAACCTAATTCACTTGTGTAACAAATTGTCCTAGTCAAGGTCAATGTCTTCATGAGTTTCTTTTTCCTCTTTCAACCTCCATAGCTTCCGCATCTGCCATGCTCTAGATCCCGCGTATTTCACAAAGATTGACTTCCACACAAAAGTTTGTGTCATTTTGGACCTTAGAAAGGGAAAATCACTTCTCTCCTCACGTCTAGAGGGTCATATCTCTCATATTTCTTAGTGAGAGAATTACCTCTCTCATCTTTCTTAATGAAAGACCTTAAAACCTTGACTTGTAAGGGAGAGGATGACCTCAAATGAATGCAATGCTCATTACACACAAGTAAATATTCCCAGGTGTCCCCGAATGCACACATAAATACATATACACAATGCTAATGCACTTCCTCTTCTTATAACTCAATTCATCTTCATTTATGTGTAACTCCTTAGTTCTTGTGTTTACTCTTACACTTGGCAAACACTTCCTTCCCCCTTCATAACTTGTCCTGTCTATATCAGATATCCCCATCACAGTGCTTTGATCACCCCATTAAGTGATGCACTAGGAATATTGGTGTCTAAATGGTCTCATGGCCATGCTAGATCATCATCAACATTTAAAGAAAAATGGGTCATTAATTTATTGACATAAATTTACTGAATAGAGAATTCGTAACTAATTAGCAATCAATTTAGTGACACAAGGGGTGTCCAAAGCTCCACCTGATCCACAAGCTATCTAGGAGTGAAACATCATTTTCGTGGTTGCATTTTCACCACTCGACCTTTGGTCCATGAATCGAGTAGTGCCCTTTTCGTGTTAATCCGCGGTGCAATCTTGGAGATGATCCACCCATGCAAAATATCATTTCCTTAATTAATTCATTTAGGAATCAAGTACAAACAAGGCATTCGACCCTAATATCATCTTTTAGAAAACATTCCTTTATCCCCATGGCGACTTGTCATCACAGACCTTTGCCATGCATTTACAATCAATCACAAGCACTTGGAATAATCATCAAAACCATAATCCAACAATTGGTTGAATGTAAAAGCATTTAGGGTGTTATTCAATCAACCAACAAAACAATGGTACTCTTTTCCAAACATTGCAAGAATAGTCACAATAACTCTTCCATCACATATTTGCTCTCCCCCTTGGGATCAAGGAGCAATACCATGCAAAATTTTATTTAACACTTGGCTAAGGCATATGCTAAGGTTTCAAACACTGTACAAGACGTAAGTCCCATCATTTCAATGCGAGATAATCAATCTGGCAAGAGCATTTATGCCTTTTCTCTAAGTGACATTTATCTTTTAGCCTTTCCCTAGCGCAATACTATGTGGAACTTTTAACTTGGCCTTATCTTTCTTTCTCCCAAGGCAAGGAATGCAAGACAAATTTGTAACTCCTATACAATGAAATACCATCTTTCAATGTAAAATAATTCTCGAATTTATTGTGCAAGTTGTACTCAATTCATGGTTTGGCAGGACACGGTAAACTTTCTTAACCATTATTTAATTGCAAAACCTTCATAGGAATGGATGCAAGACTTTAATGCAAGATCATTTCATGTACCATTGATGTATGTTTCATATAATCTTTCCCCATGCATGTACCGTCTATGTGTGTTTGCGAACCTTAAACAATATTGTCCTAGGTAAAGACTAATCGAAGACTTATCAATGCTTGATACTTTAGAACCTTATATGCTACTTATGCTATGCATGGAATTTAACGCATAGCAATGTGAAGAAATCTACTTCTCCTGATACATGCACTTTAGAAACTCCATCTTCGAATACTTGAGATGAAAATTATCATTTTCAGTGTCCTATTCTCATGCAACATAGTATGGGCCTAATGCATCTCATTCTCCCTACAGAACTGTTTCAACGTCGAGGCATTTTCATTTTCTCCTCCTTTTCTTACGATGCGGGGGGGTTTATAATAGGAAAGGGGGTTATTATTGGGGGGGAACATGGGGAGGAGGTGGAGTGGTGGTGGTGGTGGTCTCCCCCACCCACCTGCATGGCACTACGGACTGCTAGGGAGGGGTAGTAGGCCCGTGGCCTCCCCCTCGTTGATGTCATCGTTTTCTTCCTCTTCTTCATCGTAATCATCATCCTCCTCTTCCTCGTCAATGTCATCATCACCTCCCTTTCCTCCATGTCATCATTGACTCCCTCATCTTTCCCCTCGCCACCTGTCAGTGATGACAGGGGGGATAAGGGATAAAAGTTTTTGTATTAACCTTAATAATAATAAAAAGGGGGGTTTATGCAAAGAGGGGGTAGAATGTTACACCTCTCAACCCATACCAATAGTGATTATGACGAGAGAGAAAGAGGAGAGATAAATACTAAAAAAGTGAACTTTCAATAGAATGCATCATTTCTCACACTTGTTGCTGCAATTCAAGGCAAAGAATTGTAGGAACCCATGGCTAATGTTGTTCCTCCTAATTTAATCAAGTGAAAAGTTACATTTTTTGGGGCCATGAAGAGGTGCATCAAAAAATGTACCCCCTTCTCCCAATCTCATTGAGTTTTTAAGCCTCATAAATCACTAACTTCCAAATTATCTAGCTCATCTCCTTTGCATTCGCACTATTGACAGAAGTGGTTTTAGGCCAAACAGAGGGGCAAACAACATTAGATTCACAATTTGACTAGCGGGTGACTTCTTGGCATAAAAAACTATTATCTTGGCCTTCGTTGCTTTGTAATACCAAACCTTGCAGTCATTAAATGGAGGGTCAAACATGCTCCAATTGATAAATGAGCACTTGCATTGGATTCTAGCATCAAAATCCAACTAGAAAAACTCCAACTCCTCGATATGTGATCTACACATTTTTCAACAAAACTACTACTTTTACAACTCTCGAGCCACTTTTGTGCTTTAAATTTCATCTTTTAAATTAGGTCTCATTGGCAATCATGGGTTAGGGTAACTTAGGCTATCAAACTCATGAATGACTTTGCACACACACAAAATATAAAGAGCATCAAGTCGCTTCAAATAAAATACACAACATAGCTCTTGCCTACCCCCTCACAAAATTAAGGCATGAATTCCACAAGGGATAGGCCAAGTATAATTTGACAAAAAAGTCAAAATCTAGTTGCAAAACCAACTATTCCAATACAGTCTGACTAAAAGAACTATCAAAGAAGACATTTTAAGTAGTGGTCTAACTCGCCTACTTGACCTACGACAACTGGACCAATAACTCTTACTAGGCAAGTACTCTTATAGCCTGCCTCATTTATATAATTTTTTTTCATTTATCTAAGTCTCTATTCTTTATCATTTTGTACTCGAATGTGTAAAAAGGAGGAAGCTGAGCATATTGTGACTCAGGGAGAACAAGGCATTGGCCTCAAGTCCACAATCTCAGTACCCAATAACCTACCAAGCTCTCACGAGGCGACATGGTTTTTCTTTTTATTCCTGCTTACTTTTGTTTTTACTCGAACCATCCTTATTTTCTTTTCAGCTAGATACCACCCCTAAGAAGACAAGGCATCAGCCCTCGGGTCTATTGACTCGCCCCCATGAATCTACCGGTCCTTTACATAGCAATAAACATTCACTCTTTTGATTTTTTTCATTCTCCTTATTTTCCTATTTTAGGGGTTAGAATCCCTTTTTACACATCTTTGTATTATATATATTTTAGTCATATTTATTATTTTTTTCTTTTATTTGGAAGGCTTCCCTAGTTGCCTTATAACTAACAAGATTCATAGAACTACCTCTCTAGTAGGCTAGTAGGATAGGGTCACTTGGGCTACCCCCTAATATAGAACTTCATATGCCCAATAATGTCTTTGTAAGAGGTGTCACAATTGCTCAAACCTCCCCAGACATACCTAGCTTGATCCTTGGATTTCATGCCTTGACTGTCATTTCTCAACAAAAGAAAGAAAAATTCCAAATATATATATATAATACATTTTTATTAAGGGAAAATAACTTGAAAAGGAAAGACACCACCTAGACTAGCCACAAGAAGCTTCAACACAGCAATTGGCTTCCTCTAGGTGCTTCTTCAAACCTGTTTGGTGCAGCACTAAAACAAAGAACCATTAGACACACGGACATCAAACAGACACATGGCCCACTTGGCCTAACAAGATAAATCATTTCAATGTAGCAAAGAAGTGGCCCTCGTGGTCTAACAAAATTAAACATTATATCCAAATAAATCGGCTCTCTTTGCCTAAAGAGAATATATCATTTTAATCTATCAAATACACAATTTTCTTGGCATATACATTACATCTTATCATACTAACCAAGATTTAAAAAAAATGACATACGATATGAGGGCTAGCCTCATGCTACATTGCAAGTAGCTTACTACAATCTAATAATTGAAGTTTAATATTGGGTCTCTATATGCCCACAAGTCCAAGCCTTCCCACAAATATAACATCGATATGGGTTATCCCTTCTTGGGTGCTATTAGTAAAATGAATGACCTCTTTGGGCTCATGTGTCCCACCTTGATTATCATTCAAATAGATTTGTCATCCGAGCTTCCCAGAGTCCCCCCTATAGAGAGCATCATAGATTTATGCTCATTCAAACCTTCCCTACTTGGAATATTGCATATGTCAACGTTACAACCCAAACTAGGTAGAGTTTCAACCCTAGGCCCATTACATAGATGCATCCTAGAGTGGTGCATACTGCTAGATGTATCATGATGGCATCTGGTCTCATCCACTCAAGAATTGACCATGGTATATCCACTTGGAATTCTTGAGACAAATCAACCACACTTTTAGAGATTTTGGGCCTCCAAACCCATCTCACATTCCTCTTTATATTCTTGTATTGCCACAATTTGCCACATTGGTTTAATGGATTCAATGTAGACTTACTTCTATAACCAAATTACCTCACATACTTATGACCCCCATCCACTATACATGGACCTTTGGCATTATACATCTTCTTCACATGGGATATCTTTATCCACATTGTGATTTCTCAATCATAGCCATCATGATCTTACCAAGAGGAACAACATCCACATAAAAGCATGATTTTCTCAAGATCCTTTCTAGGAGAAAAATGAGAACCACTCATAGGATGCTTATCCACACTTATAGTCTCAATGATTCTATCAAATTTTCCTTCATAGTCACCTCTCATGAAAGTGTTGTAAGGTTTGCTTGGCTTGGAACTACATGTAGAATTCACATTGCCTACCAAGAAATTTTGACTACTAAGGTCCCCCACACATGTTGGTTTGGTATTAGCTAGTGAATTATCTCTTTGCAAAAAAGGTTGAATACTTGGATGCACTTGCAAATGAGTGGAGAAAACTCCAAAAGTTTTTCCAACATCTCTGAATATACTGTTCATAGTCAATTGCTTGCATCTAGCCTCACTTAATGACTTGGGATCTTACATCCTTGGGTTCGCATATTAATCATCACTAAACCACTCATAAAGATCTCACACAACACATCGTTTGGCAACACAGTGGCTCTTCTTGGCCAAAGCCTAAGAATATAATCAAAATATTCTTTGACGGAGATATATGACTCTTGCTGAATATGTGCACACTGTCCCAAGACCAAAGTCATGGGAACCTTCTTCTCATACTCATCTTGGATTTTTTCACATAGTTCCTCAAAGGTTCTAATTGACCCTCTTAGGAGACTCCAATACCATTTCTTGGCCTCTCCCTTCAAGGTACTTGAAAACACAATCATTTGATGTATATAATCAAACCCACTCGCAAGTCAACTTAGACATTATTATCTCAAATGTAGCATCAGATCCTCATCTAGTAGCCCACAAAACATTGGGAGATCCCTATACAAAGGAGTGCATTTATTCCTCTTCTTTGGGATCAACATTGGGTCTTCTAGATCTTCATATTCATCTTTACCTAATCCTAGCGTCTCAAGGTCTCTAATCTCCTCCATTTCCACCTTTACCAGTGTATAAATGTTAATATTTCAATTGACATCCCTTTTTTCCAACTTAGAGAGTGGTCTAGGGAGTCATATGACTTTTATCATATTATTCTGATCCTTTCTCAGAGGATCTTCCATCCCTTGGCCATTCGTAGACAATTCCATAATAGATTTATGTAGGAGCTTTTGCCCCTCACCCAAAGCAAATATATCAACATTACTTAGAGCTTGCCGATCAGGCCTTTTTGGTCACAAATAAATTCCATTGTGTGTCAGCATTTTTCCATAGCATTATGGCTTTAGCATGATCATTACTCGATGGCATGACTACCATGAGTTCCAACATACTTATTACATATCCTCTAGGTTGATGGATGGTTTTTCTTGGATAGAGACTACACTGAGGCGAGAACCTTGGTCCATGACATCGTATTAGAGGATGGAATAACCACTAAATGGTTACTTTCCACAACACATGAATTATCCCTTGTAGAGAATTCATGCTCTACATAATTATTTAGGTCCATCAATAGGTTTTGCATAGGGCAACAAGCCAAGTGTTTTAATCCTTGGGCAAACCCCATTTTTTGAATATTTTAGCACACCTCTAAGGGTCAAGGTTATAAATTTTAAGATCCCTTTTCAACCAAGGTTCAATAACTTCCACTTATAAGTGGCTCCTGTCAAATCTACCACTTATCAGGACCAAAAACGGGCCTAACACTATCTCTAAGGCTCTCATGTTGGGCTTCTACACACACCAAACAACCCCTATGACTTTGTGGCCAAGAGAATCTAGATAAGTATAAACGTCTGTCAACAGCATGGGGGCTTCAGCTTTTGAAGCCTCTAGGAGTTCCTCTTCATTAGTGTTCTCCTCTAGTTGTATAGCTTTCTCCATGACACTTTTATTATCTTCATCTTGACTTCCATCATCTCACTGTTAGATACAATTTTAGATGTCATTTTTGGTTGAGGTAGGGGATATTCACCCATCAACAAGGAATTATTCTTTCAGGAGTTGGCTTATAGTGCACACTATTAAGGACTTTGTCTCTATTTTCATGGAAAATATATATTTGATAGCTTCTTCGTCTAACTGATGTACCATCTATAACTTCGTTGGAGGAGTCTATTAAGACTTCGATGAAGATGGATCCATTACCCTTTTGTGATTCATACAACTTTACTATCACCCTATTGGGTCCTCTACCTAGGGTCAGGTTTACCTTGAACAAATCTATCTGTGCTCTTGCTTCAAAAAGCCATGGTCTTCCCAGCAGCAATAACAGAGGACATGAGGTCCCATAGGAATTTGGTTTTACCACCAGATAGATTAGCCAATAGTCTCATCCTACGAGAGTTTTTTTCACATATGGAAAAATACCAAAAGGCTTAATTCTACTTTGGTCTACTGGTTTAATAAGCCATTGTGTAGACTATATGCCTTCTAGACCTAGATCCTTCAGTATCACATCTGTCATTATATTTACTGATGATCCACCATCAATCAATGCATCCACAATAAAACATCCCTCAATTCAAATGCCAATCTCTAGGGTACTAGGATCCAGGAAGGCATTAAAGGCATTAGACACATCCACTTCTTTCACAAGCTCTGGTGCTTTATTGGACTTTGTGGCAATTGTGACAGAAATCCTTAGGCCACATCATCTTGTCAATATAATTTTAAATTTATTTTGGTAGCTAGGGGATAGCATTAGCAATTGTCGAAATATTAGGTTTGATTTGAAGGTGTCTAAGTCTTTGACCAAGTCATACTCTTTGATAGGATCCAGGGGTTTCTCCAGCTGGCTAGGGAATGGAGCCACACCCTTTTAGCTTTCATTTTTCTTCTAGCAATGGCAACATCTACACTTCTATCACTGGAGATAATTCTAAGTTGTTTATCTCTTGGACCTCTGGCCTTGCCTTTGTAATTGTCTCTGTATCCTTCTGTAGTACTAGACTACTCTACAATACACTATATTGTTCTCTATTGTTTTGTGTCTCCTTTGGCAGATTCAACTTCATAGTTTTGGTAGAGGAAACGTTCTCTTTTGGAACTGTGGTTTCTCTTTTCTTGGCATATGTTATTGTAGAAACTTCCAATTCCACCAAGTTGGAGGCAGGTTCTTGGGTCTTCTGTTGATTATCAGTGGTGTTGGCTTTCATAGAAGTTGGACTAGGATAATCTTTTGTAGTGTGTCTTTCTCCTTTGCATCGACTGCATAAGGGCTTATAGTCCATGGACCTTCTAGGGTTTGGACAATTTGGTAAGATATGTCCCTTTTCTCCACATCTACAACACTCCACTTCTAATCTCTAGCCATCGCCAAACTATCATCCTCTATAACTTTGAGAGGAAAACCTCCTTGGGCCAAAATTAGAACTGAACTCTCTAGGCTTTGGTCCGATAACTTGGGTAGTCATCTTGGATTCCAAAAGTTGAATCTTGCTTCTTCGTCCTTCTTCCTTCATTCATGCATCTCATTTAGAGAGTAGATATCCTCTATATGATTCTTCCTTAAACAATACGAACAGAAGGCTCCAAGGATAGTTGGTTTTCAGGTACATTTAGTGGCTAAATGTCCCATGTAATGGCACTTTTGGCACCATGCATTTGATTGCATCACATTTTTTCCACCACTTGCAATATTAGATATGTTGGTAGTATTCATCTTCAGTGTCTGCGGTTGTTTTATAATCACATCCACTAACTCTTTCTTTATGCTTGCAACGGAATTGAACAAATAGCCCTTCAAATTTTCACCTCATGATGTACTCATAGTAGGGTTTTATGAAGTCTCTATAATCATTGCATAGACTAATTGTGTCGACCCATAGGTTCCTCTATTCTGATTTTGATTCAGAGCTCATATTGGGATTGGTGGTTGTTGGTTCTAGTTGGTAGGGTTCCACTGTTGTTGTTGTTGAGTTGTTATTGGGAGAACTGTTTGAGGCTACTGTTATTATGGTTGAACCATCATTTGAGGTATTGCTGTTTGCGGCCACTGTGGATTCAATGCACTATACTATGGCATTGTTTGCATCTAAGGGTAGGGATAGGAAATAGTCCCTGTAACGTGTCCGCTCATCTGCTTGTGGGATACATCTTAGCAGCCCATCAGGAAGAGAGTCTAGAAAGCGCCGCCTGGCACTCGCAAGGAATGTCACATGGTTTGCGATCTAGGTCTTCCCGAGTCTGCCCGAGCGGAAGTGTCCAACCGTTCCCACTTAGGATAGACCTGAAGTCAGGGTTCCTTTCCTATCGGCAAAGTCTCTAGGAAGTAGCTAGCGTCGAGCTCCAAATGACCCACTTTGAGTAGGAACAATAGAGTCGAAGCGGATTTATGTTGAACTTGGTTCATGGAGAATGGGAAATGAGAGGGATGCGAAGCTCAACCTCTCTGCCATAAGGAATAGTCCCATTCCTTTCTCCTAAAATAGCATAAATCGGGATTCTAACTCTACTGTTGCTAGGTCTTCATAGTCTCGTTATCTCATCTTTTGAGAAAAGTTTCAAGCTAACCGGGACCACCCTTCCATAGAACAGACCCAAGTCACATCCATTGCACTTTCCTCGGTTTGCTTAGTTATCTAATTACCTACCACATTATGTTTGATATGAAAAAGCAGCTTCCTTAATTAATCAATTTAAACACAGGTTCCTTCACGTAACTTAAGCACTGACACGAAAACAATGTCAAGCAAGTTTGTTTTTCAAATATATGATCTTTATTTATCATAGTCCCGGAATACATCAAATATCATGACCGAAGGCTATCCCAGCAATCTACAGGATTGCTGCTCCAAGTTCCACCCGTAGACTAGTACACGGGCCTTGAGATCCCATCTCGAGTCACGTCTGCCTCTTGTGCGGGGTTCAGAGGCAAGGAATTTATAGCCAGATCCTCCCTTGGCACCCAAGCGTCCTCCCGCTCCAAGCAGCACCCACAGAGAGACCTCTCGCGACGTGTTAGGTTCATATACCCAGGGCGGCTAACAACCCCCTTGGATAGGGCTAGGCAGACAGTCGGAGGTAACTGAACCTGCCACTCCCTCCAGGCCTTTAACTTGAAGCATTAAGTGTTTTGCCTTGAATTAGTTCCTTGAGCAAAGGAGTTTAAAAAATATACCTAAGTGTACAATCACGATCATTTTGGAGGCCGTTAGTACGGCCAACTGCTAAGGTGTGATTTCTTCTTCCCGAATGCTCCCAGCATTCAATCCTGGATCGTTCACGACTTGGCGAGATCCCAAGGGCTTGGCAAGCTAGGTTGCTTGTATTCCCTTTTTCTTTTGGGTTAGGGTTTGTATCCTACTGACCCTAATTATCCTTACCTTAGGTTTCCTTGTAAGATAGATCATGGACAACCCCGTTGTCCTTGGTTGGTCAACTTGCTGGTTATTTCCTAGATCCCTTGTAGTACCTATGTGATCTTTCCTTCGATCCCTAATTGACCAAGGATACTTTTGGTGATACAAGAATACCCGATCTTAACCCCCTTTTTTAGTAGTACTCACATGCACTAATGTTTGTACCTTTCTAACCCTTTCTTTGAGCTTGTCTAACTACGTTGATTAAGACAAGTATTGACTTAATAATTTCAAGGCCAATGTACAAAGCATGAATTCAAGCACTCTAATGCACATTAATTTCATGCAATCTTTCTATGCATGCAATCTTGATATTACCCATGCATGCAATAGTTCCTTCATATGCATCTAGTAAGGATGCGACAACCATATCACTTGATTTTGCTAATCAATTCTAGAGAAAGACCCTTAAGATATGTCTACCCTTCTATGCACTTATCTTTTCATGATCATGCAATTAATGTATGAAAGAGACCCATGATAAATGCTAGTAACAAGCAATAGTTTTGTACGACACATGCAAAGGTCCTTTCAATGCATGCGACTTAACATGTTGCTTGTTTATGCGAGAATCTTTCCCATGCATGTAGAAGTTTTCCTTGCATGTATCTAATATGACTGTGATACTTTATGCATTTCACTATCAATCTCAAGAGAAGACCCTAGGATATGCCATTTCCAATTCAATACATGATGGAGCATAATTAATATATTTGGGACACGAAAGTAATACTGAGTTGTTCCATTAGTGCAGCTGACTTCCATGAAATCACCCCATGTTTGCAAATATTCATGCAACTCATGCGCTAGAATTTTTTATTAAATTCAAGAGAACCTTCTTAAACAATGTAATGAAACAATTTTTATGAGAGTGTCTAATGCAAAAATTCCCTATGAATTTATTCGATACGTATTTCATGAACTTTGTATATATGAGGTTATGTAATCATTTAACATATTGAGTTCATCGACAAGGAGTGCAGGATCATGGACCTGATTCTTGACAATCGAAACCCCGTTAGCAGCCACTCCTCCGTCTTGGGTAGAAACACCTGTAGAGTTGCTAGTTGCATGCCTCTTGGGTGCCATCTTTCGCGGGAATCTAGTGGCCTTCGTGTGCGGGGATAGCTATTAGATGTGTAGGAATTTCTTGCAAATTGTCTAGCACCTTCCCGCCAATCCTCATGGCCTTTGCACTTGAATCGATGTGGTCACAGATTAAGGAAAAATTAAGCCGGGTCTTGCTGGTGAGACACCTCCTAATGGAGATGCTTTGGAAACTTCTTGGGAGCTTCCAAACTCCTTTCTCTCTCTCTCCTCTTCTTCTTCTTCTTCTCATTTTTCTTCTCTCTTCTCTCTCTCCCTTCCTCTTCTTCTTCTTCTTCTACTCTTCTTCTCCTTCTCTTTCTCTCCTCCTCTTCTTCTTCTTCTCCTTTTTCTTCTCTCTTCTTCTTCTTCTTCTCTTCTTCTCCTTCTCCCTCTCTCCCTCTTCTTCTTCTTCTCTCTCTCTCTCCTCTTCTCTCTTCTCTCTCTCTCTCTCTCTCTCTCTCTCTCTCTCTCTCTCTCTCTCTCTCTCTCTCTCTCTCTCTCTCTCTCTCTCTCTCTCTCTCTCTCTCTCTCTCTCTCTCTCTCTCTCTCTCTCTCTCTCTCGGGGGAGGGGGGGGTTTCTGACGATAGCCACAGGGGGCGCTACTGCTGCCATAGATGGAGGGGGCCGTGACAATGTCACAGATGGAGGGGGGGCGTGACGAGGCAGGTGATGAGGGAGGGGGCTACCTCCAGGAGGGAGGGGAAGGCCCCCCTTTTAAAGAGGGGGGATGAGGGTGGTATGGCTGCCACCCCTCCCACCTGGGAGGCTGCATGTCCCCCACTCATTACTTACTCTCTCTCTCTCTCTCTCTCTCCCTGCCATGCAGTCGGCAAGGGGAGAGAGAAGGAGAGTATATATTTTTTTTAATTTGAAAAAAAAATTGGGGGGGAGGCACGGGGGTCTCGGGGGGAAATATTACATCCTCTCCCCCTTAGAGGAATCGAGATGCCCTCATCTCGAGAAGACCTGGGGGTATTGTTGGTTGAGAGTATTTTCGTCCATCCAGGGGGCATCCTCTTCTGGATAATCTTTCCACTGGATGAGGTATTCTCTTAAGGTCCTTGATCTCAAATCCCTCTCCCTAACATCTAGGATCTTGTTAGGCCGTAGCTCAAGCACTCCTTGGCTAGGCATTACAAATTGTTGATCATCAAGTACATGATTCGGATTAGGTAGATACTTTTTCAATAGGCTAACATGGAATACATTATGAATCTTTAGGGTTGCGGGTAGCTATAGTCTATAAGTGTTAGGCCCTAGGCACTTGGTGATCTTATAGGGTCCACAATACCTTGGACTTAGCTTCTTGTACTTCCCAAGAACAGTTAACTCTTTTTAGGGTGTACATGGATGAAGACCATATCACCTTCGACGAAGGATCTGTCTTTCTGTTTTAAGTCAGCGTAAGCCTTCTGTCTATCCTTGGTAGCTTGAATGCCTTGTCTTATTGATTTGATTTGATCATCCATGTCTTCTAGCATCTGCCTTAAAGCTTCTACCCTCAAATTTGGATCTGAGAAGTTCAAAGGGGTACGACAATCATGCCCATACAATGCTTGGAAAGGGGTCATCTGAATACTTTGTTGGTAAGAAGCATTGTAGAGAAACTCAACCAGCTTGTGGAACACGTCTTAGCAGCCCATCGGGAAGAGAGTCTAGAAAGCGCCACCTGGCACTCGCAAGGAATGTCACAGGGTTTACTATCTAGGTCTTCCCGAGTTTGCCTCGAGCGGAAGTGTCCGGCCGTTCCCACTTAGGATCGACCTGAAGTCAGGGTTCCTTTCCTATCGGCAAAGTCTCTAGGAAGTATCTAGCGTCGAGCTCTAGATGACCCACTTTGAGTAGGAACAACAGAGTCAAAGTGGATTTATGCTGCATTTGGTTCATGGAGAATGGAAAACGAGAGGGATGCGAAACTCAACCTCTCTGCCATAAGGCATAGTCCCATTCCTTTCCCCTAAAACAGCATAAATCAGGATTCTAACTCTACTGTTGCTAAGTCTTCATAGTCTCGTTATCTCGTCTTTTGTTCCCAGCTAACCAGGACCATCCTTCCGTAGGACGGATGGACCCAAGTCACATCCACCACACTTTCCTCGATTTACTTAGTTATCTAATTACCTACCACATTATGTTTGACATGCAAAAGCAGCTTCCTTAATTAATCAATTTAAACACAGTTTCCTTCACGTAACTTAGGCACTGACACAAAAACAATATCAAGCAAGTTCCTTTTTCAAATATCTGATCTTTATTTATCATAGTCCCGGAATACATCAAATATTATGCCCGAAGGCTATCCTAGCAATCTACAGGATTGCTGCTCCAAATTCTGCCCGTAGACAATCCCATCTCAAGTCCGGCGGCCTCTTGTGCGGGGTTCGGAGGCAAGGAATTTATAGCCAGAGCCTCCCTTTCTCTCTCTCTCTCTCTCTCTCTCTCTCTCTCTCTCTCTCTCTCTCTCTCTCTCTCTCTCTCTCTCTCTCTCTCTTTGTGTCACGGGGGGGAGGGGGGGTTTCTGATGATAGCCACAAGGGGCGCTACTGCTGCCACACACAGAGGGGGGCATGACGATGTCGCAGACGGAGGGGGGGTGTGACGAGGCAGGTGACAAGGGAGGGGGCTACCTCCAAGAGGGAGGGGAAGGCCCCCCTTTTAAAGAGGGGGGGAGTAGGGTGGTATGGCCGCCACCCCTCCCACCTGGGGGGCTGCATGCCCCCCACTCATTACTTACTCACACACACTCTCTCTCTCCTCGCCATCCAGTTTCAAGAGGGGGAGAGAGAGGGAGAGTTTAAAAAAAAAATTGAATAAAAAAATTTTGGGGGGGGGGGGGGGTTCTCATGGGGGGGGAGGCACGGGGGTCTCGGGGGGAAATATTACAGTCCCTAGGACTACATTTGGTGGGTATATCATTACTGGCATTTGAGTAGATAAGACTCCTCTTCCTGAGATCATTGATAGCCTTACTTCAACTTCATCATGTAGTCCTATACCTTCCACTAGTGCAGCTTGTAGGTTAACTAGTTTTCTCACCTCCACAAACTTACAAACTTCTAGTTATAGGCCTCTAAAAAAATCCCTTCTAGATGCCTTCATCCAAGTGATGGTTGGTCCATCTTTCAACATGGATTCCATTCTAGAGATACATGTTTCCACTCATTTACCAGAGGAATGATTGAAGTTCATGAACTCCTCTCGTCTCCACTCTTCAAAACCTTCAAGCACCTGAATTTAGTGAGGAACTCCACCTTCAGGTTGTCCATGTACCAAAAGTTAGTGAGGAAGGCCACCTTCAGGTTGTCTCTCATACCACTAAAATGTCACGCCTTTGAAAGTGGTAGGCAATATCACCAACTAATGCTCAAGGGTTCTAGCATTGTTGGCTACACACACTACCATAAACTCAACTACATGAAGATCAAGTTCTTCATTATACTCTCCCTTAAAAATTGGCAATGGGACTACATTGCCTATCATCAATATTTCTAGGATGGATCTTGCTAGGAAGGGGACCTTGATTCGCCATTGGGACTTCTTTAAAGAGTGTCACAAGGGCATCAAAGGAGGCCTTTGTTGCTAGCTTGTTCTTAGCTTTGATTTTTTCCTTCTCTTTTCTCACATACCTTTGGACTTGTTCTAGTGCTTGTCACTTGATTGTGCCATTCATCAAGGAGTTAGCTCCACCCAACTTGTCCGTACTTCAACAAAATAGAATTAGAAGGGCTTAATCTCTAAAGGTCTCTCTTGCCAACATTTTTTCTACTTCTTTCCAATGTCTCTAAATTCAACTTTCATTCCACTGCAGAGGGGAGGATATTTAGTTCTAAAGGTATTAAAACTCATTCTTCTAAGGATTGCCATATAGTGCCATTGTCTTCATAATACCAACTTGGGAGGATTTCAATAGCATAGGTTGTGAAGAGCACTCTATCTACTAGCTTCCAGTGGGTTACCAATTGGACAAAACAAAAGTTTTCCAATGCACCAACATCCCATGTATCTTACTATTGAGCATCTACAAACATATTCCAACTATTCTTCTTATTCTTGTGAACTTCAATTCACCACGACTCCTGAAACTTCTTCACAATCTCCCACTTGATGATGTCTGAAAATTCTTTAATGAAGGCCAAATCTCACATGGATGGTCATTCTCTCTATTTTTGCTTTGCTCTTTAGTTTTGTGGAAAACAATTGGCTATAGTGATACAACTTTATGTAGCTTCAGAAGACATTGGGATCCGTCTATCACATAGAGCCTGCATCAAGATAGTGACATGCTTCCACCATTGGGGAATGCGATTCTTGTAGAAATTTTCTTTGGAAATGAATATCTCCAATTATTTAATAGTAACATGAATTCTACAATCTTCTATTACCGAAGATCCACCAAAAAAGAAGATGAGGTGGCAAAAGATGGGAGAGTTGATCATGGATGCAAAAGGGAGTATGTGTGAGTCTCCAGAAACTTTGGTACTTGTAGAATAAAACCTCTGATGCATTCACTTCCTAGGGAAGAGTGCTAGTCTTAAATTTATGCATGGAACATAGAATATTATTGGTTTGGGAGATGGGTCAAAACTCTAGGCAAGCCTAAAGTGTTGTCCCACATTGGAGGAGCCAAAATCATGAATAGGTTATGGTGCAAATATTATGTGAGTACATGTGCATAAATAGTCTAATACATAGTTAGAAGACTGCTCCATGGATTCTTTTCTTAATGAGGAGTAACAAAGGTATCTTGCATTGTGGACTATGGGAAAAAGTGTTGTTGTTACCAAGAGAAAATCAAGTTATCATAGAGACACTATGGGGGAGATAGACAAAAGGTGGAGCTCAATCCAATGACCTCTTGAAGCACATAGTTCTCAGTGAAATCAATACAAGGGGGAGTAGATGAAATGGGTCCCTTTTCGCATGAAGTAACTTTTCCTTCTTGTTTTGAAGTTGAGTGAGTAACAGTGGGATGAATGAAGTGAAAAGGAAAAAGTACAAGTGACTCAGGGAGGCAGGTCTAACCAAGGCAGGTCGAGACTCCCTAGGTATGTCCTAACCTTGATGTGCCTAAGGGAAATGTGGAAGAAAATGGGAAGGGACTAGGAGGTTAGATGCGGAGCTAGCTGACCAAAGCCACTAAATACACCCAACTTGAGGACCCCTAGGTGCAATGAAAATGTAAGTGCACATAACTAATCATGCAACTTTTGTTCCCTTTTCTTTTCTTTGCCTTTTCTCTTTTTTTTAAAATTTTTTTTTCTTGTTTTTCCTTCTCTCTCTCTCTCTCTCTCTCTCTCTCATCAATCTTTCCTTGTCTCAAAGCATGGAGTTGTATACTAAAGTGTATCCATGAAGATTGAAGAGGTTGAGCCTAGAATTCTTAAGCACAATGCCTTGTTGTTGGTAAAGAACTTACATGTGTTGAAGAGTTTTGTGTTTGTGTTGATGAAGCAATTTGCAACTCTTCTTATAGAACTACATAGCCATTGAAAGTTGAAGTCAAGGTATGTTGTTGTTGAAGAAATTGGAACACTATTGATTATGTTTCTCTATTGTCTTGGTTGCATCATTGAGACTCTAAGAGGACCTTATTGACATTGATGTTTTTGCAATGTAGGATATTCAAGGAAGATACCATTGCTAACAATGGGGTCTTCATGACGCTATAGCCTTGAATGGGCAAACATCTTCTATTATCCATGATTTTGTTATCAAGTCTTAAATGTCTTTGCTTTACTACCTATGATTGTCCTTGATCTTTAGACGATGTATGTTTACCACAGCACAGAGGAGTGAGAAATGGAAAAAACCGCAGCACAGAGGAGCGGGAAATGGAAAAAAGGAAATAGCAAAAGGCGCAGGACAAAAGGGAGAAAGAGGCACCTTAACTGATAACCAGACCTTGAAAAAGTTAAAAGCACGGGCATGACCCTTAGGAAGTCTTAGAGTCGCCCAAGGAAAGTAAAAGAGTAAAAAGCACACCATTAAGTGTGAAAGTGCTCCCGAATCCTTGTAAAAGACCGCCAGGCTCACTCCTGTGCAAATTGTATGCATTAGTTGGGAATATGATAGATTAGAACGGGGGGAAATGAGAAATGGGCCTAGGCTAATGGCCGGCCATGTAAAAAAGGGGATGGCTGCCCATGAAAAGTAGGGAATGTATATAAAGTTGAAAAGTGAATGAGAAGCTCATTCTTGTGTGTTTGGCAAAAGCTTCTTCTTCTTCTTCTCTTGTTTCTTGCCTTCTTGCTTGTGCTTGAGAGAGGGATTGAGAGAGTGTGAGGGAGTGATTGTGTGAGAGTGAGGGATCTTGGAGAAGAAGCTCTCCATCTTCTCTCTTCATCTTCCCCTCTTCTCTTGTCTCGCACGTGGCTATGGAGGATGAAGCTCATGGGAGAGGGATTGAGGTTGCTTGAGCTTTCCTCAAGGATCATGGAGCTATCGGTGTGCAAGAAAGAGGAGGGTACTCAATCGAGCATCAAGGTAAGCTCACTACACCCGTAAGGTAGGCATTGCGCGTCGGCTATGTGAGAGGTAGCCATGGCCGCTCGGTTCGAAACACTTGAGCAATAAGTGGTCCGTAGGTCTCGGGGTAGAGCTTGAAGCTCCCCTTCATTTTGGTTCCATTGCCAGGACCGACGGAATCGACCCTTGAGTGCCACGCGCATCAAATCGAGCATAGAAGTAGGGTTTGCAGCCCGAACCGGTGCTCGGGATAGCTAGGAGATTTAGGAGGTTTTAATCCATGAAACAAGTAAGTATTTTGGTTTGTTGGAAGCAATAGTGTAGGATTACCATTCTGCATCTCTGTTTTGCATTTTCACTACACTAGATTAAGGTTAGATTAGGTTAAGAAAAGAGAAAACAGAGGTTTTGGCTGCTGCTAGAAACAGGGAAACAGGGGATCAGATTCAAATTTTTGGGTAAAACAGGGAAAAGGGAACTGGCTTTAAGGTTTTGCAGTGCTAGGAAAGGACCTTAAGAGGCTTGGGAGGCCAAGACAAACCTCATTTCACTGGTTAGCTTTGTGTGAGAGAGAGAGAGAGAGAGATTCTGGTTACCAGGAAGAGGGAGCGCTATCATGATTCTGGGTGCCATCCATTTGTGCTGCTCCAGGTGAGTCTGGTGTTTCTTAGTAGTGCCCTGATCAGATCTGGAGAGTCTCTTGTGATTGTGTGCAGCAGGCGCCAAGAGGGATCGAAACGCGTCGGAATTGCGCCTGCCGCCAGACGTAGTCGGACCAGGTCTCAATGGTTCAATTCCCAGAATCGGACCACCCAAGTCCTGGAGTCGGACCGTCCGACTGAGGGAGTCGGACCAGTCCTGTCTGATTCCCAGAATTGGACAGTTCGATCGGACGTGCCATGTGGCACTCGAACCGCCCATCATAGTTGGACCATCCAACATTTAGATCAGACCAAACAATTTTAGGACTCGGACCACCCTGTCCGACTGCAAGAATCGGACCATCCGACTACTAGAGTCGGACCAGCCCTGTGCGATTCTCAGAATCGGACAGTCCGATTCTAGGAATCGGACCATCCTGCCAGAAGGAAAAATAAGGATCTTTAGTTGACCCTGCATAGACCTGACCCCTAGGACACAACCCTGAACACCCCCAAGACCCAAATTGACCATTAGAACCTCAGAGACCAATAGAACTTAGAGCAAAATAGAAAACACAGCATAGACCTTCAGAAAGACCATAGAATATCTGGGAACCGAGCTTAGAACCCAAATCAGGCTAAGAATGGGGAGAGAAACGGAGTGGAGTTCGCATTAAACGCTTTCTGCATCAGCACTTCACTCTTGTGTTCCATTAAGTTTGCTTTGCAAGAAAAGAGAAAAGCCTGCTTTCACACCAAGCACCACGAAAGCACTAAGCATAACGTGTGAATAAGGATTGCAGCTACTTTCAAATAACAAGGAACACATCAGGATATCTAATAACATTAAGGAACCCACTAGTAGGAGAAGACCCCAAGACTTAGACAGGTGCTTGAGTGCCCTATTAGTAGGACCTGAAGAAGACACGAAGACTCGAAAAGCAACAATATAGAGGATTGGATGCTGCCGGGAGCTGCTTGGATTTATTGACAACCTCGTGGACCTGGAAGCAGAAACAATGTCGAGATCAAGAGGCAAACGAGGAGAGGACCAATTAGACTTAGGAGAATTCCCAACCTCAGTCCAGGAACTGGTCCCCAACTACGATCAACTCACTAGGACTGTGATCCAAGGCAGACCTATAGAGGAAGTGGTAGCAAACCTGGAAGAAGATAGAAGAGCAATCAAGAGAGCGCTAGAAGGCATAATTGCCTACAACCATGAGCAAAGGGCTAGAAGGCTACAGCAAGACGTAGATATGTACGAGGCTAGACCAGCTGGACCTAGATATGTACGAGTGCTAGATCTAGCTGGAGCGGCCAAATCTGGACCAAATGTAGAGAGGGAACGAGCAGCAGAGGCTAACATGACATTAAGCGATCTGGTAGCAAAGCGACTCATGGACAATACGTTCGTTGAACAGAGCACTACTACGCTAGCCACCTCACTACTATTGGGATTGGGAGTCACGCAAGGGGCTAAAGGGCAGGCTAGAATCCCCGTCATAGCAAAACAACTAGCTAGATACGAACCTAGCAGTGACCCATACAGCTTCATGGAGCAGTTCGAGCAAGTGTGTGAGGCAAACGGTCTTACTGACCCTGTGCAACAAGCTCAAGCTTTCGGTCTGTGCTTAGGCGATAAGGGAAGGACCTGGTATTCTAGTCTAGATGACGCAAAACGTACGAACTTTGTTCGCCTTAAGGGCCTCTTCATCAAGAGGTTTTCGGAGGCATGGTATTCGGATAACCTCATCGTTAGGTTGATGAATATCAGTCAAAGGGAGAAGGAAGACGTTAGGGATTATGTCACTTAGGTGTGTAGCCTCTACAAGAGAATCCCTCCCAATGAGAGACCTACCAAGAGGGCAGTGTCTACAGTGTTCATGAACGGGATTCGGAGTGAGAAGCTCTACAAGGCTTCGGCCAATAACTCCACCTTGCAACAAGACGTGCTAGCTAGAGTTTTCGAGGAGGAGATACGCGTAGATAATCAACTCAGGGAACGCAGCATGAGGACTACCAACCGAGAGAGTGCAAGCCAGAGGGACCCTGAGAGATTAACTACTTCAGGGGAAAAAGCAACTGCTAGTGTGCAGGATAAGGGGAAGAGTGTAGACCATGACCACGCGATGGCAGAAATGAGAATGGAGATTGTACGGTTACAAGAGCTGGTAAGGAAGCCTGTGAGATCGCATATACAATGTATATACTACGGCGGCAATCACCTCCCAGTTGAGTGCCAAGATCCTAGATCTCGGCCGTGCTCAAATTGTGGTAGATTCGGGCATGATGCAGTGCATTGGAGAATGCCGAGGATATTCCCATACGCACAGCAGTACAACCCTCCATACTTAGGTAATAGGCCACCTAATTTCTTTGGGGGAGCCCAGTTAGCTCTCCCAGCACCGACTGATTCAAGACCTGCCGTACCTAGGCTGGAGATGAACCCAACTGGTATACCTAGACCACCAGGGCCTTTTGTAACCCACCCATCTAGCGATACTCCTATTCACTTTGTGGAGGAGCCTAATGAGGAAGAAACATATGTCAACCCATACATATCCTATGACGAGGAGGCCAACCCAGTCATGATGGACTATCGGCCTGGACTATTGGCCAGTGCCGGTGATGGCTTTAGGAAGAGGAAGAGGCAGAGGCTTTGGAGGGCCAAGCCAAGATCCAGTCACATGCTAGACTTGCGGCCACCCAAGCCACATTTCATCACGCTGCCCAGAACGAGAACAAGCTAACAAGGACAAAGCGGATCTCCGATGCATAGAGTGTGGAATCACACATTTGTTTCCTGACTGTCTAAGGCGGAAGCCATCAACCAGCTCTGCCAACATGCCATCGGTGCCTTTTGGGCTTTTTGGAGTGGAAACCTTTGACAGTGAGGATACACCCATCCCACTACATGTTATGACACGAGCTCAAACAAAACAGGCAGGCCTCTCTGTGCCAGGGCCAAGTAACCTTGACACAACCTCAATAGGAAAGAAAAGCCGGAGGAGACGAAACAAGAAAACCGATGCAAAGATAACTCTTAAAACCGAGGGAGCGACTATGTTAGTAACGGGAAAGAGGGTCATAGACGTAGAGGCGGAGACCTCAGCTCCTAAGACAGCTGAGCTAGGGAGTGCCAAGGTAGGGGAATATCCCCATCCCAAACGGCAGCTCGAGGCTATAGCTAAGGTCAAGGAGTGGGTCAAGGATGCCCAAAAGCACCTCAAGGATGCTGAACCCATATTAGAAGATCCTATTGACGATTTCTCCAGCGTGAGCACACCAGTCTCACCTTCAAAACCACAAGCTGCGAGCATACCTGCACCACTAGGGGCAACTCAGCAACAAGGCCAAGGGGAAACTTGCTAGGGCAGACAGAATGCATGGCCTAAAAATGCTAGCCTCAGGGGAAGACAAGAGCCCACTAGCCTCCTCACAACCTTGTTGTCTACTCCAGTAACTCTCAGCTTGGAAGACCTACTTAGGTAGAATCATTCCTTATGGCAAGAGTTAAAAGACTTGATGGAGGGACACACGGGACTTGCGGGTGCTGATCTGCAAGATCATGATGCGGTTACACGGATTCCAAGTCTAACTCTACATTCAATCCTAAGTCTTTGCACATCAATGCTTTTTGGGAAGGCACTGAAATGCATGCAGTTTTACCCGTCCTAGCTTTAGGAGATATGACGTGAAAAGGAATTGTAGACATAGGCGCAGGTGTTAGTGTACTAAGCCATGCAGTCTTAGAGGCATGGGGAAACCCTCTTGTAGAGACTGCCAGGTTTAACGTCATGTTAGCAAATGGAATGAAGGTAAGACCATTTAGGGTCTTAAAGAATTGGCCAGTAAAGATTGCCGATGTGCAGTTTTCCGTAAACTTCATTGTCATGAAGGGAGTGGATTATGACATACTATTAGGCCGACCTTGGATGAGGAATGCACGTGTCATTGAGGACTGGGGCAATGGCTTGATTTTCCTAGGGAATAGAACTAGTGCAATAAGGGTGGAAATGGACACTTGGAAGACGACCCCTATTGACCTAGATGCCATCTCAGCTATGCTGAAAGGCGATACTCAAACGACCAAACCCTATGGATCACTCACTAAATATATTCCTTGCCCTGAGGATGAGAGGGATTGGATGCACGTTTTGGCAACCATTGACCTACCATTCTCGGATGAGGAAGATTTATATCGGCAGGCTACTAAAGCCGCAACCATGCCAATTGAGGAGCCACTTGTACCACTCTGCTAAGTTTGCTATTGGAGCCGTGCTATGCCAGCCTGGTGAACATAACCTAGATTACCCGGTCAGTTTTGCCAACAGGCAGCTCACAGAGACCAAGATGAACTATTCCACGACAGAAAGGGAGGGGTTGGCCATGGTATTTGCAGTAAAGAAATTTAGACATTACCTATTGGCCACTCCCTTTGTCTTCTTTGTTGACCATCAAGCCTTGCTATATCTTGTGAACAAGCCTTGCGCTACGGGACGCATAGCTAGATGGTTACTCCTTCTACTGGAGTTTGACTTCTCTGTGGTTGTACGCAAAGGAAAGTAGCATTACATGGCTGACCACATGTCCCGCATACCCACAGGAGAAGCCGCTGGACAAGGCATACTTGACGATTTACCGGATGCTCATCTCTTTAACCTGCCTAGCGAGAGAGAATTGTTCAAAGCTGATCTAACGCCGTATTGGGCCGATGACATAGTGCAAGTACTAGAGAGTGGACTACTTGAGCGACCCATTGAGAAGGCCAGGCTGAGAAGACTTATCCTAAAAATTCAGCCATACCAATTGATAGCCGGCCAACTCTACAGGTTGGGACAAGGCGGTTTATTACGCAGATGCATATGTGAGCACGAGATGCATGATGCATTGAAAGAAGCACATGGAAGAATTGCTGGAGGACACTTTAGCAGGGACACAACAGCCCGAAAGGTGCTACAATCCCAACTATGGTGGCCCACCCTTTTTCATGATGCAGCTAAATTCATAAGGCATTGCGATGAGTGCCAAAGGATCAAAGTGCCTATGTAGGAAGACAAGATGGAGTTGACCCCTGTCATAGCCCGACAACCCTTTGAAAAATGGGGCATCGATTTTATTGGACCTATCAGTCCTGCGGCACAATATTCCCAAGCTCGCTACATCATAGTGGCAACCGATTATCTAACGAAGTGGGCAGAGGCACAAGCCACAAGGAAGAATGATGCTAGGACCACTGCAAAGTTCTTGTGGGAGCAGGTCATTTCACTGTTTGGCTGTCCAATCGAACTTGTAAGCAACCAAGTCACGCACTTCGTTAATGAGGTGATTTCCCACCTGCTCTCTACCTTCCTAATAATTCATGGGAAATCCTCTCCCTATTACCCTCAGGCTAATGGCCAAGCCGAATCCACGAATAAAATCCTAGTCAACGTGCTTACAGAGGTAGTGTCTACTTCAAGAAGTGACTGGGACAACAAGCTAATGGCGGCCTTGTGGGCCTATCGCACGGCTTATAAAATGGTTGTAGGACAAACGCCCTTTAGGCTGACGTACGGAACTGAAGCCATTTTACCCTTAGAGTTCTTCATCCCTAGCTTAAGGATAGCAGTCCAGGAGCATTGGGAGGGAAGAGAGGCTTGGACCAATCGCTTAGCGGAGTTAGAGTGCCTAACGGAGACCCGACTCCTTGCCACTCACTCTCTGATTTGTGAGAAGGCTCGACGCAAGATGTGGTTTGACAAGCATGTCAAACAGTGAGACTTTGAACAAGGGGACCTTGTTTTGCTATACTCTGTAAAAGGACATAAACAGAAGATGAAGTTTCGGGGGCTAGGGCCTTTCAGAGTATGCATGATTGGTAGAACAGGGAATGTTGAGTTAGAGACACTTGAAGGCGAAGGAATGGGATTTTTTAATGGCAGCCGCATAAAGAAGTACTATCCTCCTTCCCATCCATTACATGAGCCGCCCATGCTAGAACCCCCAATGAACGTCTACATGGCTACTATAACCGACCTTACAGATCAGGTTGAAGAAGCACTGGCACCGGCGTATCTATGAATCACAGTCACAGCAGGAGCGGCGTATTCTTTTGATGCCTTGATTGATGAAGGTGTCAACTACAACATCTTGACGCATGACCATTGGACACGCATTGGTCAACCGAAACTACAGCCTACTAATGCCAAACTCATCCCGTTTGGGGTAATGCTTATTCACTCTTAGGGTAGTGCAAGGTAGTCATTTCTATCGAGTCTGAAAGTTTACCAACTTTCTTCCATGTGTTGCCTGACACTAAAGGAGCCGGTAATACGTCACTATTAGGTCGTACTTTTAAGAAGCAAACGAACTGTAATGTGGATTACAACCTAAACCGCATTCATCTTGGTATAGGCAATGTGCATATAGTGACGACTTTCAGCAAGGGCTGTCCTAACTCCTCCACCATTACGAAGCCACCAGTAGAAACCCCTAAGACCACGTTTCAGCCCAAGTCTAAACAGAAGAAAACTAAGGCCTCATGCTAAGCTCTCGACCCTAGGCCCAAACCCACCAAGAGTGCTCACAAGGCCAAGGAGTCGAAGCTTATATGGGTGCCAAAACGGCAAAGACCACATCCGGGTGGACCACCCAAACGTGATTCTAAATGCCAAAATAATCAGCCACCATCATGGCCTAAGAGGCAGTCTAGACGCTATCAACGTAGACACACAACAACGCTGCGATGGATCCCCAAAGATCTCTTGCGAGCACAAGGATACTACGAGGGAAACCCCTGGATTTGGGTGCCTAAAAATGACAAGTTTAAAAGCTCATCTACAAGAAATCTCACCCCAGTGAGGGAGGCTTGCACACATGGTGCCCAGGGCATAGTCAGCAAACCATTGCCCGCTGTGGCTAGTAAGCCCTAGCTCATCTATCAACCAAAGAAAATGCCACAAGCCTTAGACCTACCTAATCCAGAGAACTTAAATATCCCCATGGCTGCTAACTCAGAACCCAGCACAACTCCCATGCCCCCAGAGCTTCCTACAGCACCTCAAAGTGCTTTGGAGTGCAAAGCCACACCTATGACACCAAGGATGGAGTCACCACTATCCAGTCCATTTGCCCCATTCCCACCAGCAGGTCTTAAACCTTCCTATGTGGTATGACCTTTCCTTTCCTTGGCTAAAGACCTCACCGTGACTTCTGGGGATGACTTAGTAACCTGCATCAAGATGTTGGACAAAACTTTCACTACATTCGCTAGAAGTTATGAGAGGCTAGACCTAGGTCTTCTTGACAAAACACTTGCTTCGGATGTTTGTGCATTACCATGCACTTGGGAAGAATACGAACTTATGACCACTAAATTGCCCAAAATTGCTGCTGAACTGATAGCAAACGACGAAATCTCAAAGGAGCAAGCCGCCCTTAGAAGACTAATCACTTCATATCGTAAGCCTCCTCGTTCTGTTCCTGAGCACGAGTTACAAGAGCTCACGCAGAGGGCAAGCTCATCTTTCACGTTCTTGCAACAGTGGTTTGCTCTGAGAATCCAATGGGAGAAAAAAGGTTGCCGGATAATGACCAATGCTGAGCAACGCAGGGCAATTAAAACCGTTGAATATGACCCTACTTGTGTGGCACCTATCTCGTTTATGGTTTTGGCCATCACCTGCAACTAGCATTTAGACGACCATGTACTCGCTCACCCTTACATTGACCAATTCCTTACGGAGGAGGAATTACATGTTGCAAGCCGCCTTAATACTGGAGACCTCTTTCACGATGTCTTGACCTACATCTCCCAAGTCTCCATCCAACCATCTGCTCTTGATTGTCATGCCCAACTCAAATACAATCTAAGCTTCTATGATTGGTTATTGGTTAAGTAAGTCAATCCACGAAAAACAGCATTTGCCTCGTACTTCCTGTGCTAATCATAGGAAGGATTCCTTGAAAGATCCAAGACGAGGGGGGGGAGCAATGGGAGCAAGAGCAGAGCAAAATGAGAGTCATGCTATCTAGCAGAATGTTATGATTAATTGAGTCTCAATGGAAGATAATGCAAAGGGAAAACAATAGCAATTGCTGCTGTGAGCCTATCTCTAAAATTCAAGCTCTAAGCAAGTATACCAATTTTTACACATACATTTTTCTCTCAAAATTGAGTTTTGTTAGAAATAAGCCGATTTTTAAGCATTAATGTTGGCATGGTGTGTTGACAGGTAACCACCATGGCAGGACAAGATAAAGGGGACAAACTCCCATTTTCTGAAGAAGAGATGACCAAGTTCGGCATCAGCGTCGAGACACGAGGATTCAGTCAATTCACCTTCAAGCACACGCTAAACCTGGATGAGGCCATATTGGGGGAACCTGCAGTAAAAGAATTGGTGGACAGATGCCACCTCCACAAGTATGTGGAAAAGGTGGGGCAGGCTGTGGATTACGGCATGTGTGCTGAATTCCTGAGGAACTTTGACAAGGGCAGGAACTGTGGCACTATCACAGTGAGGACAGGGGAGCAGGAAAGAAGAATTGAAGTGCCCCTCAATGCAGCAATCATAGAGAAGGCCTTGGGGCTCGTACCGAAGAAAGAGAGGCGACCGAGAAGGGATGTTTATGCCATGCTTGGGGTAAAGAAAGAGGAGGTGCACATCGTGGATGGAATCAGCTTGGCTGACATCCTGGATCCAGCAGTGAAATTGCAAGCGAAGATGATCCACACACTCTTCTCGGGCCAAAGGTACAATGCATTGATGAACAGGATCGGGGTCCCGTTGTTAGAAAGCATCGCAGCAGGAGTCCCTGAGGAGGTAGGCTAGAATGGGTCCGTGCAGAAAACCATTCAAAGCTCAGCTGCCCTTCTCACTCCAGCGGAAGCACCAAGAGGAGGAGAATCCCCTGCCTCAACCGCATGCTCCACAAGGAAGAAACCTGCCTCAAAGGCAGCCACAATTAGATATGGTGGTGTTTTGACAGCCATCATAGATGAAGCAGTGAGGGCTGCTGGAGTCATGGAAGATCGAGCTGCACATCAAAGCCCACCGCATCAAAGCCCACCTCACCACGAAGGAGAAGAATCAAGCGAAAGAACGATAAGTGACAATGGAGAACATAAGGTGCCGCCTACACAAGCAAGCAAACCAAAAGAGCAAAAGAAAGGGGACAGGAGACAGAAGGAAAGGAAAGAGAAATTAAGCAAAGAAGAACGAGCTGAAATCAAGAGGGCTCAAAGAGAGTCTAGGAGGGCTGAGGAAGAAACAAGGAGAAAAGAGGAGGAAGAGCTTGCAAAGATAAGAGAAGAGTCAAAGAAGGCAGAAGAGGACAGGAAAAGAAGGGCGGAAGAAGAAGCTGAAGAGCAGAGACTGAAGGAGCTGGCCGAGTTGGCAGAGGCTACATGAAGATCTGTGGAAGAGACCCACGGGGGTGGAGAGCTCGAACCCGTGAGCCCCCGTCATAAAGCTGAAGCTAGTGCAAGTGTGGAAGCAGAAACCATGACTGCAACCACCACACAACCCACACCTCCCCTCGACACGGCACAGCTAATGAACATGGTGCAAATGCTAGTGAGCAAAGTGGCCGAGATCGTGCCAGAAACCAGATTGAAAAGGCCCTTTGCCACAGATGCAGAGTCACGGCAAGACCCTAAAAGACAAAGGCTGGAGGCATCAACCACCACACCCCATACTCCCATGCCTGCTGACACTGACTATGACGCATATGTGGCTGAGCTACTAGCACAACTGGACAAGGAAAAAGAAGAGAAGAAAGTGGCCTTGATGGAGCTAGAAAAAGAAAAAGAAACATCAGCTGCCCTTAGGCTAGAAGTCTCAAGGCAGGGAGCCGACTGACGAAAAGAAATAAAGGCCCTACAGGACCAGCTAGTAGCAAAAACAAAGGAAGCCCAGGACAACGAAAACCGCCTTAGACAAAGACTGGAAGATGAAGAGCAGAACCTGGTGGCAGAGCAAAGGAGTCTAAAGCTACTAGTACAGCAATACAATGATCTACAGCAAAAGGTCACTCAAGTGGAAATGCTAAAACAAGAGGTTCAGGAAGGCGAAGCCAATATACCACAAGAACATACCACGGAGCTCCGGTTGTGGCAGGAGCTAGAAGAACAAAACAAATTAATAAGTGAAATCGAGTTTTTGAAGAGTGAAGGGCCAGGAGTCTCAGCAGCAGAAGCAAAATGTCTACAAGATGAAGTGCAAAGATTACAAGATGCACTGGAGACCTCCCAGGAAGATGTAGAGGCCCTCATAGCCATGGCTTTCAATCAAAAAAGGCTATTCCTTGCTGCGATCCAAAGCCAAGAGTAGCTAGTGCATGAAAAATCAGAAGTACTGGTTGAGGTGCACCAAAGGCTCAGCATTGTAGATCAAGCCAAAGGGATTGCTAAAGAGCAGCTGGCTCAGAAGTTAAGAGAAAGGAACTAGTTGTGGTTTTTAACAAATGAGCAGCAACATGTAGTAATCACCCTGGCGAGCCAACTGGAGGAAGAGAGAAAAAGGCTAGAGGAAAGAGCTATGGAGTGGGAAAGGAATAATTTTGACAGGATGAGGGACTTGACCGAATGCCTGGCAGTGGTAGAATGCAAAAGAATGCTTGTAGAAGCCAGGGTTGAAGTTGTTGAAATAACTACTAAAACATAGCGGCAGATCTTCCTCAACACGGTACTACATGTCACACAAGTTGAGGGTGATGATCTAGTGGAAAAGGTGAAAAGAAAGTTGGAGCTAACCACCCGAGCTCTAAGATATGGTCTTCAAGAGTGGGAGCTCCCAACGAGTACAGGGATCACTAAGGAGCAACAATTCCGTTACTTACGCTATACGGGCCTTTCCACTGCTGAGCTCAAGGAGCTAGGTTTTGAGGAGCATGAGCAGCCACCACTACCACCGCCAGTCATCCCATCTGTGGTTGAGTGACATGTCAAAGAGGGTCCGGATTTCGAGCAAGGTGATGAAGAAGAGCAACAAAGAATTCCGAGTCCGCCTCAACCCGATCTCCCACTGGAAGAACCTGCACATGCCCATCTGCCTAAGCACATAGTTGCAGCAAGGAGAAGAAGACAAGAATTAGCTGAGGAGGCCCAACGCCGAGCACACACAATTTCAAGACAACTTCCTGAAGAGCCCATGCCATTGAGAAATGATACACATCCTGTAGATTGGCCCTAGGAGTTGATCATCTGGCATCAGCGAGAGTTTCATAAAAGGCCGTTTGAGCTTTCATTTGCTTTCCCACGCTCTCTGGACCGGGCCCTACCTCTAGGAGTCTTAGCCAAGATCAAGGATCTGGCTAATGAACTTGCAAACAGGTGGATAGAAGAGAGGAGCATGATAATGACTAGGTGGCGACAAGAGCCACAGGATTACTGGGAAGATAAGGTCAATCTAGTTCCCAAAACCGTCCAAGGCTACGGGGCATAGCCGAAATGGCAGAGGAGGATTTGGGACACCAATTTTGGTGCATGGACCGCCTTTTGTAGTTCACTCCCCATAGAGCGCAATGATCTTATCTACATGCCCTACCCCTATAGGCATGGAGTGGACTATGATAGAGACTTGCATGGGGATTACGACTTCCCAAAAATATATAATGTAAATGCTAGGAGCCCTGAGGAATGCTTAGTGTTTAGGTTAGAAGATATACTTCCTTCTATAAATCGTTTCCTCGTAGACTTCTCTTCCTGCCCCGATCCAGCGTTTTTGACCACTTGTAATTACCTCCGACTTATCAAATTCCTGCTACTCCAAAAACCCATAGCAGAGGAAGCCCATCTCCCCCCACTCTTCTTTGATATCAACCTAGGAATAGATAGTAGAGCTATGACTAGGTTAATGATGCGAGCTACTCTCCTTCCTTCCTTCTGTCTAGAGCTCTTAGAAAATATGAGTGACACCCACTTCACAAGGTGTAATCACCCTTTCTTGTCAACCACTCCTCTGAGAGCTAAGGCCGATATTAAAGAATACCTACAAAGTCGCGCATTCTTATCTCAATGCCTGCGACAGCCCCGTGATTAAATGGGTGTAATATGCCTTGCCAATTGTACTCCCTCTCTCATTCCTTTTTTTAAATTTTTTTTAAAAAAAGCCACAAGGAAACAAAGACAAGGTGACTGGAGAGAAAGACAAGAGCAAAAAATAGCAAAGCTGAAAGATGAACCTACTACTAAGCAAGTTAACAAGGAGAACATTTCACATGTGCTTGCAGTCTCCCTTCATTGTTATTGTGCACCACACTCACTGCATCTAGGGTTCTCCCTAGCCCCTTTCCCACTTCACACTTAGGGCACATCAAGGGCAGGACTTTCAAACCTGTCACCCTAAGTTTTGCACCGCACCTCCAACGATATACGAACTAGGTCCTCAAGTGTGGGACATTACTAAGGGCTTGCCCAAGGTTAGACCCATCACCCAGTTCCACTGCACGGGCGCCATGTACTACACAGTGAGACAGACACACCCCCTAGGAAGTGCACAACTTTTCTTGCAGGTTATGTTCGTGGTTCAAGAACTGGCTGCTTGGCTGAAGAAGATCATTCACTACATCCTCCAATGACAAGGAATTTTTCCATGAGTCGGACATGACTCTATTACTGCAACTCCAGGAGCTTTGTTGTCACAGTTTAAATGGCTCAACAGATTTCATGTTGCTAGCCATCTGTCTGCTGATGGCTACCATGATTGAACCAAGTCAAGGTAGAACTGCCATTGGTATAGATCTTGGAATCTCATCGTCCAATGATCCATGCCCAATGCCTCAACATCTACGGATCGCTTATTGATTCCACAAGCCTGAAAACCTTCAACTCAAAACTGAAGACTTTCAACTCAAAGACAAGAATCTTCAATCAAACTAACGGATTTTCAAGGCAAACAGCGTTCCGGGGGTTTCTCCAGAATAAATCCCTCCAATACCACCCTCCTGAGGGATTGCTTATTGCTTCAAGCATTTTTGACCCTCAAAAGACGACGGCTACATAAGGGGCGCCACAGCAGTGTGAACGATGCCGAGTATCTTCATGAAGCCTAAAGCACGCCGGAATCTTTCCTGGTCATCGTCATCAAACTCCATCACCTCTCATTCACAAGCATCAGTGTCATCTACCCACCAGTTCCACCTAGCAACAGCATCATCTATCCCACTACTTCCCATCATAGTGCCATGGGACTGGCACTTGGCTAGGAGGGGGGTAATGTTTACCGCAGCACAGAGGAGCGGGAAATGGAAAAAACCGCAGCACAGAGGAGCGGAAAATGGAAAAAAGGAAATAGAAAAAGGCACAGGACAAAAGGGAGAAAGAGGCACCTTAACCGGTAACCAGACCTTGAAAAAGTTAAAAGCACGGGCACGACCCTCAGGAAGTCTTAGAGTCACCCAAGGAAAGTAAAAGAGTAAAATGTGCACCATTAAGTGTGAAAGCGCTCCCGAATCCTTGTAAAAGAGCGCCAGGCTCACTCCTGTGCAAATTGTATGCATTAATTGGGAATAGGATAGATTAGAATGGGGGGAAATGAGAAATGGGCCTAGGCTAATGGCCGGCCATGTAAAAAAGGGAATGACCACACATGAAAAGTAGGGCATGTATATAAAGTTGAAAAGTGAATGAGAAGCTCATTCTTGTGTGTGTGGCAAAAGCTTCTTCTTCTTCTTCTCTTGTTTCTTGCCTTCTTGCTTGTGCTTGAGAGAGGGATTGAGAGAGTGTGAGGGAGTGATTGTGTGAGAGTGAGGGATCTTGGAGAAGAAGCTCTCCATCTTCCCCTCTTCTCTTCTCTTCTCTTGTCTCGTGCGTGGCTATGGAGGATGAAGCTCATGGGAGAGGGATTGAGGTTGCTTGAGCTTGCCTCAAGGATCCTGGAGCTATTAGTGTGCAAGAAAGAGGAGGATACTTGATCGAGCATCAAGGTAAGCTCACTACACCCATAAGGTAGGCATTGCGCGTCGGCTATGTGAGAGGTAGCCATGGCCGCTCGGTTCGAAACACTTGAGCAATAAGTGGTCCCTAGGTCTCGGGGTAGAGCTTGGAGCTCCCCTTCAATGTAGCATTTTTCCAAAAGTTAGAGGATCTTTGGCTCTTATCAGTGCAATAAGTATATACAAGGCAAAAAAAGTTAGTTATATACAAGGGTCAATATTTTGTAGTTTTTGGGATCCATGTGTCATAGAAACTTGGGTTATACTCCAACTCAATAAAGGCATCCAAGTCAATTCATTTCATAGCTAGTCCACAAATGTAAGTAATCAAATCGTCAAGCAAGGATGATCCTAAAAGCGACTAGCTATACACAATTCCTCTTCAATCAAAATGTTGTCAATCAATGGGTGATCTTTCACTTGTGATGGCGCATC
The DNA here is from genome assembly GCF_053477565.2 of Lygodium microphyllum. Taxonomy (NCBI): domain Eukaryota; kingdom Viridiplantae; phylum Streptophyta; class Polypodiopsida; order Schizaeales; family Lygodiaceae; genus Lygodium; species Lygodium microphyllum. The sequence continues at coordinate 149,961,087 of NC_141145.1, forward strand.
TAGATTTCAAGCCAAGATGATAAAGTGTAGTGAAGTGGCCTTAGAGCAAGCTAGATTAGATTGAAGTGTAGTATTGATTATATGGCGTTGCTCACCCATTGTCATAAGATGACTACCATCACAAACAATCTCAAGTTGATGAGAAAACCACTTCCATAAGAATGGACTCAAGGAGTTGCAATTCTATTGAAGCCCATCAAGGATTGATTGGTCATTGATTCTATTCACATAAGCATAAAAGGGAATAAGTCAACATGACTGCAATTGCATCTGAGAAAGGATTTTAGTATATTCAACTTGAACGAAGAGGCTTTTGTGGTAGAGGTATTCACTCTCTTCCCAAGTGGGATGCCATTTAGATGCAACTTGTATCATCTCACCATCAGCAAGGCCTAAATCGGTCATTATAAATAGCTTGGCATAAATAGTGAATATGGTATCAAATTGAAGTAGCCATTTTATTTCAGAGGAATTGAATTTCTTTGCCAAAAAACATTGATATTGAATGGTTGACAAACAAGCTAAGACTAGAGACTAGAAGGAGGGTCAAGTTTCATATGGCTAATTTGGAGGCGAGTCTGAGCAGCCTTCTCTAGAGCATTTGGGGATTCAGCTAGCTCAGCTTGGTTGAATAGGTGGCGTGGCTTAGTAGGAGCATTAATAGTTGTGGCCTTAGGGTTTGGAATTTCAAGCACACTACTTCTAGCCACTATGCCACTGTTACTAGAAATTTTAAACCACTCATAGAAGTTGGAATTATACTGTAATGAAGCATGGCCATCAAGAAGTTGTGGATCATGTGTGAGGTAGAAAATATATCTAATGACATCAATCATGATGTTGCTTGGTCCCAATTGACTTGCAATGTGTAGCCCTTCCTCTTAAATGAGTTTTCACATAAGGAATCCATTTCAACAAGTTTAGAAATGTTGACACATGGACAGTCACAAGCGCTCTCAGAGATGTAGGTGCTACATATGTCAGATCATGCATGGAAGTCTAAAATGCCTTTCTTTGCTCACTAATAATCATTAGATGGTTACCATACCTTGCAAATAAACTTGACTAGAATACTCTTTCCTTTCAAACTCATTTCATCCTTCTACTTTCTTGGCCAATGTTGAAACTTCCTCTTTTCTTGCTTAACAATGCCTAGGGTGGAACATATGAATCAAGTGATGCTTCTCTTGCTCTACCTTGGTCATTTTTTTCATGACTTCTACAATTGTTGGATAACACCAACAAACTTGTGATTGCTCTAACCATGTAAGAGGCCTTTCTAAGAGCTTCTCATCCTCAAAAGTCTAAATTCCAATGTCGGCATGAACATGTGCACAAGTGAGTGAAGTCAATAGTATTTCATCTAGTTCCCTGTAACTCATAACCTTGGATTAATTGTGTTGTTATCCCATATTTTCTAAAGCCTCCATGAGAGATTTCTTAACTGGCTTTAAACACAGTGGAGCTTTTGGACAAGTGTAATGTCCCCATTACTTAGTCTATTTTAATAAACAATGTGCGTATACATTTCAAAGAAAATTGATTTATGTTGCACACTTTTTAACCACTGGGATGGGTGACCTCCCAGGAAGATTTTCCTACAAGCTAGTGGGAGCTTCTCACGCTCAGCCAACGACGTCAACGAAGCCTTCATAGCATGTTGCCTAGTATGCCAAGGCCAAGATGCCAAGGTCTATGCCTTGGTCATCGATGATGTCATTGAAAAAATGCTAAAAAGCAAGTGTCCTCTCTTTACCCCCCCAACTATATAAACAGGGATAGAGCGTCACGTCAGGATACACATGACACACACAGACAATGCACAACAAACCGATGCAGAACTCTCTCTCTCTCTCTCTCTCTCTCTCTCTCTCTCTCTCTCTCTCTCTCTCTCTCTCTCTCTCTCTCTCTCTCTATACAAAACCATTTCCCAAACCTATCAAGATTCTTCTATGGCTCCCAAGAGACGTCGAGATGCTGAGCGAGGTCACACTCAGAGAACTTCCCAACATGAAGAAGAAGTAGTTGTTGCTGAAGCGCAAGCAGAAGTTAACCCTGAATGCATTCAACCTGAAGGACCGGTTATTCCACAACAAACCGAAGTTGTGGCTATAAATCGTAATCACGATGGATGGCCAAACGAAGATAATTAGCTTAGTACATAAGAAAAGGATCATGATTAGTTAGAACAAACTTAAACTTGTAAAAGCATGTTAGTATTATCAAATACTTTTTAGGAAGGAACATGGAAATTGATGAAGGGGATAGATTCTATGCATCACTTACATTGACAATTATGTTCAAAATATTTTATGGTTATGATTGCTTTTGGATTTGTGAATGATGATTTATGGCTCTAATGATTCCGGGCTTGCACACATAGCCAGACGAGTTGTGGATTGTGGTGGTTCAGGACATTGGGGTCCCCAACCCAATGTTCCCTAAACACTATGCGGAGTGTGGAAAAACTCACCTAAGGGTGGGGGTCCTATGCTCCTGAGGGAGGTAGGTGTTTTTGGAAAAACTCACTTGCGGGTGGGGGTCCTATGCTCCTAAGCGAGATAGGTGTTTTGATATTTGATCACTTGAGCACCTAAGAGGGCAAAGGGCCAAGTGATAAGTGCCCTTGTCATGTAGGACAGCTTCAAAGGCTCAGGGAAGCTGAGAGGGGCTCTGAGCTAGTAAATTCCCTATTGACCACTGTAGATGGAGTGCGATCACATACTGCCCAATCCTCAGGTATTGGAAGATACTATCTTAGGCTGGATGGTGTCTTTCTACGAAAAGACGATTTTGTATCATTATGCGGAGTGATGGTGAAATAAAGTATTTGATTTCTGAATTGTTTGTTATGTGCTAAAGATTGAGTTTAACGAAACAGTTTAACGAAACAGTTTAACGAAACAGTTTAACGAAGTAATAAAATTAAGTTGATTTTATATGTCCAAACAGTGTGGTAGGAGAACTAAGCAAACCCCATCGAGGAAACAGGGAGTCTTCGATCATGACGATTGGATGCCTATGACTAGGTGGACCCAATAAGTTGGGTAACTTTCCAACATTAGATAGAGATTATTAAATCGTGACCCTCCCAATATCGGTAGTTACCAGGTTTAACACTGTTTTAGGGAGCCAAAGCTGAGATTTTACCTAATGGGTAGGGGGATCGATTTACACTCTCCCCCGCCTCTCACTCTCTTTGACACAAGTGAAATGTTAACCTCACTCATGCCTTTGATTGATTACAAAGTGGTCTTTGTTAGGTGGGCATTAAATTGCTATTTGGGGTGACTTGTCCATGCTTCCCCTGTGAAGTAGAACTGAGATTCCCATGTTCAACTAAGTCAAAGGTTTCCCATGGGGAGACGGGATGGTGATGTGCATGGATAGGAATTTCAATTGATTACTAGGAGGACTCCTCCGAGTCTATTGGAGGAGGCACCTCACACATGGTATGAGAGCCTAGGTTCCAAAAGAACCTTTAGTGTAAGGTTAAGTTATCAATGTATAAAAGGAATTAATAAAATAACTACACTTGTTTGAAGAAAACTATTGCTAAATATCTTGCACTAACACTAGCATACACATTGTGCTCATCAGGAACCTAGCGATGAGAAAGCTACATGTTTGGAAGATATTTTTCCCATCATGTATCAAGTAACCTTAGGGTCGAATAAATTCTCATACCGTGAGGCTATATTTGAGATAATGGAGATGATCTTCTTTATTCCTCCAATTGTATTGCAACCTCATCCTAACTCATGGTACATGAAAGATTTCTGGCTAAGGAATAGGTCACATATGGAGCATATATTATGGGCATAACATCCTTCTTCATTATGAACTATGGAGGATTTGATGGGCTAAATAATTAAGGATAGTTAAGATATACCTTTTGTTCAGTGCCTTTGTTGAATGGTTACTAGACATTGGGGATGAGCCTATACCTGAAACCTTGTGGGTATATCGGAAAGTGCTACAAATAGTACCACCCGAGAGAGTTGTTGTAGTGCCAAGAAGGCCTTATTTTGGTACAAGATTTTTTGGTTATCATATCGTCAAAGAATACTAGCACAAAATCATCTAGATATGGTCGAAAGATGTCTTGCATTAGACGATTGAATGTAGTTGGGGCATTAGTCAATTCGAATGGCATGACTAAAAATTCATAATGGATATCTTGCTCCTTGATTTGAATTTGATAGTATCCAAACCTTAAATAAATCTTGGAAAAAATCTTGGTTTCGTTTAGGCGATCTAAAAGTTCATCTATCCTAGTTATGGGATACTTGTTTTACTAGTATACTCCAAATCAATAGAGGAACATGAATGTCACTTAAAGATCGCCCTAGTAACACTCTGTGAAAATCAACTCTATGCCAAGATGAGTAAATGTGTATTTCTCGCTAACAGGATTGAATATCTTGGATACATTGTTTCCCCTAATGGAATCTCTGTAGACCCTACCAAAGTAAAAGATATCCTAGAATGGCCAATACCTAAGACAATAAAAGAAATCTGAGGATTTTTGGGACTAACAAGATGGTACCGATTCGTCAAGGATAATTCCCTCATTGTTGCACCCTTGACAAATATTTTGAAGAAAAATACAGTAATCCTTTGGACCATTGAGCATTAGGAAAGCTTTGATAAGCTTAAAGAAGATGTAACCACTGCACCTGTATTAAAACTCCCTGACTTCAATCAACCATTTGAAGTGATCACCAATGCAAGTGGACTTGCAATCAGTGGGGTGCTAGTACAAGAAGGAAGACCAGTGGCCTACACTTCCAGAAAATTGAAACCCTATGAGTCCAACTATGCCACTCATGACCTTGAGTTACTCACAGTAATCCATGCCTTGAAATTGTGGAGACACTATCTATTGGGAAGGGAATTCACTTTACTGACAGATCATAAAATTCTTAAGTGCATCTTCACCCAAGCTGACCTAAATATGAGGCAGAGAATATGGATAGAGATATTGCAAGAGTTTGATTTTAAAATAAAAAATAGTCAAGGGAAGGACAATGTTGTTGCATATGTCTTAAGCCAAAAAGCCTTTCTTAACAGTGTTGTAGAAGTTCAAAGCCTAAGAACTATATCCATACTTGATAACCCTGTACTTGAGCTTCTACACCAAGCTATTTCTCAAGATAAGGAATATGAAGGAATCATGGCTAAGGTACTTCAAGGAGAAAGATTTGACAAAGAAAGGTCTAAGATTAAGGATTATCGTGCTAGCAATATTACCATGATCACCTTTGTGTCCCAAAAGGACCAGAAGTAAAGGACAAGATCTTATGGGAAGCACATGACAGCCCCATTGCAGGACATTCGGGGTATGCCAAGATACTAAATGCAGTTTGTAAGAGCTATCATTGTGAACAGGATTAAAAAGGGATGTATTAAAGTATGTAACTCAATGTCTGACTTGTCAAAGATTCAAGGCAAAAATGATCAATATTTCTAGAGAGTTACAACCCTTAGACATTCCACAAATGAAATAGGAGTCAATAAGTATGGACTTTGTTGTTGGATTACCTACTACTACTGGTGGATATGACTCTATCATGGTAGTGGTTGATAGATTGACAAAAGTTGCACACTTGATCCCAGTCAAAACAACCTATAAGTCATCTAACATTGCTCGTGTCCTTATCAAAGAATTATTTAGGTTACATGGATTGCCAAAGAACATAATCAATGACCGAGACTATAGGTTTACCTCTAAGTTTTGGACTTGCCTATTCCAAGCAATTGGAACACACCTATGCTTCAGTAATGCTTATCATCCTCAAATTGATGGCCAAACTGAGAGGGTGAACTAGACCATTGAGGATATTCTAAGATCTTATTGTGGCAAAGAACAAAACGGTGGATTCAACATTTTCCTTTGGTGGGGGAGTTTTCTTATAACATTGCCTTTCAATGAACAATCAAGATGTCGCCATTCCAAGCCTTGTGTGGGAAAGAATATTGTACACCTCTACTTCTCAGATCCCAATCTCAAAGTAGAGGCTTCTAAGGCTATGCTTGAAGAGATGAACCAACAAATCCAATTGATCCATGATAATCAAGCTGCTCAAGATCGGCAAAAGTCCTATGCAGATCTTGAAAAATCCATAAGAACATTCAAGGAAGGTGACATGGTGTTTCTAAGGGTAAGACCCGAAAAGAGCTCATTATCCTTGGGGAAATACAAACAAAAGCTTAGTCCAAGTATTGTGGACCATATGAGGTAATCAAAGTAATGGGAAGGCAAGCCTACAAGCTTAGATTGCCACCCCATCTCAAGATTCACAATGTATTTCATGTAAGCCTTTTGAAACCTTATGTATCAAACCCCGATCATGTGCTTAATGATGAACAAATGGTCATGCCTGGCCAAGGAATTCTAAAAATGCAACCGGAGAATATTCTAAATACAAGGGAGAAACCTCTAAGAAGTTGAATCCTAAGAGAACACCTAGTACAATGGAAGGATTATCCTAAAGAAGATGCAACTTGGGTTGATGAGGCAACCCTTATGAAAGAATGCCCCCGGCTTCCCTCGAGATGAGGACATCTCGATTTCTCTAAGGAGGGAAGAATGTAATGTCCCCATTACTTAGTTTATTTTAATAAACAATGTGCGTATACATTCCAAAGAAAATTGATTTATGTTGCACTTTTTTTTAAAGCTCTAATTATGAAATTGGCTCTACTTATGAATATAATTGTTATTATTAATGAGATATTATATATCAGTTCATGGAAGAAAAACTTGGGAAACCCTCCCAAGACTAGCTTATTAAAACTGTGTTTGTAGGATAGAACAACAAAAAGAACTAGTCTAATGGATAGTCACTTGGCAATTAAGTGCACTTGGGTGACGACAATGTTGGGATGGGTGACCTCCCAGAAAGATTTTCCTACAAGCTAGTGGGAGCTTCTCATGCACAACCAACGGTACCAACGAAGCCTTCATAGCCCATTGTCAAGTATGCCAAGGCCAAGAAGCCAAGGTCTATGCCTTGGTCGTCATCTTAGGCATACACCTTGGATTGCCGACGATGCGTAGTGGATCCTCACCCATATATTCATCAATTTTTATCTTTGCACCGCAAAAATGGAGCTCCCCCTAACAACATCAATGACATCATCAAAAACGCTAAAAGAAAGTGTTGTCTTTATTGTTGATGATGTCATCGAAAAACGCTAAAAAGCAAGTGATCTCTTTGCCACCTCCCCAATTACTATATAAACAGGGGTAGAGTGTCACGTCACGATACATACGACACACACAGACAATGCACAACAAACTGATGCAAAAGTCTCTCTTCTACTGCTGCTATTGATGCAACGAAGCTCTATTCTCTCTCTCTCTCTCTCTCTCTCTCTCTCTCTCTCTCTCTCTCTCTCTCTTTCCACCCCTACGTGTGGAAGTGTTGACCCATCAAGCTTCTTCTATGGCTCCCAAGAGACATCAAGATGTTGAGCGAGATCACGCTCAGAGAACTCCCCAACGTGAAGAAGTAGTCACTACAAGCAGAAGTTAACCTCGAATCCATTCAACCCGAAGGACCAGTTATTCCACAACAAATCAAGGTTGTGGCTATAAACAGTAATCACAATGGATGGCCAATCAGAGATAATCAGGTTAGTACATAAGAAAAGGATCATGATTAGTTAGAACAAACTTAAACTCGTAAAAGCATGTTAGTATTATCAAATGCTTTTTAGGAATGAATACAGAAATTGATGAAGGGTGATTCTATGCATCGCTTACATTGACAGCTGTGTTAAAAATGTTTTATGGTTATGACTGCTTTTGGATTTGTGAATGATGATTTATGGTTCTTATGATTCTGGGCTTGCACAACCGGATGAGTTATGGATTGTTGTGGTTCAAGACATTAGGGTCCCCAACCCAATGCTTCCTAAACACTCTCCAGAGTGTGGAAAAACTCACCTGAGGGTGGGGGTCCTAGGCAGAGGTAGGTGTTTTTGGAAAAACTCACATGTGGGTGGCGGTCCTATGCTCCTGAGGGAGATAGGTGTTTTGATATTTTATCACTTGAGAACCTGAGAGTGCAAAGGGCCAAGTGATAAGTTCCCCTGTTATGTAGGATGGCTCTGGAGGCTCAAGGAAGCTTAGAGGGGCTCTGAGCTAGTGAATTCCCTATTGACCATAGATGGAGTGCGATCACTTACTACCCAATCCCGAGGGATTTGAAGGTCCTATCCTAGACTGGACGGTATCTTTATGCAAAAAGACGACTTTGTATCACTCTACGGATTCATGGTGAAATAAAGTATTTGATTTTTGAATTGTTTGTTATGTGCTAAAGATTGAGTTTAACGAACCCAATTTAACGGAGTAATAAAATGAAGCTGATTTTATATGTCCAAATAGTGTGGTAGTATGCTTTGCTAATTAGAGAACTAAGCAAACCCCATCGAGGAAAGAGGGAGGCTTTGATCATGACGATTGGATGCCTATGACTAGGTGGACCCGATAAGTTGGGTAACTTTCCAACATTAGATAGAGATTATTAAATCGTGACCCTCCCAATATCGGTAGTTACCAGGTTTAACATTGTTTTAGGGAGCCAAAGCTGAGATTTTACCTAATGGGTAGGGGGATCGATTTACACTCTCCCCCATCTCTCACTCTCTTTGAACCAAGTGTAGTGTTAAGCTCACTCTTGCCTTTGATTGATTACAAAGTGGTCTTTCTTAGGTCGGCATTAAATTGCTATTAGGGGTGACTTGTCCATGCTTCCCTTGTGAAGTAGAACTGAGATTCCCATGTTCAACTAAGTCCAAGGTTTCCCATGTGGAGACGAGATGGTAATGTGCATGGATATGAATTTCAATTGACTACTAAGAGCACTCCTTCGAGTCTGTTGGAGGAGGCACCTCACAATGAAAAGAAAAAGACTTGTGAATCATTGGATTCATTGTGCTCTTTGGGCTAGAGTTAGTATTTTGTTGTTAGACGGAAGTACTAGAGGCTTGTTCTAGCTAAAATGAGAAGTCAAGGGTTGGGACTACATGGGTTCCACCTTGGAATTGGAAGTAGCAATTTCTAAGGTAGTGGATTTGTCAATCGTATTAGTCGAAGATAACATAATACTAGGATACTCAAACCTATGGGAGGTGGACTTGGTCTTCAAATTTTCAGATTTGTTCTTAACAACACTCTCAAAGGGAGGTAGTCAATCCTATAATGTTTTCTTAGTTGTCCCTTGTAGATCCTTTTTAGTGGAGTCAACACAGGTGCATTAGCTTGTTTGTTGCTGGATGTTCTATTTTGGCTTGGGTGACAAAGGCTCTTGGGGGCTATTTCGAAGGACTAGAAACTTCCATGGGTTCTTTCTCATCAACCCTGGGGAGATCTGTATTCACATTCCTTGGACTTTCTATTTTAGCATGAGTAGCATCACTAGGTAGTGACTACTTTGTGTCCTCTTTTTGACTCACTGATTACTGCTTAGTCATTGCTAGTTCCTCGTGTGGATTAGCAAATGGTTCTAGGTGTTGCACTTCCAAAATTGTGACTACGGGCATCTCAAGAACCAGATGTTCAGTCACTACGGGCATCTCAAGAAGTACGGGCATCTCAAGAACTACTTCTAGGTGTTGCATGTCCAAAATTGTGACTACGTGCATCTCGAGAACTAGATGTTTAGTCACTAGTTTGCTAGTTTACATCTCCACGAGTATCTTGGCTTGGGACCTAGATTTGCATTTCAAACGCTTTATTTTCTCTTCGATTTTGATGGAACTTAGGCAATGGTCAATGGAGGTGGTTTTGGCAACCAAATCCAACAATTTCCTACATAAAACCCTTGATCACATAGCAATACTTTGGAAACCCATCAAGGCTTTGTGCTAGCTCTCCAATGATGCTTCTAATTATATGCCCTCTCAGGTCTCCTGTTTCTTCTTAGTAGATGAATTTTTCTTCCTAATAGCTTAAGAAGTTGTTGCAGTGATCCTAGCCACCTTGGGCTTTACTTTGGTGCCAGGGGGATTCAAACTAAGTGGTCCTCTCTTGTTCCCATGTGCCTTGAGCAGCTCCTTCAAAACTCTTTAGCTATCCACACTAAGTTTTTTATCTGACTCTAAGACATGTTGCTATCCTTCACCTAGAGAAAAGACAAGGTCCCCTTTGTTGAAAGCAGTGACAATCTCAACTTTTGGTAAGCTTAGGTGTATTCTATGTGTTTCATTGTCCAGAATGCAGCTGGTTGCATGCTTAAAAGGTCTTCCAAGCAAGACTTCATTCACCATGTCCTCTTGATTTGGGAGCATGTAGAAAACAATGGGTAGGCTTTCAATCTCAATAGCCAAGAGAATTTTGCATCTTCCTAGGAGAGAATATGGTGATCCTCCTTAAGGATATTGATGGCTGCATTTGTGGGGACAAGTTTAGGTTGTCCAAGCTCAGTCCATACATTGTAAGTCAAGATGTTGTAATCTAAACCTTTGCTAATGAAAGCATCAATGAGGAGCTCTCATTTGGTAGTCATCTTGACCCTAAGATAGGTTGGAAGTACTAGCTCTTCATCTTTAGGGTCAATGTTTGTGGCTTTGGCCTTTTAGATATTAGGCTGAGTAGACCATGTTAGGGTACTACTAATATGCCTTATAGGCCAGAAATCATGATACATGTGAGTGATACTACACTCAATGCATCTCATGTTAGACTCTTGATGTATATTGGTCTCCATCTGGTCCACTAGATGTGGCCTAGGCTCTTGTCTCACTAACTCAATCACATTTTCCATCAATAGATAGATGGGAACATTCACTCATTTATGTTGACTCATCAAGTTTTAGGACTTCTAGACCTAAGGCCAAGTTCACTATGTGGCATGTCAATAAAGTGTCGGGCTCTTAACATCCAAATAGAAAACTCTTCACCTCTTTTTGCTAAGTCGATTTCTTATGTGGTTTCTTGTGTGAGTGAGTGAGTGAGTGTGTGTGTGTGTGTGTGTGTGTGTGTGTGTGTGTGTGTGTGTGTGTGTGTGTGTGTGTGTGTGTGTGTGTGTGTGTGTGTGTGTGTGTGTGTGTGTGTGTGTGTGTGTGTGTGTGTGTGTGTGTGTGTGTGTGTGTGTGTGTGTGTGTGTGTGTGTGTGTGTGTGTGTGTGTGTGTGTGTGTGTGTGTGTGTGTGTGTGTGTGTGTGTGTGTGTGTGTGTGCTCATTTTCAATTATCTAGGCTTGTCATTTCTTCTTTCATCTCTCAACCTTTTGTCTTGGAGTTCTTATCCTTCAAGTTGTCATTTCATAAGCACATACAATAACAAAAGAAGGTGGATCTTGCAATCTAGGCCTAGGTTCAGTCACAGGTGATCCGATGGTTACTTGCCTTCAACCATGCAAGTATTGTGTTAAATGCCTAATGCACTTACAATATTCCCTCTAGTGATGAATTTAAAACAAACAAGTTCTCAAAGATACATTGATTTCAAAAACATGCAAAAGGTTGTTGAGTAAATCAAGCTTTTTTGTTGTTCAAAATCAAAGGTACATGAACGAGCAAAGTATTCTGTAGAAGTGTTAGTGTGTAAGTGGACACGTGTGTAAATGAATGTGCACAAGGAAGATGTGTGTAAGAAGGATGTGCATATGTAGGAGATGTGTGTAATTAGAGATGTGAGGATGTGTGTAAGTGGAAGTGACGTAAGGTTCTTTAGTGAAAGTGGAAGTGCTTAGTGGAGGTGGAAGTGGAAGTTCCTTAGTGGAAGTGGAAGTGACTTAGTGGAAGGGGAGGTTAAAAGAAGTGGAAGTGACGACCTAGTGGAAGTGAAAGTTAGTGGAGGTGGAAGTGACTAGTGTTACTGGAAGTGAAAGTGGTTAGTGTTAGTGGAAGTAGAAGTGGAGGTTGTTCATCTTAGTGGAAGTGGAGGTGCCTAGTGGAAGTGGGAGAGGTTCCTTAGTGGAAGTGGATGTATGGATTTCCCTACTAGAAAAGAACTTAAGATTATTAGGAGTGAATTTGTAAGGTTAGTGGAAGTGAACTAGGTCCTAGTGGAAGTGTGAGGATGAGTTCTTTAGGGTCTAAAATAGGGGTGCCAAGTATAGGGTGAGCGCAAGGGAGTAAATTCGTGTGCAAGTGAGGTGGTATGAGTGCATGTGTGCTAGGGTCTAGTGTAGAAGTGAGTGTACAAGGGTAGTGTAATGGGTGCAAGTGCACACCTAGTGGTACAAGTGCAAGTCCTAGGTGGGTTCTAGTGCATGAGTGTCTAGTGGACTAGGTGTGGGAGTGAGTGTTTTAATGCGGTGTATGTGTGGGTTGTGAATTTTGAATGTGAGTGAACTAGGATGTGAGTACACTATGAATATGAGTAAACTTGTGAGTATGAACTATAATAATGATAATCTTTTAGTACAAAGTAACACTAAATCTAGGTGCGAAGGATCCTAATTATCGAATGGAAACAATAAACAACCAACCAAATAATGAAACAATGGTCATGTATTTTATTCTTGCATTGTGTGTTTTGATCTTTTTGAGTTTTGATCACTTCCCTTCTTTCAATGCACATACAACCAAAGAACTATGACAAGTGTGATGCATGTTCAATCCACAATAGTATGACACAAATTGTTCATATACAAGAAAAGCTTAAGTTTTGTATTTTGTGTTTTGAGTTTTGCCTTTTGAATTTTTGTGTTTTCACTTCAATATACTCATAGTCCAACAAGTATGACAAGCATGATGTATCTTCAATTACCAATAATGTCACATGGTTTGTTTGAGCAAGAAAAGTTTAAGATTTGAGTTTTGTGTTTTGCGTTTTTATGTTGTTTTCACTTCAATACATACACAACTCAATAAGTATGACAAGCATGGTATATCTTCAATCCACAATACTATCACACGGTTTGTTGAAGTCAGAAAAGTTAGATTTTTGAATTTTAAGTTTTGTTTTGTTTTTTTTTGTTGTTGTAAGATACGTGTATTGAGCATGGGGTTCCAAGCGTAGTCTTATTTTTAAAAAAACCCTTGTACTATACATTGTAATACAAATATATTTTTCTTGCAATCTATCTCTCGAGTATATTTTCTATTTTTTTGTGTTCACAACTATCATAAGATTGAAGTCTTTTATAAACCAATGTTATATGTAATACATGTAGTAATATTTTCTCAATATTTTTAGAGTATGAAATATGTAAAAATAATAATAATAAATTTATAGTTTGATAGGCCACAAACCTTAGTTGCCTCAAAATGGCAAAACTACAGCATGTGAATGGGTAGAACACGCATGTGAATGGTAGGACAATAGGTCTGTCCTACCCATTCACACACTACTGTAGCATCCATGGCATATGTTGCACAGCTCAACTAACTATGTTTTGCCATTTTTTGGCATTTTGAGGTAAAATAAGCTCCCTAGCATGTCAAACTACAAATTTTAAAAAAGTTTACTATACTTCATCACTTGTATGGTGTACGTTTACAAAGTAAATTCCATTACATTGTGTATTACAAAAACTCTAGGCCCTTGGCATCTCTAATCTTTCTTCTCTCTTATCCACCTAGCTAATTGTATGTCTCTCTAGAGGATGGTCACCCACTTGGCATAAATTGCACACAAATATGCATCCTGAAAAAGGGTGACAAGGTATGCTTCTACGGCTTCTTGATTAGCCTCCATTGCAATACCTTGTATGTGGAATTGATATATGTAAGAGTGAAGGATTTTATTCATTAAACATGCAAAGAGCACTTTCCTAATCAACAAGTTGTGCTCATCCAGTATTTGTGGATCTCCTTGAGAGCTGCCAGGTGATAGTTCTTCCTCCAATTTAGTCTTTACCCTAGGGCTTGTCTGGCCTCACTATGGTTGTCATCCTTGCACTTATTGGGATTGAGGTTGGGCTTAGGTGTAGTTTGCTTGGCGGAGGCTGGTTCTAGAGCAGGAAGGAGGGGTATTGAAGGAGGAGGAGGAATTTGTAACTTGGGGTGGCACTTACCATGTGTTGAGTGCCCCTTGGTTACATTTTCACTAGCCTTAGGCCCTTCTATTGATTTCATCACCAATGTTACCCTCGTCATCATTGTTTCCACCTTTCGTGTCCATAGAAGCATCACCTCATTGTTCTCTAGCTACTGGTCGTCAACTTTCACATCCTTGCTTCTTTCTCTTAGGAATGGTCTTCTTGCTTGCAATCCCTTTGCAAAATCTCAAAGGCTAATTTAGAGAGGGTCTTCGAGCCTTTTGATGGATGGGAGGGGGGTGAAGGACATGGAGATGATGAGATTGTGCTACTATTGGAGCCATCCCATCACCTAAAATTGGAAATCTCTTTACCTTACCATGGTAAATAAGTGAATACTTGACCTAGTCCTCCTTGGCTTGGTAGTGGATGTCATCACCCAGTTTGCTTGGTGTGGGCCATAAGGTAGGTTACAAGGGGAGAAGAGAAGATAATAATAGAAGTATAAAATAAGAAATAAACTAAAAGAGCTCTATTTATATAAAACCTAGTATTAGGATTTAAGGGGGTTTGATATGTGGTTTTGCATACATGCCCATTTTGACCCTTCCCTTTGCCTTGTTGTTAACCGTCAGACAAACAAGGTGGAAAATCTGAAAAAGCTAAAGCAGAAAACAAAGGCCAAGGCAAAGTGAAATGGAAGACGAAGGCGCGCCAAGAAAAATCTAGAAACACAAGAAGCACATAAAGTCCTAAATAAGGGAAAAGGCGCACAAGGAAAAGCGCAAGTCAATACTTTTGTAAAAGAGCGCAAGCGCATCGTGATTTAATTTAAGGAGCGCCGGGCTCTCACCCGTGTAATTTGTAAATATAGACGGGCTGTGGAAAGGAAGCTAGGAAGATAGAAGGACAATGGGAAAAAGGGCCTAGGCCACGGCCGGCATGTAAAAAAGGGGATAAGGGGATGACCGTCCAAAAGGGATTTAGGGTTTTGTATATAAAGTTGAAAAGTGAATGAGAAGCTCATTCTTGTGTGTGGCCAAAGCTTCTTCTTCTTCTTCTCTTGTTTCTTGCCTTCTTGCTTGTGCTTGAGTGAGGGATTGAGGGAGTGTGAGGGAGTGAGGGAATGAGTGTGTGAGAGTGAGGGATCGTGGAGAAGAAGCTCCCCATCTTCTCTCTTCATCTTCTCTTCTCTTTTCTCACGCAGCTATGGAGGATGGAGCTTGACGGAGAGGGCTTGAGGTTGCTTGAGCTTGCCGCAAGGATCGTGGAGCTATCGAAGTGCAAGATAGAGGAGGGAACTCGATCGAGCATCAAGGTAAGCTCACTACACCCGTAAGGTAGGCACTGCATGTCAGCTATGTGAGAGGTAGCCGCTCGGCTTAAAATGCTTGATCAATAAGTGGTCCGTAGGTCTCGGGGTAGAGCTCCGTAGCTCCCCTCCATTTTGGTTCCATTGTCGGGACTGACGGAATTGAGCCTCGAGCGCCCCTGTTCAAAAAGAAGAGAGAGAGAAAGGGAAAGACTCCATATCCATGAGCCTTCAGGCTCTCAAGCTCATTCCTTCATTTCCACACACTCTACTGAAAAGCACACACACACACAAGATAAAGTGACCTAGTGTAAACGTAGACTAGACTGACTAACTCTAGTCAGGTCACTGACTGACTACTAACCCGACTTATTTAATGTAGTCACATGTAGACAGCTGTACACACTAGCTGTCATAGATGTTGGTCATAGATGAAGACACACTGACGGTGAGCTTGATTTCTAACACTCCCCCTCAAGCTCAAAAACAAAACTCAAATCATTTGCATCACTCCAAGTAACTGTCTAAAGTGAATGAACTTATCTTTACCAAGTGATTTGGTAAAGATGTATGCTACCTGGTCTTCAGTCTTCACATGCTCCAAGTCAATCTGATCTGCTAAAACCATTTCCCTAATGAAATGATAGTGAACCTCAATGTGTTTTGATCTTGCATGATAAACAGGATTGCTTGCTAACATAACACTGCTCAAATTGTCATAATACAGCTTGACTTTGATGTCCAAGTGTACTCCCAAGTCATTCAGTAACTTCTGTAACCACTTAGCTTCACAGGGCGCTAAGGCCGCACCACGATACTCTGCTTCCGTACTAGACAATGCAACTGTAGGCTGTTTCTTACTCTGCCAACTAATCATGCTACTACCCAATCCAAATGCATAGCCGCTGGTTGACCTCCTGTCATATGTGCAACCGGCCCAGTCAGCATCAGTGTACCCCATCAAGTCAAGGGTTTTCCCATATGCATAAAACAGCCCATGATCTGTGGTACCCTTTACATATCTCAGAATTCTTCTGACTGCATCCAAGTGTAGTTTGCGAGGCTTCTGCATGAACTGATTGATCAGCCCCACAACATAACTCAAGTCAGGTCTAGTGATCGTGAGATAGATCAAGCTGCCTACCATCTGTCTGTACATAGTAACATTCTCAATCTCTGTCCCAACATCAATCTACAGCTTGACATTCTGCTCCGAAGGCGTATCCATAGGCTTGCACTCAGCCATACCATATTTCTGTAACATGTCATGGGCATACTGCTTCTGTAGCAGCCATATGCCTCGAGGTGTAGAGACAACCTCAATCCCCAAAAAATATTTCAGCTCTCCAAGATCCTTGACCTTAAACTCAACCTGTAAACATGTCTTTATTTCTGCAATCCCATTTTCATCATCTCCTGTAATGATTAAGTCATCAACATAGACAACTAGAAAAACATAGCCACTATCTGTCTTCTTCGCAAATAGACTATGATCAGCATCTCCCAATCGGAAACCATGTTGCTGTAAATAACTGCTGATGCAAGCATTCCATGCTCTGGGTGCCTGTTTTAACCCATATAATGTCTTTTTCAGCCGACATACATGTGCTGGAAATTCTGGATGTACATAGCCTTCAGGCTGTTCCATGTAAACCTCTTCCTGTAATTCTCCATTGAGAAATGCATTCTTTACATCCATTTGCCATAGTTTCCAGCCTCTAGCTGCTGCCAAAGCAATCACAGTTCTAACTGTAGCCATCTTTGCTACAGGGCTAAAAGTCTCCTCATAATCAAGACCATACTGCTGCGCATACCCTTTTGCAACCAGCCTGGCCTTATATCTTTCCAATGATCCATCTGATTTACATTTTACCTTATACACCCACTTGCATCCAATAGGTGTTTTGCCCTCAGGCAACTGTACCAAATCCCATGTACAATTTTCAGCCAAAGCTGAATATTCCTCATCCATAGCAGCACACCAATTCTCATCTGAAACTGCCTCATCAAACTTACTTGGTTCTCTAAAACCTGTTACTTTCGTCATATAAGCATAATGACAGGCTGAATATCCAGTGTAAGTATACCTTTCAACAGGTCGTCTGACCCTCTCTGATCTCCTGAGCTGTGGCTCACTGTGAGCTTGCCTCTCATGAGGCGGCACATAACGGCTCTGTCTAGCACCTGGCGTCATAACAGACGGAATCCCCAATTCACTATCTAAGCTGTCACTGCTAGATGAATCATAACCTGCAGTGAGTGGACCTGTTACATCTTCAAAAACCTTTTCTTTTCCCTTATATGTTCTCCCCCTCACTGACATATCCATGTCAGTGGATGCAGTAGTGTGGCTCCATAATCGTCCTGTCCAAGGACTCACTATAGATGATACATCACCTGTCTGACCAATCATGGAAGTACTCTCTGCAGGAGTATTTTCAGCATGACTCATACTGGGTGAGCCATCAGTAGGCACTGCAACAGGATTCCCATACCAAGATGCTAACTCATCAAATACCACATCTCTGCTTATGAGTGTCTCATGCGTAGAAGGTACATAACACTTAAAAGCTTTCCGTTCCTGTGCATATCCAATAAACACACTTTTCACTGCCTTAGGATCCAATTTCTTCCTCTTCTCATCCGGTATATGCACATATGCAATGCTGCCAAATCCCTTCAAGTGTGAAATATCAGGTTTATGACCATACAGCAGTTCATACGGAGTGACATCATGAATCCCTGTTGTAGGGGTTCAATTCAGCACATATACAGCAGTCACCACTGCTTCAGCCCAATAACCATTTGGCAGACATTTTTCATTCAGCATAGCTCTAGCTGACTCCATCAAAACCCTGTTTTTCCTCTCTGCAACACCGTTTTGCTGCGGTGTATAACTGCATGTGAGCTGTCTTCTGATCCCATGTTTAGCAAGATACATGTCAAAGTAGTTTGAGACATATTCACCTCCTCCATCTGATCTCAAACATGATATGTAACAGCCCAATTCATTTTCAGCATGTTCCTTGAAGTCTCTGAATGCATCAAACACATCATCCTTATGTTTCAAGATATAAAGCCAAGTGTACCTGCTGAAATCATCAATAAATGAGACATAATATCGTGCACCGCCAAAAGAAACATTATGTGAAGGACCCCAGACATCAGAGTGTACCAACTGTAAAGGCCTAGTGCTGTTTTTTACATGTCTCATGAAAGGAAACCGTGCCTGCTTCCCAAACTGACATGCAGGGCATATATGACCAAAATCATTATACTTGAATTTGGGTAATCCAAGTACTACTTCTTTCTGCTGCATAGATTTCAGCTTTTGTACATTGACATGTCCGATTCTCTTGTGCCAGATCTCTACATCTCGAATGGCACTCTCATCATGAGCAAACATAGCTGCTTTAAGTTAAGGAATGGTCGCTTCCAAAGTAAACATCCTGCCATCCCTTCTGCCCTTGGCAATTAGCTTGCAGCCATTTCCATACTCCTCAATGAAACATCCATCCTTGTTAAACCTCACTTGCAGATTCTGTTCTGCCATTTGACCCACAGACAACAAATTCTTTGTTATGGTCGGTACATGTAAGACATCATGCAGGCCTTTCTTCTTGCCATCAGGCATCATCAATGGAACAATCCCTTTATGCTTTATGTCATGTTGGGTATCATCCCCAGTACATACATGACCATGTGTACCTGCAACCATCTCATCAAACCACTCTCCATGAGGGGTCATGTGGTTTGATGCTCCAGAGTCAATGTACCATCTGTCATCTCTATCATGTCTCGATGCATTTTTAGATACATGTTGCATGGCAAAGAGTCTATCAACTGACTCATCATGAGCACCACTGGAAGATGCATAGTGCCCATGTTGTCTGCCCTTTGCCTTCATATCTCCTTGCTTCTTGTAACAATCCTTTGCAATATGCCCATACCCGCCACAATAATGGCAGTCCTTGTCCCTGTTGGACTGATCAGATGACTGCC
Source organism: Lygodium microphyllum (assembly GCF_053477565.2). Classification (NCBI taxonomy): domain Eukaryota; kingdom Viridiplantae; phylum Streptophyta; class Polypodiopsida; order Schizaeales; family Lygodiaceae; genus Lygodium; species Lygodium microphyllum. Next base: position 149,980,343 of record NC_141145.1, read on the forward strand.
ATGAACCAGAACCACCACCTCTACCTCGGGTGATCTCCCCCTGCCTCTAAACCCACCAGATCCACGCTGGCCTTGTGTATTTGCACCATGCCAATTACTCTGTTGCTGCTGCTGTCCATAAGTATTACGAGTGTCACCACGACCTCGAAATGAACCACGACCTCTAGATCCTCTGCCACGTTGGCTAGAGTACAACACAGTGTCTCTACTCTAAGATGCACTAGAACCTATATTCAAACCAAGTTTGACTTCATCATGCAGCAACAAAGCAACTAGCTCTTCCCAGCTAGGGGGCTCTTCTCTGACAGAAATGGAAGTGTCAAAAGCTTTGTACTCTTTGCCTAAGCCATTCAAAGCAACAGCAATCATATCATCTTCTGATACACTTGAGCCAATAGTAGCAAGTTGATCAGCTATGGTCTTAATCTCCGTGGTATACATCTGGATGCTCTTGCCATTCCTAGACATGTTGTTGAACTGCTGTTTCAACTGGATCTTTCTTGCATGTGTCATGGTTCCATAATTTTTCATCAGTATGTCCCAAACATCCTTCGGAGTCTCACATCCAGTGATTTGAATTACCATAGCATCAGATATACATAAGGAAAACCAATGCAACACCTTGCATGCTCTTTCATTCCATAGCCTGTAGGCTCTTTTCTGTTCATTTGTTGGATTGTGTGCAGGCAACTCAGGAGCAACTTCATCTCCTGTACATAAATCCCAATAACCTCTGCCAACCAGAAAGTTTTTCATTCTGAATTTTCATAATGTAAAGTTCTTATTATCTAACTTCTCTCCAACTATCTGAGTGATATTGTCAGTCCCATGTGCATTAGCCATGATGCAATAGACTGTCTATCAAGTGCCTGACTCCTTGCAATCCAATAAGTATGACTGACTAAGTTCAGTTCATAACAGTTTATGACAGTTTTCTACACTAAATTGCAGAAAAAAACCAGGGTATTTCAGCCCACTGACACCCCAAAACAACCCTCAAGCAAGTGGTCTCAACTGTAGATATAACTGTCAATACATAAGCTATGTGTTTGCTTCAGCTTAAGCTTATGTAACCTCACTGCCAGGGTACATACATGCAGTCTGAAAACTGTAAACTGTGAGTAACCAACAGCAATTTCAAGTCCAAAACTGAGTGTGTCAACAAATTCAGTTTCAGGTTGCAGTCAACTAGAATTCAGCATACCAAGCTCCAAGCAGCTCCAAAATGTCTTTTGACCATGTCATACATTTACTTTGTAGTGGCAAGTTCAATACATGAGCATCTAAGTAGGCATAGACAACCTGTCTTCATTGACCAATGGCATAAACCTCATGAGTTGTTTGTAATTAACCAGGACAGTGTAACTGCATTTACTTCAGCTTCAAAATTCAGTTTTCAATGATGCTCATTGCTTGCTTCAATTCTCCATGCATTCAGCATGTATAGGCTAGTTCATATAGATGATGGAACCCCCAAGATGACCTGTATTGCTTCAGTAATGCACAGTACTTGTCATTGACTGTGTATGACAGTTTTCAGCCTGTCATTGATTTTCAGATCTGAGTATTCTGTCATTGACTGTGTATGATAGTTTTCAGCCTGTCATTGATTTTCAGATCTGAGTATTCTGTCATTGACTGTGTATGACAGTTTTCAGCCTATCATTGATTTTCAGATCTGAGTATTCTGAGCAAGAGATCTCAGCTCTAAGACATTTGATCCAATGTATACATGCTTTGACACATTCTTGTGCTCCAAAGATGCTTTCTGAGTGTAGTACAAGGCTCCTGTGTGTCAGTAATGATTGAATGCATGCTGTTAATTCATGTTTACAGCAATTCAGAAATAATTACAGGTCTGTGTCTGTCACTCCAGCTCATAACAGAGCTCCCACACAAGCATTTACTCTTTGCACACTTCAAATACCTTCAATAGTGAGCATACATGCTCTATGAACCTTGTCCAGGTGCCCCACTAAAGATTGATAGGTTGCTGTCCACTCAAATCAGCAGGCGCAAATTTTCAGACCAGGGGGCACAGATTTTCAGGCACAGGTTGCTGTCCACTCAGATCAGCAGGCGCAGATTTTCAGATACAGGTTGCTGTCCATTCAAGAGGAAGTCCATGATTTTCAAACACAGGTTGCTGATTTTCAGGAGGCAAGCCACGATTTTCAGAAGGCAGTCCACACTGATTCCTTCCTTTGACTATGGCTTCATTTGCAAGTGTCCAGCTTCTTCCTCATTCCTTACTTCCATCTCCTTTGCACTGTAAGTTGTCATGCCCATTCTCCTACAGCCTCATGGATGAGGCTCTGATACCATGTTCAAAAAGAAGAGAGAGAGAAAGGGAAAGACTCCATATCCATGAGCCTTCAGGCTCTCAAGCTCATTCCTTCATTTCCACACACTCTACTGAAAAGCACACACACACACAAGATAAAGTGACCTAGTGTAAACGTAGACTAGACTGACTAACTCTAGTCAGGTCACTAACTGACTACTAACCCGACTTATTTAATGTAGTCACATGTAGACAGCTGTACACACTAGCTGTCATAGATGTCGGTCATAGATGAAGACACACTGACGGTGAGCTTGATTTCTAACAGCCCCGTGCATCGAATCGAGCATAGAAGTAAGGTTTGCAACCCAAACCGGTGCTCGAGATAGTTAGGAGATTTAGGAGGTTTTAATCCTTGGAGCAAGTAAGTATTTTGATTTGTTGTTGAATATTAGAGTAGGACCATCCATCTCCATCTCTGTTTTTTATTTTTGTTGCATTAGGTTAAGATTAGGATAGGAAAAAGAAGGAAAACAGAAAGGGTTCTGCTGCTGCTGGAAACAGGGAAATAGGGGCACAGATTCAAATTTCTGGTTGGGAGAGTATGAGGGATTAGCTTCTAGGTTACAGTAGGCTGAGATGGGGCAATAAGAGGCCTAGGGAACCAAGAAAGACCACACTTGACATTCTGCTTTGTGAGAGAGAGTGAGCTTAAGAGCCAGGGAGAGAGAGAGAGAGAGAGAGATGTAGGGAGATCCTTGGAGTGCCGTTCGATTCAAGCACCACAGTGATTCCAGGTATGTCTGGCATTTCCTTGTAGTGTTTTGCACCTATCTGGAAGGCACTGGATGATTCCATGGAGTAGGCGTTGAGCTTGAGTCATCACACGTAACCCGCGGGTTGTTATCTGTGTAGTTGGACCAGCTCGTCTGATTCCCAGAATCGGACCACCATATTGCGAGAATCGGACCATCCAACTGCAAGAATGGGACCGTCCGACTACGAGAATTGGACCACCCTGTCCGATCCTATTCCAGCAGTTGGACCCAATCCCAAAATCGGACCACGTGTCCTAGTCTCAAAATCGGACCAACTGCAAGGATCAGACCACTTTTCCTAGTGTGAGAATCGGATCATTGGTCCTAGCACCAAAATCGGACCACGTGTCCTATCACAGGAGTCGACAGACCACCCTGTCTGAGTCTCAAAATCGGAAACCAACCCGTCCGATTACCAAAATTGGACTAGCCTGTCCGATTCCCAATCAGACCACCCTGTCCGAGTCTCAAAATCGAACCACTTCACCATAACTTAAAATAGAGGGTTTTTGAACCTCCTTGACAGTCTAGGCCACCCTGTTCACATCTCTGACCCCCTTGAAACCAAATTTTAGCCCTTAAAATCCAGAGACCAGACAGGATAACCGAGGATTCACCCCAAACAGCTAGACACTGAGCGGACCGAATTTAGAACTTGACAAGACTTTCGGTAACCAACCAACCAACCCTGAAGCAGAATAGAGAATGCAGCATGGACTTTCAGTAAGACCTTAGATCAGCCAGAACCTGCGCTTAGAGCCATATCAGGCTACGAACGTGAGGAGAAGAGTGGAGTTGCATTGAGCATTTCCTGCATCTGCACCTCACTTTTGATTTTATCACCAAAGGTGCACTACAAGAAAAGAAAAAGCCTATTTTTGGACTGAGCACTAGAAAGCACGAAGCACAACTTGTGAATAAGATTGACAACTGCTTTCAATAACAAGGAACTCATCAGGAGATATAATAACATCAAGGAACCCACTATTAGGAGAAGATCCCAAAACATAGTTGGGTGTCTGAGAGCCCCATCTGTAGGACCTTAAGAGGACATGAAGATCCAAAAGGAGACAACATAGAGGATCGGACGTTGCCGAAGCTACTCAAATTGATCGATGACCTTGTGGAGCTAGAAGTGGGAGCAATGTCAGGATCACGAGGTGGACAAGGAGAGGACCCGACTGGAATTGGGAGAATTCCCAGTCTTAGTGTAGGAGTTAGTCAATGAGTAGGACTTGTTGACTAGGACGGTAGTTCAGGGTAGACCAGTAGAGGAAGTGGTAGCAAGCCTAGAAGAGGAAAGAAAGGCGATTAGAAAGGCACTAGAGAGCATAATTGCCTGTAACCATGAGCAGAAGGCTGGGAAACTCCAACAAGATGTAGATATGTACGAGGCCTAGCCTTGGCTGGTGCAGCCAAAGCAGGGTCAAATGCAGAGAGAGAACGAGCAGCAGAGGCTGACTTATCGTTGAGTGAACTCGTAGCCAAGTGGCTCATGGACAATACGTTTGCTGAGCAGAGCGCAACAGCCTTAGCCACCGCATTATTCTCGGGATTAGGGGTCACGCAAGGGGCAAGGGGGAAATCTAGAATCCCTATTGTAGCAAAGCATCTAGACAAGTATGAACCTAGCAAGGACCCATATAGCTTTATGGAGCAATTTGAACAAGTTTGCAAAGCAAACGGTCTCACCGACCTTGCACAATGCTCTCAAGCTTTCGGTCTGTGCTTAGGTGATAAGGGGAGAATTTGGTACACTAGTCTAGATGCAGCTGAGCACACGAACTTTGCCCATCTTAAGGGCCTCTTTATCAAGAGATTATCTGAGGCAGGGTACTCTGACAATCTCATCATCCAGTTGATGAATGTTAGTCAAAGGGAAAAGGAAGACGTAAGGGACTATTTCACTCATGTGTGTAGCCTCTTCAAGAGGATCCTTGCAAATTAGCGACCTAACGAGAAGGCTGTGTCTACCGTATTTATAAATGGAATTCGAAGCGAGGATCTCTACAAGGCTTTGGCTACTAACTCCACTCTACACCGAGACATGTTAGCTAGAGTCTTTGAAGAGGCAATAAGGGTAGACAATCAGCTTAGGGAGCGAAACATGAGGAACACCAGTCGGGACAGTACAACTCAAAGAGCTCTAGAGCGGTCAACAGTTTCAGGAGAGAGAGAGAACTCTAGCATATAGGATAAGGAAAAGAGTGTTGACCAAGGCCAAGAGCTGGCTGAGGTGAGAATGGAGCTTGCACGATTGCAAGACCAAATGAGGAAACCTATGTGGTCGCATGTGCAGTGTATACACTGTGGCGGTAACCACCTCCAAGCCGAGTGCCAAGATCCTAGATCTAGGCCGTGCTTGAACTATGGTAGGTTCGGTCATCACGCATTATATTGTAGATTGCCAAGGAGATTCCCATATGTGCAACAATACAACCCTCCATACTTAGGCAACAGGCCACCTAACCTCTTTGGCAGGGGAGCCCAGTTGGCGCTTCCAGCACCAAATTGTCAAGAATCGCATGATGGAGGGGGTTGCTCAAGATGCTACGCCGAACACACACAGAATGCACAAGGAGAAGCTCACTCAAGAGACAAGAAGAAAGATGGAGGCCAAAACGTTTTCTTGTTGATTTCTTCTTCTTCTTCCACACCCTTTACAATGTACACAAAGTATAGATAAGATACAATATAAAAGGAAAGTGGCCTACTAAGTCAAACAATGAATAACCGACTACACTAGTCGATTGGCGCTATAACTATGCCAGCTGTAAATAGGTGTAACGACCTGAATATAATAACTAATGAGTCAGTGGTCATGTGAGATGCATAATGACCACCGACATGCTAAGTGTAGACATGTGGACCCATCTAACCAGGCGGTCCATCATCAATGTCCGTATGTGTTGAGCTTGTCATCTCAACACTCCCCCTCAAGCTCAACTGCATCTCTGCAACTCCAAGTAAGCTTCGAAACTTTTGAAGCTTCTCTGTACCCAATGCCTTCGTGAAGATGTCAGCTATCTGATCCTGTGTGCTGACATACACCAAGTCAATCTCACCTACTAGTACCTTCTCTCTCACAAAGTGATAGTGTACCTCAATATGTTTTGTCCTGGCATGGAACACAGGGTTCCTAGCCAACTGTATACTGCTCATGTTGTCACAATAAATGACAACTGGGCCTTCCACCTGCACATCCAAATCAGCCAATAGCTTTTGCAGCCATACTACCTCACATGCTACAACAGCAGCACCTCTATACTCAGCCTCTATACTCGACAAAGCAACTGTAGATTGCTTTTTGCTGCTCCATGCAACTGCTGCACTACCAAGAGAGAACATGTATCCGCTGGTAGATCTTCTATCAGACATACTACCAGCCCAATCTGCATCTGTGTATCCAAACACCTGTACATCTGTACCTGCCTCATAGAAAAGTCCATAATGTAATGTGGACTTCACATATCTCAATATGCGTCTGACTGCATCCAAATGTGGCTTTCTAGGTACTTGCATAAACTGACTCACAAGACCAACAGCGTAGCTCAAGTCTGGCCTTGTAATGGTCATGTAGATCAAACTCCCCACTATTCTCCTGAACATAGTAGGGTCTTCTATCTCATCCCCAACATCAGCCCTCAGCTTTACATTGTGCTCCAACGGGACTGAAAGTGGTTTGCATGCAGTCATACCATACTTGGACAACATATCCAAGCCATACTATCTTTGAGACAGCCATATACCATCATCACATCTGATCACCTCAATGCCAAGGAAGTACCTTAGCTCACCTAAATCCTTCATCTCAAACTTCATCTTCAAACAGCCCTTGACTTCAGCAATCCCACTATCACTATCACCTGTAATAATCAAGTCATCCACATAGATGACTATGATGACCAAACCTACATCTCCCTTTCTCACATAAAGTGAGTGATCAGCATCAGAAACATAAAAGCCAATATTGACAAGATACTCTCTGATCTTGTCAGACCATGCTCTAGGTGCTTGCTTGAGCCCATAGAGTGCCTTCTTCAACCTGCACACATATGTGGGATGCTCTAAATCTTCATAACCTGCTGGCTGATCCATATACACTTCTTCTTGCAAATCACCATGCAAGAAGGCATTCTTTACATCCATTTGCTGCAACCTCTAACCTTTGGCTGCTGCTAAAGCAATCACACATCTGACAGTTGCCATCCTAGCAACTGGACTGAAGGTTTCATCATAATCTATGCCATATGTTTGGGCATAGCCTTTTGCAACCAGCCTAGCTTTGTACCTGCTAATAGAACCATCTGCATTGTGCTTAATCTTATAAACCCATTTACATCCAATGGTTTTCTTGCCCTTCGACAATGATACTAGATCCCAAGTCTTATTGGCCTCTAATGCAACCATCTCCTCATCCATTGCTGCATCCCAATGAGCATGACCAACAGCCTCCTCAAAACATGTGGGCTCAACATCCTCAACTAGTTTCACCATATAAGCATAATGGTGAGCTGCATATCCTTCAAAACCAAATCTTTTAACAGGGTATCTCACCCTGCTAGACCTGCGTACCACTGGATCACTCAATGGAGTATTTGCATTAACATGTGCTCTCTGCACACCTAGAGTCCTCACTGAAGGAATGCCAAGCTCATCATCCAAGCTCTCTGAGCCACTGGAGTCTCCATCAAGAACTGCATCAATGCCTTCTGACACTTTATTCTTTCCTTTGTCTTTACCTGTAGTGCTACTAGATGCACTCGAAGATGTAGAGGTACTCCTTAGTCTCCCAGACCAAGGACTACCAGATGATGTCTCTGGTCCACTAAGAGTCCGTGATTCTTGCCTTTCAGCCTGCACATGAATGTCATGATCATCATCAACATCCAATGCATCACCACTAGATGCATACCAACTGCTCATTTCATCAAAGATGACATCCCTGCTCACTCTGAACTTACATGTGACAGGGTTGTAACAGCGATACCCTTTCTGCTCTAAAGAATATCCAATAAAGACACACTTTTCAGCCTTTGGATCCAGTTTCTTCCGCAACTCATCTGGCACATGAACATATGCAATGCAGCCAAATACTTTCAAGCGTGAAACATCAGGCTTCTTACCTGTAAAATATTCTTCGGGGCTCATACCATGAACTGCAGCTGTGGGAGTTCTATTCATAATATAAACAGCATTATGAACAGCCTCAGACAAAAAATGCTTAGGCATATTCTTTTCAGCCATCAAGGCACGTGCAACTTCTGCAATATGCCTATTTTTCCTTTCTGCAACCCCATTTTGCTGTGGGGTATACCTGCATGTGAACTGTCTCTTTATCCCATGAGACTTCAGAAAATCACTGAACTCATTTGAGAGGTACTCTCCCCCTCCATCTGACCTCAAGCACTTTACTTTCAAGCCTGTTTCTCTTTCAACTGCAGCCTTGAAAGTTCTAAAGTGCTCAAAAGCTTCACTCTTTTCCTTCATAAAATATACCCATAGCTTTCTAGAACAATCATCAATGAATGTGACAAAGTATGAACTGCCTCCAAGAGATACATTTTGTGTAGGCCCCCAAATATCTGTATGCACAACATCAAGGATATTTCTGCTTACATCTCTATCATGTGAAAAGGGTTGTCTTGTCTGCTTACCAAACTGACATGCTTCACATACCTTCTGAAATTTTGCAACTCTAAATGTAGGCAAACCTGTAACCAACCCTTTGGACTGCATTAATTTTAGCCTTTGTACATTTGCATGTCCAATGCGTTTGTGCCAAATTTCAATGTCTGCAACAACACCTTTTCCTTTGGCATACATAGCAGCATTCATAGTAGGAATTCCAGCATCTAGAGTGAACATACGTCCAACTCTACTTCCCTTTGCTACCAACCTGCACTTGTCATTGAAGTCTTCTACAAAGCAGGCCTTTGCATTAAATCTGACTTGCAGCCCTTGCTCTACCATTTGACCGACTGACACCAAGTTCTTTGTAATAGATGGCACATGTAATACATCTAAAAGACTCTTTGTCTTACCATCATGCAAGGACAAGGGAACTTTTCCAATGTGTGAAATTGGGTGGCATGAGTCATCACCCGTCTGCACATAACCTGCATTTTGCAAATCCTGCATCTCTCCAAACCATTCTGCATGGCTGGTCATATGATTGGATACACCCGAATCAACATACCAAACATCTTCATGTGTTCCCTTTCCTGTAACAGCATTCAGCATATGCTTCATAATGAACAAACGTTCATTTTTGTCTTCATTCTGTCGTGAAGACGATGCATAGTTTCCTTGCTGCAACTTACCACTGCAGATATCATCTTTCTTAGCATAACATTGGGTTGCAATATGACCTGTTTTGCCACAGTAGTGGCACACAATACCAGAGTTGTTAGAACCTCTATCCTGCCATCCATCTCTTCCTCTAAAGCTCCCCCTGCCTCTAAAGTTACCATGACCTCCTGAAACCTGCATATCGCCAAATTGCTGATTCAATCTGTTTTGCTGGTTGTCACTACCACGTCCTGTACCACGGCCTCTTGAAGATAACCTGCCACGTCCCCTTCCTGAACTGGAGTAGAAAGCTTGGACCTGTTCACCACTTCTTTCAGATGTCTCACTCTACATGTTGATCTCTTCAGTGATCATAAGGGAGACCAATTCATCGAAATCTGGAAATGGCTTTCTGACATATACGGAAGTTACAAAAGACTTCCAAGCCTTTTCATTGTTAAGTCCACCCAAGGTAGATGACACCAAATCATCATCATCGGGCATTGCATCAATCGCTGCCAATGCATCTACAATGCTTCTTACCTTCAGTGCATACTCATTGATAGACATCTTCCATTTCTTTAATGTATTCAACTCTTGCTTGAGTTGAATCTTTCGTACCTTTGTATTTACAGAAAACATACTTTCAAGTATGGTCCAAGCTGCACATGAATTCTCTGCATTTCTAATGTGTCCCAACATATTATTGTCAATTACTGCAGACAACTAATACATGACCTTTTTATCCTTTGCATTCCATTCTTTCCGTGCCTTTGTCTCTTCTACAGTTGGAGGATCACTCATCTCTGGCTCCTTTTCTTCACCTGAAACGAACTTGTAGAGGCCTTTTCCAATAAGGAAGTTTGTGACACGGAACTTCCATGAAGGGTAGTTGTTCTTGTCGAGCTTCTCAATGATGGGGCTTCCACTGTTCTCTGCCATTATCACAAAATTAATACCAACAGCAAGCAAATCTTCTGCAACCCTGGACCTGTAGTGCACAGCAATACACCAAACAGCCTTTTTCACTGTCTGCTTAACAATACATGAAATTTACAACCTGTTTGCAGATAAACCTTGTGTTTACTCACTAATAAACACCTTTGAACTTACAGATCTGAAATCTGTAACCTGTGCACCCACTTTCGGTCAATACAGTCGAAGTCACAGCGTACCCTAAAACTGTTGTCCGCAACCTTGTGGCTCTAAAACGAGCCCTGAAACGGCCTCAGATGCCCAAAATAACTGCGGGACAGTCCAAAAGGACTTATCTGCACAATATACAGCGCTCTTCGCGCACACCAAATCTCACTGCAATCTGAGATTTTTGCTCTGCCCTGCTTCCGATGCCTCCACAGGCACTATCCAAGAGAAAGAGTTGAAGGATTGAAGAGCTTCTTACCCGTGGCTTGCTTGCTCGAACCTTGCTTCTTCTCCTTTTCTTCAACCTTCGAAATCAGCCTCTCTCAATGGCACGGCTCTGATACCATGTCAAGAATCGTGTGGTGGAGGGGGTTGCTCAAGATGCCGCGCCGAACACACACAGAATGCACAAGGAGAAGCTCACTCAAGAGACAAGAAGAAAGATGGAGGCCAAAACGTTTTCTTGCTGATTTCTTCTTCTTCTTCCACACCCTTTACAATGTACACAAAGTATAGATAAGATACAACATAAAAGGAAAGTGGCCTACTAAGTCAAACAATGAATAACCGACTACACTAGTCGATTGGCGCTATAACTATGCCAGCTGTAAATAGGTGTAACGACCTGAATATAATAAGTAATGAATCAGTGGCCATGTGAGATGCATAATGACCACCGACGTGCTAAGTGTAGACATGTGGACCCATCTAACCAGGCGGTCCATCATCAATGTCCGCATGTGTTGAGCTTGTCATCTCAACACAAATGACGCAAGACCGGCCATTCCTAGGCTAGAGATAAACCCAACAGGCATATCCAGACCACCAAGGCCCTATGTAACCCATCCATCGAGTGATGCTCCTGTTCACTATATGGAAGAACCTAGTGAAGAGGAGACCTACGTGAACCCATACATATCCTATGATTAGGAAGGCAATCCAGTCCTTATGGACTACCAACCAGTACTGGTGATGGCACTAGGTAGAGGAAGAGGCAGAGGCTTTGGAGGCCCAAGCCAAGATCCAATCTCATGCTGGACTTGAGGTCATCCACGCCATATTTCATCACGCTGCCTGGAAAGGGGACAGGCAAACAAGGGCAAAGCTAACCTTCGATGCACCGAATGTGGAATCACACACCTATTTCCTGACTGTCCTAGATGGAAGCTATCAACTAGTTCTACCAATGTGCCCTCAGTACCCTTGGGGCTATTCAGTGTGGAGACCTTTGATAGTGAGGATACGCCCATCCCACTACATGTCATGATGCGAGCACAGACAAAATAGGCAAGCATCTCATTGCCTGGGCCAAGTAACCTAGATGTAGCCTCGTTGGGAAAGAAAAGCCGGAGGAGAAGGAGAAAGAGAACATATGCAAAGATTACCCTTAAGACTGAGGAAGCTACAACGCTAGTGACAGGAAAGAGGGTCATTGATGCGGAGGCAGAGACCTCAGCTCCTAAGATAGCAGAACTAGGGAGTGCCAAGGTAGGGGAGTACCCCCACCCCAAACAGCAACTCGAGGCTATAGCCAAAGTCAAGGAGTGGGTCAAGGACGCCAAGGAACACCTTAAGGACTTAGAGCCCATACTGGAAGACCAAATTGAAGACCTATCTAGTGTGAGTACACCCATTTCACAGTCGCGACCTCAATCAGGGAACGCACCCACACCACATGAGATGCCACAGAGGCAAGACCAGGAAGAAGCATGTCAGCAAGCTAACCAAGATATATGGCCAAAGAGTGCTGACCAAGGAGGAAGGCAACCACCCAGCAACCTCCTCACCACTTTAGTAACCACGCCAGTAACCTTGAGCCTAGGAGATCTGCTTCAGTAGCACCCTTCCTTATGGCAAGAATTAAAGCACTGGGTGGAGGAAAAAGAGGAGCACACTGCCGCTGACTTGCAAGAGCAGAACGCAGTCACGCAGATTCCAAGCCTAACACTACACTCAGTTCCAAGGTCACTGCACGTCAATGCTTTCTGGGAAGGCACTGAGATGCATGCAGTCTTACCTATCTTAGCCTTGGGCGATGTAACACGAAAAGGAATCGTAGACACAGGCGCCGGTGTCAGTGTCTTGAGCCATGCAGTTCTACAGGCCTGGGGAAACCCACCTGTGGAAATGGCTAGGTTCAATATCACATTGGCCAACGGAATGAAGGTCAAACCATTCAAGGTCCTAAAGAATTGGCGAGTGAAGGTCGCAGGGGTGTAGTTTTCCATGAACTTCATTGTCATGAAGGGAGTGGACTACGACATACTATTAGGCCGACCCTGGATGAGGAATGCTCGAGTTATTGAAGATTGGGGTAACAATCTCATCTTCTTGGGGAATAGAACAGAAGCGGTAAGGGTTGAGATGCATACCTGGAAGACTACCCCAGCCGACCTTGATACTATCTCAACCATGCTAAAACGTGATGCACAGGCAAGCAAACCCTATGGGTCATTGACCAAGTACATCCCTTGCCCTGAGGACGAGAGGGATTGGATGCACGTCTTGGCAACCATTGACCTATCGTTCTCAAATGAGGAAGAGCTATATAGGCAAGCTGCTATATCCCCAAGCATGCCAGCAAGGGAGCCCATCGTGCCACTCTTCATGATGGTAGGAAGCTCACGTAACCTAGGGAAACCGGTCTCGTTCTATATCCCCACCAACAAGATCGAGCTTCAGAAAATCATAGAGTGCCTGACTGATAAACTGAAGGGCAACATGGCTACCAATCTAAAAACCCTAAGTGATCTTTTGGCTAAGCCTGAGTGGAAATGGACCAAAATTCACGATCTGAACCTATTATACAATTGGGCTTTAGTCACTGAGGAAAAGGAGATTGGAGAGGAAAGCCTGGGCGATGACGAGCAGTCAGAGGGGCAAGACTCTGATGATGAGGAGTACGAGGACTGCTGCTCTATTGGAGACAAGAGTGAAGAAGAGTTAGACACGATAGAATATGACACTAAAGGGAGAACGATCGAACAGATTAAGGCAGAATCTAGGCCTAAAAGGGAAAGGGTAGGCTGGAATGACAGAGGAGTCATGCAGATGGAGTGCGGTAGATCCTAGTTGGAGCACATAGGAGCCATGGATTACGAGCAAGTAGGAGTGACGCAACCATTGGTAGTTCCAGTGCTTAAGACGGATACGCCTATTGAATTACGACCCCTGGCAAAACTCCTTCTTCAAGTGAGGGATGTGAGTTTAACTCGGAGTCAGAAGTCAGTACGGAGAGTGATCCCGAAATACCCCAACCCTCTAAGGCCAGACGCACCAAAGGGGACTTGCCAGTCCAGCTAAGGCGCAGATGGCTAAAGGAGGAGGCCAAGAAGTGAACTAAGGACTCAGAAGTAGAGAGGCAAAAGAAGCCGCAGGATCTCCCCAAATGCTTCATAAAGTTTAAGAAGGGTGATAGAGTGGTGTTTCTACTAGGAGCAAAGAGACAAGGGAAAACCAGTGAGACAATTGAGGGACCCACCAAGGTCAAGTCAACTTGGCAGGGGAAGGCGAGAAGCCTCGACCTTTGCTCATTGCTAACGACTTGACCAAGGATGAGGAGGCTAAACTTGTTGATCTCCTCGAGAGCATGTCGACATGTTGCCTGGTCCTTGGAGGAACTTAAAGGAGTCGATCCTAGGGTTGTGACCCATTATATCCCAATGGTTCCAGATGCGGTGCCAACAAAGCAACGACCTTACCCTATGAATCCCAAACACGCCTATGCAGTGAAGGAGAAAATCGATAAGCTCCTGAAGGCGGGATTTATATATGAGATTGAGCACACGGATTGGGTATCACCTATGGTGATCGTTATGAAAAAGAATGGTAAAATTCGAGTGTGCATGAATTACAAGAAAGTTAATGCCACTACGAAGAGGGAAAACTACCCCTTACCATATACCGAGCACATGCTGGAGAGGGTAGCAGGCAAAGAAGCCTACAGCTTCCTAGATGGCTTCTCTAGCTATAATCAAGTGCAAGTGCACCCTGATAACAGGCACAAGACTGCCTTCACCACGGAGTGGGGTGTATTCGCCTACATCATTATGCCCTTTGGGCTAATGAATGCACCTGTGACCTTTCAACGATTAATGTGCACCATCTTCAAGGATATGCTTAGACGCAAGCTAGAGGTGTTCGTTGACGACATGCGTACACTCTAGTTGGGCCAAACACTTAGAAAAGTTGAGAGTTGTCTTTGAACGGTATCAGTTATACAACCTCTCATTGAACCCCTTAAAGTGCCAATTCTGGGTGAAGCACAGATGTATCCTAGGGCACGTAGTGTCAAGGAACGGCATTGCCACTGCCTTCTCAAAAGTCAGGGTCATTATCGACCTACCACCACCCATTAACTACAAGGGCGTTCAGTGTTTCTTAGGCCATACGAGATACTATCGACACTTTGTACTAAATTACGCATTGATTGCTAGACCATTATACAAGCTGTTGATCGTATTCGAGTGGACTAAGGAATGCCAGCGTGCATATGAAGAGTTGAAGAAGGCCCTCACCACTGCACCAATCTTACGAGGCCCAGACTGGAGCATAACTTTTAATGTACACATAGATGCCTCTAAGTTTGCTATTGGAGTTGTTCTATGCCAGCTTGGTGAGCATAACCTAGATTACCCCGTGAGTTTTGCCAACAAGCAGCTCACTGAAATGGAGATGAACTATTCCACTACAGAAAGGGAAGGGTTAGCCATGGTGTTTGCTGTAAAGAAATTTAGGCATTATCTGTTGGCCACCCCCTTCGTCTTTTTCGTTGACCACAACAAGCCTTGCTTTATCTCATGAACAAGCCGTGTGCTACAGGTCGCATAGCTAGATGGTTACTTCTCTTATTGGAATTTGATTTCTCTGTGGTTGTACATAAGGGAAAGCAGCACTACATGGTTGATCACATGTCCCACATACCCACAAGAGAAGCTGTTGGACAAAGCATACCTGATGACCTACCGGATGCTCATCTCTTTGGCCTGTCTAGCGAAAGAGACTTATTTAGAGCCAATCTGATGCCATATTGGGCCAATGATGTAGTTCAAGTGCTAGAGAACGGTCTACCTGAGAGACCTATTGAGAAAGCCAAGCTAAGGAGACTTATCTTAAAGATCCAACTATACCAACTGATCGCTGGCCAACTCTATAGGCTAGGACAAGACAGTTTGTTGCGTAGATGTGTGTGTGAGCACGAGATGCATGACGTATTGAGAGAAGCGCATGGTGGAATAAATGGAGGACACTTTAGTGGGGATACAACAGCCCATAAGGTGCTACAATCCCAACTATGGTGGCCACCCTATTCTGTGATGCTGCTAAATTTGTAAAACACTGCGATGAGTGCCAGAGGACTAAGGTGCATGTGCGCAAGGATAAGATGGAGTTGACCCCCGTAATAGCACGATAGCCCTTCAAAAAATGTGGCATTGACTTCATTGAACCTATCAGTCCTGCGGCACAGTACTCCCAGGCACGCTACATCATTGTGGCAACTGATTACCTGACGAAGTGGGCAGAGGCAAGAGCCACTTGGAAGAACGACACTAGAACCACTGTAAAGTTCTTATGAGAGCAGGTCCTTTCACGTTTTGGTTGTCCAATTGAACTAGTAAGTGATCAGGGCGGCATGCACTTCATTAATGAAGTGATATCCCACCTGCTCTTGACCTTCCTAATCATTCATAGAAGGTCCTCATGTCAAGATTGTGGGAGAGAAGGAAGGAGTCTCACTTGTAGCTTTCTTGCTTGCACAATGGGGGAATACACACAAGGGTGGAGGCTAAAAACAGTTTTCCTCTTCTTAGTTGTGTAAGCCAAAAAGAACTCTCATACAAAGAAATAGAAGAACCCTATATATGGGTCTCAAACCAAAGACAACTAACTAAGGTAGCATACTAACTGAGCCACAAACTAGAGTAGATAAGGATAGCTGTCATCTAGCTATTATTCATGGGCGGTGTACCAACCGCATCTGCAACTGACAAGTCGGTGACATAAATGCACAACAGTCACCCTGGCATATCACGAGTGGAGCTTGATATCTTAACACTCCCCCTCGAGCTCAATCCCAATTCCTGCACACCAAGCAAGTCTCTGAACTTGCGCAGCTTCTCTGCGCCCAATGTCTTCGTGAATATGTCAGCTACCTGATCCTCTGTGCTGACATAAACTAGATCAATAAGACCTAGTAAAACCCTCTCCCGCACATAGTGATAATGCACCTCAATGTGCTTTGTTCTAGCATGATAGACTGGGTTATTTGCCAAGTGTATACTACTCATGTTGTCACAATAAATGACAACTGGCCCATCTGTAGACTGATGCATATCATAAAGTAGCTTATGCAACCAAGCTACCTCACATGCAGCCATTGCTGCACCTCTGTACTCAGCCTTTGTGCTCGACAAGGCAACTGTAGGCTGTTTCTTGCTGCTCCAAGTGACTGCAGCACTCCCAAAAGAGAATACATACCCACTGGTAGATCGTCTATCAGAAATACTACCAGCCCAATCAACATCAGTGTATCCATGCAACTGTATCTGAACCCCAGTCTCATAAAATAGTCCATACTGCAATGTGGACTTCACATACCTGAATATGCATCTAGCCGCATCCAAATGCGGTTTCCTTGGAGCCTTCATAAACTGACTTACCAATCCAACAGCATAGCTCAAATCTGGGCTGGTAATAGTCATATAAATCAAACTTCCTACTATGCGTCTGTACATAGCAGGGTCTTCCAGAAGCTCACCTGCATCTGTGCTCAGCTTCACATTTTGCTCCAAAGGAACTGAAATAGGCTTACAGCCTGTCATCCCATATTTGGATAGCATGTCCAATCCATATTGCCTCTGCAAGAGCCGTATCCCACTTGGTGATCTAATCACCTCAATGCCCAAGAAATAATGCAGCTCTCCCAAATCCTTCATCTCAAACTTCTACTTCAATAGCATTTTCACATGAAGGATATCTTCATCACTGTCACCTGTCATAATCAAATCATCAACATAAATGACAAGTAGCATAATATCTTTCTCTGTTTTTCTCACATAAAGTGAGAAATCTACCTTGGAAATCTGAAAGCCAATAGTGACAAGATACTGTCCTATCTTGTCAGACCATGCTCTAGGTGCTTGCTTCAAGCCATACAATGCTTTCTTCAACCCACAAACAAACTCAAGATGAACAACATGCACATAACCTGGTGGCTGTTCCATATATACCTCTTCTTACAAATCACCATGCAAGAAGGCATTCTTTACATCCATCTGATGTAAAGACCATTCCTTTGATGCAGCCATAGCAATGACTGCTCTTACGGTTGCCATCCTTGCAACCGGACTGAATGTTTCTTCATAATCAATACCATATGTTTGTGCATACCCCTTGACTACTAATCTTGCCTTGTATCTGTTCACAGAACCATCTGCATTGTGCTTCACCTTATAAACCCACTTACAGCCAATTGCATTCTTACCTTTAGGCAAAGGTACCAATTCCCATGTAGCATTTGCTTCCAAGGCATCCATTTCTTCATCCATGGCTTTCTCCCATCTTTCTTTTCCCATGGCTTGCTCAAAAGAAGTGGGTTCTAGTTCCTGTATCACTTTGACCATATAGGCATAGTGAATGGCTGTAAATCCATCATATTTCAGCCTATCCATAGGATACCTAGCTCTGGTAGACCTGCGCAAAGTAGGTTCACTCCCAGGTGCTCTCAAAACATCCCTGGTCTTCCTTACTCCAAGTGTAACAATAGAAGGAATACCCAACTCATCATCAATGCTCTGTTCTGAGCCACTGGATTCACCATCCACATAAGAGTGATCTGCATTCACATCAAACATGGGCTAATCTACCTTCTCTTTTCCTTTTCGTGATACCTGAATACCACTATCTGCATTGCTTTGAGAAGATTCTCCTGATCTCAATCTACTTGTCCATGGCGAAGAATGTGAACCACTGCTAGAAGACGTTCCAGGTCCACTAATATTTTGTGACTATTGCTGTGAATTCTGTGCAGCATTACCATTTTGTGCATCTACATCATCAATCACATTTACTGGTTTATACCAACTACTCATCTCATAAAAAAAAACATCTCTACTCACTGTAAACTTACGAGTAGAAGGGTTATAGCATCTATACCCTTTCTGCTGTAGAGAGTAACCAATAAAGATGCACTTCTCAGCTTTTGGATCCAACTTGGTTCTCAACTCATCTGGCATATGAACATAGGCAATGCAACCAAAAATCTTCAAATGAGAAATATCTAGTTTCCTACCAGTATACCTCTCCTCTAGAGTCATCCCATGTATTGCTGCAGTGGGAGTCCTGTTCATTATGTAGACTGATGTAGCAACTGCCTCAGCCCAATAAAAATCTGGCAGGTCTTTTTCATTGAGCATGGCACGAGATACCTCTCCAATATGCATGTTTTTCCTTTCTATAATTCCATTTTATTGTGGAGTATGTCTACATGAATATTGCTGCTTTATGCCATGCTCCTGCAGGAACCTTGCAAACTCATTTGAGAGGTACTCTCCCCCTCCATCTGACCTTAGGCATTTTATTTGCAGGCCTGTTTCTTTTTCAACCATAGCTTTAAGAGTTTTGAAATGCCCAAAAACTTCACTTTTCTTTTTCATAAAATATACCCAAAATTTTCTGCTATAGTCATCAATAAAAGTGACAAAATAATGACAGCCTCCAAGAGATGCAGCTTTAGTAGTCCACACATCAGAGTGGATTAATTTCAATGGCTTCTTACTCTCTTGAACATATCTAGGAAATGGTTTCCTTGCCTGTTTTCCAAATTGATAGGCTTCACATATCTTATGCATTTCTGCAACCTTGAATTTAGGCAATCCTGCAACAATATTTTGGGCCTGCATTGATTTAAGTCGCTGTACATTAACATGACCAATGCGTTTATGCCAGATATCAATATCTGCAACTACACCGGTCCCATGTGCAAACATTGCTGCACTCAATTCAGACATGTCTGCATCCAATGTAAACATTCTGCCCTTCTTCTTTCCTTTTGCTATCAAGCGACCTTTATTTTTCATATCCTCAACAAAACATCCATGAGGATTAAATCTGACCTGCAAGCCCTGCTCAACCATTTGACCAATAGAAACCAGATTCTTGGTGATATTCGGGATATGAAATACATCAGACAGGTATTTCTTTTTCCCATCCTGCATAGACAAAGGAATTTTTTCAATCTACACAATAGGATGTGCAGTATCATCACCAGTCTCTACAAATCCTGGTTTTTTCATTTTCCTTGCATCCTCCATCCATTCTGCATGACCTGTCATGTGGTTTGATGCACCTGAGTCAACATACCATACATCGTTGCTTTCTTCTGCACTTGTCACAGAATTGTTCATGTGCTGCACCATAAACAAATGCTCATTTCTGTCATCACCCTGTCTACTAGAAGATGCATAATTTCCTTGTTGCAATTTCCCATTCATGATGTCATTCTGCTTTTTATAGCAGTCTTTAGCCATGTGACCCATTTTACCACAGTATTAGCATTCAGCATTGTTGTTTGCATTTTGGCCTCTTTGCCATCCACCACGATCTCTTTGGCTCCCCCTGCCTCTAGAATTACCACGTCCTCCTCCATAGGATTGGTTTTCTTGAGTTTCCTACATATTCTGATTTCTACCACGGCCTCCAAATCGGCCTCCTCTACCTCTGCCTCTACCTCTTCCAACATTTGAGTAGAAGACAGTTTCTTTTGAAGTTCCTCCTGAAGAAGATGCACCACCATTTCTCTGCTCCTCAGAAATTAGAAGAGCAATCAACTCCTCAAAATCTGGAAATCTTTCACGAACTGAAATGGATGTCCGAAACTATGCATGATCCTTTCCTAGACCATTCAAGGTCACAGAAACTAAATCATCATCTTCCACTGGCGACCCAATGGAAGCAAGTGCATCTGCAATCTTCTTCACCTTCATGTGGTAGTCATTGATGCTCATACTTTCTCTTTGTACATTATGCAACTCTTGCTTGAGCTGCATTTTCCTGGCTTGCGTATTTGTGCTATACATTTTTGACAAAGTATCCCATACCTCCTTTGGCATACTTGCATCCTGAATATGCACAATCATAGAGTCTGAAATACTGATAGACAGCCAGTACATAACTTTCCTGGCTCTCTCATGCCATGCTTTGAATTCCTGCATTTGCTGTTGATTGGGAACATCAGGAAGAACTGGTTCTTCTTCATTTCCTGCGACAAATTCCCAATATCCTTTTCCCATAAGGAAATTCGTCATTCTAAAGTTCCACGCTTGGAAGTTGTTCTTGTCAAGCTTTTCAGTTACAATCTGTGAAAGAGAATCAGACGCCATTACAGAATACTGCAAAAAATTATGTCACTGCAGAGAACGCAGCTTCAGCCTCACAAGGGCAAATCTGCAAACTAAGGTGGCATACTAACTAAGCCACGAACTAGAGTAGATAAGGATAGCTGTCATCTAGCTATTATTCATGGGCGGTGTACCAACCACATTTGCAACTAACAAGTCGATGACATAAATGCACAACGGTCACCCTGGCATATCATGAGTGGAGCTCGATATCTCAACACCTCACCCTACTACCCTCAAGCAAATGGCCAAGCAAAATCCACAAATAAAATCCTAGTCAACGTGCTTACGAAGGTGGTATCCACATCACGAAGTGACTGGGATAACAAATTAATGGCGGCCTTGTGGGCCTATCGTACAGCTTATAAGACGGCTGTAGGACAGACACCCTTTAGGCTGACTTATAGAACGGAGGCCATTCTACCCTTAGAGTTCTTTGTCCCTATCTTAAGGATAGCAGCCCAAGAGCGTTGGGAGGGAAGAGAGGCTTGGACCAACCACTTAGTGGAGTTAGAGCATCTCATGGAGACTCGACTCTTAGCCACCCACACTCTGATTTGCGAGAAGGTATGAAGAAAGATGTGGTTTGACAAGCATGTCAAATAGTGCAACTTTGATCAGGGGGACCTCGTTCTACTATACTCTGTGAAGGGTCACAAACAGAAAATGAAATTTCGAGGACTAGGACCTTTTTGAGTACGTACAATTAGTAGAACAGGAAATATTGAATTGGAGACGCTCGAAGGTGAAGGAATAGGCTTTTTCAATGGTAGTCGCATGAAAAAGTACTATCCTCCTTCCCATCCGTTGCACGAGCCACCTATGCTTGAAGCCCCTATCAATGTCTGCGTGGCCACTATTACCGACTGACAGATCAAGATGAAGAAGCAGTGGCACCTGCCTACCTACGAATCATGGTCACTATAGAATGAATGTATTCTTTTGATGCCTTGATCGACGAAGGTGCCGACTATAATATCTTGATGCATGACCATTGGACACGCATTGGTTAACCTAAATTACAGCCCACAAATGCTAAACTCAGCCCATTTGGGGGCAACACTTACTCACTCTCAGGAAAATGCAAAGTGGCTATCTCTATCGAGTCTGAAAGTATACCAGTCTTCTTTTATGTGTTGCCAAACACTAAAGGGGCCGGTAATAAGTCACTACTAGCTCGCACTTTTAAAAAGCAGACGAACTACAACATGGACTATAACCTAGATTGCATCCATCTTGCTATAGGAAATGTGTGCATAGTGATTACTTTCAGCAAGGGTTATCTTGATCCTTCTACAATTGCAAAGCCACCGATAGAGACCCCTACGACCACGCCTATGACCAAGCCTAGGGAGAAGGACTGTGATATCTCACCCCATGCTCAAACTGCTAGAACCAATCCCACCAAGGCCATTCACAAGGCCAAGGAGTCCATGCTCATATGGGTGCCAAAATGACAAGGGCCACCTCCTTGTAAACTGCACAAACGTGCTTCTAAACGCAAAAACTATCAGTCACAACCTAAGAGGCAACTCAGACGCTATCGACGTAGGCGCAAGACCATGCCGTGATGGATCCCCAAAGATCTCTTGCGAGCACAAGGATACTATGAGGGAAACCCCTGGATATGGGTGCGTAAGAGTGGACATCCAAGAGGCTCAACTCTAAGCAACCTCACTCCAGCTAGAGAGGCTTGCACATATGGAGCCCAGGCTGCAAAGCAAGCTAGACCAGCACGGTTGTGATTAATGAATCCCAACTCATTTATCGTCCAAAGCTAGATGCCCCAGAATTATCCAAGTCAGAGGAGTTGAGCACCCCCATGCCGGCTCAGATAGAATGCAGCACACCTCCTATGCCATTGGAGCCTCCTGTAGCATCTCAAAGTTCTTCTGAGTGCAAAGTCCCATATGTGACATCATCAATGGAGTCACCACTATCCAGCCCAATTGCACCATCACCACCAGCAGGTCTTAGGCCTTTGTATGAAAGACGATATTTCCTTTCAGTGGATGGCCAAGGATCTTACTGAGACCTCGAGAGATGACATAGTGACATGCATCAAGGAGTTAGATAACACCTTCACCACATTTGCTAGGAGCTATGAGAAGCTTGACCTAGGACTTCTCGATGAACCCCTTGCTTCCGATGTTCGTGCGTTGCCATGCACTTGGGAAGACTACAAATTTTTGACAGTCAAATTTCCCAAAATCGCCACCGAATTAATCGCTAATGGAGAAATCTCAAAGGAGCAAGCCATTCTCAGAAGACTAATTACCTCGTATCGCAAGCGTACTCGCTCTACACCTGAACAAGGACTGGAGGAGCTCACTAGCTTGCCAGCTCTGATTCTTTGTTCTTACAACTGTGGTATGCCTTGCGACTCCAATGGGAGAAAAAAGGCTGCCACATCATGACCAATACCGAGCAAAGAAGGGCAATCAAAACAATTGAACACAACCCTACTTATGTGGTACCTCTTTCGTTTAGGGTTTTGGCCATTACATGAAACATACACTTAGATGACCATGTGTTAGCCCACCCTTACATTGACCAATTCCTTACAGAAGAGAAACTGCACATTGCTAGCCACCTCAACTTTGGGGACATCTTTCATGATGTCTTGACCTATATCACCCAAGCTTCCATACGACCATGTGAACTTGATCGTCATGCCCAGCTTGAATATAACCCTAACCTCTATACTTGGCTGTTGGCCAAGTAACTCGCCCCACAAAGTCCATGTGAGTCCTCCTTCTTCCCTTGCTAATCCTAGGAAGGATTCCTTTAAAACTTAAGGAAGGGGGGGAGCAAAGTGAGAGCCAAGTGATGTAGCAAGGTGTGAGAGCCAAGTGATGTAGCAAGGTGTAGTGATGGATGAAAATGATCAACTGAACTTAAATAGGAAAGAATGCAAGGAGGAAATAGATGTTGCTTTTGAATTATTTCCAAGTTTCATACCTCTGAAGCAGCACGAAAAATTATCACACACATTCTTTCTTGGGTTTTTGTTTGTGATGCGTCAATTCATAATGCTAATATTGGCATGGTGTAATGATAGGCACCTACCATGGCAGGACAAGAAAAGGGGGGTAAACTTCCATTCACTGAAGAGGAGCTGACAAAGTATGGGATCACTGTTGAGACACGTGGATTTAGCCAGTTCACATTCAAACATACCCTAAATTTAGACGATGCCATCCTGGAAGAGCCGGCAGTGAAGGAGTTGGTGGATAAATGCAACCTCCGAAAGTATGTGGAAAAGGTCGGATAGGCTGTAGATTACAGCATGTGCGCTGACTTTTTAAGGAGCCTTGATGAAGGTAGGAGCTGTGGCACGGTCACAGTAAGGACTGGTGACCAGGAAAGAAGGGTGCAAGTGCCCCTTAATGCAACTATCGTCGAGAAAGCCCTAGGGCTTGTGTCCAAGAAGGAGAGGTGCCCAAGAAGAGATGTGTATACTATGATGGGAGTCAAAAAGGATGACGTGCACACAGTGGATGGAATCAGTTTGGCTAATATTCCAGACCCGCAACAAAGATGCAAGCTAAAATGGTCCACGCCCTTTTCGTAGGACAGAGATACAATGCTTTAATGAACAGAATTGGGGTGCCATTACTAGAGAGCATCGTTGCAGGAGTTCCAGAGGAGGTGGATTGGAATGGTTTTGTGCAAAAAACTATCAAGTGTTCAACTGCGCTCTTGGCTCCAACCGCAGCACTAGCTAGTGGGGAGTCTCTTGCTTCTACTGCACGATCCGCAAGGAAAAAGCCTACCTTGAAAGCCTCCACAATCAGATATGGCGGTGTCCTGACAGCAATCATCCATGAGGCTATCAAGGATGCTGGTGTAGATGAAGAGCAAGCTGTGCATCAAAGCTCACCTGACCACGAGGAAGAAGGCTCGAGTGAAAGGACAATAAGCGACAAAGGAAAGCCAGAGGTACCACCTACTCAAGCGGCTAAACCACGGGAGCAAAAGAAGAGTGACAAGAGCTAGAAGGAGAAGAAAGAAATACTGAGCAAAGAAGAGTGAGCCAAGATGAAGAGGGCTCAAAGAGAGTCAAGAAGGATGGAGGAGGAACGAAGGAAAAAAGAAGAGGAAGAACTCGAAAAAATTAGAGAAGAATCAAAGAGGGCAGAAGAAGAGAGGCAAAGAAGGGTAGAGGAGGAAGCCGAAGAACTAAGAGTGAAAGAACTTGTTGAGTTGGCAGAGACCACTCGTAGATATGTCGAAGAAACCCATGGGGAAGGAGAGATCGATCCTTTGAGTCCCTGCCATGAAGCTGAAGCAAGTGGTAGTGTGGAAACGGCCCCAGTAGTTGTAGGCAAGGGCAAGTCTCTGCTGCACCCCCTGCCTTCCTCCTTTGTGCCAGTACCAACCGACACCACAACCACAACCACCCCGCAACCCACGCCCTCTCTAGACATGGCCCAATTGATGAACATGATGCAGCTACTTGTCAGTAAAGTGGCTGAAATTGTACCAGAAGCCGGAGCAAAAAGGCCCGCTATCGCAGATGCCGAGTCTAGGCGAGATCCAAAACGACAGAAGCTAGAGGCATCAACCACTACAGCCCCTACTCCCATGCCATCTGGTGCCGACTATGACGCTTATGTGGCTAAGCTTCTAGCACAATTGGACAAGGCAAAAGAAGAAAAGAAGATAGCCCTGGTGGAGTTAGAGAAAGAAAAGGAAACTTTGGCAGTCTGAAGGCTAGAAGTTTCAAAGCAAGGAGCCGACCGAAGAAGGGAAGTGAAAACTCTACAAGATCAACTAGAAGCAAAGACCAAGGAAGCCTAGGGGACAATGAGAGCCGCCTAAGACAAAGGCTGAAAGATGAAGAACAAAACCTGGTGGCAGAACAACGAAGCTTGAAGTTACTAGTGCAGCAGCTTTCCAGCTATGGTATGAAATTGAAGAACAAGACAGATTGGAGAGGGAAATAGAGTTCCTAGAGTAGGAAAGGCTGGGAGTTCCCGCAGCAAAAGCACAAAGGCTGCAGAATGAGGCACAACGACCGCAAGATGCATTGGAGATTACCAAGGGAGACATAGAGGCCCTCATGGCCATGGCCTTCACCCAAAGAAGATTGCACTTCACAAAGATCCAAAGTCACAAGCAGCTTGTGCAAGAAAAGTCAGAGCTATTTGCTGAGACAGAAAAAATATTTAGCATTGCAAATCATGCAAAAGAAATTGCTGAAGAACAACTGGCTTGAAAATCTAGGGAAAGGAACCAACTCTAGTTCTTAATGAATGAGTAGAAGCAGGTTGTGACGACCTTGGCAAGTGAGCTGGAGGAGGGAAGAAAGAAGATGGACGAGAAAGACAGTGAGTGGGAAAGAAATAATTTTGAAAGAGTTAGGGATTTAAGAGAATGCTTGGCAGTGGCTGAGTGCGAGAGAGTGCTTGCGGAGTCTAGGGCAGAAGCTGCTGATGTATGTGCCAACACACAAAGGCAAGCCTTCCTCAGCACAGTACTACACGTCACCCATGCGGAGGGCAATGATTCAGTGGAGAAGATAAGAAGGAAGCTAGAATTGACCACCCGAGCACTAAAGTATGGCCTTCAAGAACGGGAGCTTCCAATAGGCACATGAATAACAAAAGAGCAGCAATTTCACTACCTACACCATGCCGGCCTCTCCACTGTTGAGCTTAAAGAACTTGGGTTTGAAGAGCATGAGCAGCCACCACCACCACCACAAACGGTTCCATCAGTTGCCGAGCAAAATGTCAAAGAGGGTCCGAAATTTGAGCAGGATGCTGAAGAAGAGCAACAAAGAATGCCCAATCCGCCTCTATCAGACCTCCCGCTTGAAGAGCCCGAAGATGCCCATATGCTGGAGCACATTGTGGCAGCCAGAAGAAGAAGACAATAACTAGCAGAGGAAGCCCAACGCAGAGCACAATCACTGCCAAGACAATTCCCTGAAGAGCCTGTGCCACTATGGGGGGATCCCCAACCTATCGATTGGCCTCAGGAATTGGTCATATGGCGTCAATGGGAGTTCTAGACGAGGCCGTTTGAACTTTCATTTACTTATCCATGCTCTCTGGACTGTGCTTTGCCTCTAGGTATTCTAGCCAAGATCAAGGATCTGGCTAATGGGGTGGATAGAGGAAAGAAGCCTCATAATAACCAGATGGAGGCAAGAGCCTGAAGACTACTGCCAAGACAAGGTAAACAGGGTTCCCAAAACTGTCCAAGGCTACGAGGCACAGCCGAAGTGGCGGAGGAGGATTTGGGATACCAATTTTGATGCCTGGACCGCCTTCTGCAGCTCACTCCCTGAAGAACGCAATGATCCCATCTACATGCCCTACCCTCGTAGGCATGGAGTTGACTATGATCGAAATATTCATGGGGATTTTGACTTTCCTAAGATATATAATGTTAATGCCCGGAGCCTAGAGGAATGCCTAGTCTTTAGGTTAGAGAATTTCCTCCCATCTATCAACCGCTTCCTTGCAGATTTTTCTTCTTGCCCAGATCCAGCCTTCTTAACTACCTGTAATTATCTTAGGCTTATCAAGTTCCTACTAATGCAAAGAACCACAGTGGAGGAAGCCCACCTCCCTCCACTCTTTTTTGACATCAACCTAGGGATAGATAGTAGAGCCATGACTAGACTAATGATGAGGGCAACCCTGCTTCCCTCCTTTTTCCTAGAAATCCTAGAGGATATGAATGATACCCGCTTCACGAGGTGCAATCATCCTTTCTTGTCATCCACACCTCTGAAGGCTCGGGCCAGTATTAAAGAATATCTACAAAGTCACTGTTAATCCCAAATCAAGATGGCCTAGGTCGAGATGGTGGAAAAAGGAAGAAAAAACAAAAAAAGAAGATAAACATGGAAAAAGAGCAAAGACACACAGGTGACCTCCAAAACCAAGCCAGGGCAAAAAAGCGTAATTTTAAATGAAAGGCACCTCAAAAAACTCGGAACTCTTGTAAAAGAGTGCCAGGCTCCCTCCTGTGCCAATTGTAAAATACTAGACGAGCGTAGGCTAGAGGCATAAGGCTAGAAGAGGGACATGGAAAAAAGACCTTGCCACAAGGGCTGGTCATGTAAAAAAGGGATGGGTGCCCATGGGATTTTAGGTTTTGTATACATAAAGTTCAAAAAGTGAATGAGAGCTCATTCTTTTGGTGTGTGGCAACAAGAGTCTTCTTCTTCTTCTTCTTCTCTCCTTCTCATCTTCTTGCTTGTGTGTTCTCTTGAGAGAGGGAGTGTGAGTGTGAGGGAGTGAGTGTGTGAGAGTGAGGGATCAAAAGGGTGAAGCTCTTCACCATCTCCTCTTCTCTTCTCCTCTTCTCTTCTTCTCTTCTCTTCTCTCTTCTTGCGCGCTTGGCTATGGAGGATGGAGCTTGGAGGTGGAGAAGGCTTGAGGATGCTTGAGCTCGCATCTAGGATCGTGGAGCTACCAGTGTGTGTGAGAGAGGAAGCAACTCGTATCGGCATCAAGGTAAGCTCAGTATAGGGTAGGGTTTACTGTTGCAAAGCAGGGCAAAACAAGGCAAAAATCGTGCAAAACTTGGCAAAAAGCTCGCTTGTGATGCCTAAGATCGGCAAGTGAGTGATTGGGAGCATCAACACCATACTCGGGAAGGGGCATAAGAATGCTCTATTCGGGTATATGAATCCCTTCCCCTATGCCCCTAGATAGGATCTGGAGGGTTGTGCTTGATACGATTGAGTAAAGCGCAAGAAACAATCAAAATCAAACTCTCGCTGTCGACGCCTATCCGAACGGTCACTTCTGGGCCGAGTCCCAGAATCGGCCCTCAGCCCCATTTCTCTCTGCCCACTCGGCCCAAAATCCTAAACGGCCCCTCGGCCAAACCTACTCGGCCCGTCCGAGTCGACCATTTGGACCATCCACCAATTCGGCCCGCTACCACGTGTCAAATTCGACCCTCGGCCCAATTGCCTCGGCCCGTCCGAGTGACCTCGTCCGAATTGACCACTCGGCCCATCCGAGCCAATCTATCCAAGTATCTTCGTTCGAGTCCGTGCCTCAGCCCGTCCGAGCCCACCCTGTCCAAGTCCCAAATTCGGCCCTCTCCCATCCGCTTCGGCCTGTCCGAGTAACCCATTCAGACCCTGCAATTCGGACTAGCTGGGCCGAGTGAAAATTTTTATCAAATTCTCAAAAATTTGACCTGACCCGGCTGAAGCTCAGCAGTGCAAACTATCTAAAGTCCTTCGGACGCTTAGAAGTCGATTCTGGCACTTGGAATAGACGGAATCGTAGGGAGCAGCCGCTTGGCAGCTTGAAGTAGGCAACAGCTTGGCAACTTGAAGTAGGCAGCAGCGAGACCCAGAGACCTAGACGCAAGCGCTGAGTAGCTAAAACCTAATTGGCCAAGAAGGAATGAGGCAACATATTAGAAAAACCCTGAACCCTGTCAAGGTGGCCAGAAGATTGACCAACAAGCCTATCAGGCCCAAAACAAGCGAGAGTGCATAAGACGATTCGAGGTTGTTTGCTGCACTCACCTTGAATTTCTGCACTTGAATGCACTAAAATAAATTGAAAGCCTGGTTGAGCACAAGTGCATTAAGGGCGACACGCACACTGAGTGACCATAAATTGAGGATTGTATTCAATAACTAAAAGAACTCACTCAGATAAACCACTCAAGGAACCCACCAGTAGGAGAGGACCCAAGACGTAGACAAACCATCAACGGGCGAGGTAGGACCAGCAGGTGGCATCAACGACATGGATCTGACAAATCCACTCACCCTCATCAACAGCTTGGCAGAACACAACAACAAGACTATGGCAGAAGAAGGCTCAGACCATAGGTCTAATGAGAAACTCGACTTGAATGTCTTCCCGGAGGCTATTCAACAGTTAGTCAGCGGCTACGATGCACTCGCCTGGTACGAGCATCGCGGCAAGACGATAGACGCTATCATCGCAGACCTAGAAGAAGAGAGAAAACTAGCCCGCAAGGCTTTGCAAAGCATAGTCGAATACAATAGGGACCAGCAGTAGGCTAGGAGCCAAAGGCAAAGCACGGAGTTGCGTGAGGTGCAGCGAGTGCTGAACCTAGCAGGAAGAAACCGAACAGATCACGAGAGAGCCCTAGAAGAAGACTTGACATTGAGCGAGCTTCTCATGAAGCAACTGTTAAATAACACGATAGCAGAGCAGAGTGCTGCAACACTAGCGACATCTCTGCTCGCAGGATTAGGAGCAAACCAAGGCTCAAAGAGCCAGTCTAAAATCCCCATTGTTGCCAAGCAACTCAACAAATACCAACCCCACGGTGATCCATATAGCTTTGTAGAGCAGTTTGAACAAGTCTGCAAATCCAACGGCCTCAACAACCTGACTCAACGCTCTCAAGCGTTCGGGCTCTGCTTAGGTAACAAGGGGAGGACTTGGTATACAAGCCTAGATGCCGCAGAACGAGCCAACTTCAGTGGCCTCAAGAATCTCTTCATTAAGAGATTTTCCGAGCTTGGATACTCCGACAATCTGCTAGTGTGCTTGATGAACGTCAAGCAGAAAGAGAAGGAGGATATTTGCGACTACATAACCCATGTGAGAAGTCTCTTTAAGAGAATCCCTATGGGCGAGCGACGCCCGACTGAAAGAGCAGATTCTACTGTATTCATTAGCGGAATCCGAGATGAGGAGTTATATAAGGCTTTGGCAAGCAATACGAGCTTGCAACGAGATGTGCTAGCTAGAGTATTTGAGGAAGCCATTAGAGTCGATGATCAGCTGAAGGAGCGGACCTCCAGGAGCGCGAACCCAGAAGAGACCAACTCGCGAAGCTCAGAGAGAACGTCAGCCTCTAGTGAGTGATCGGTCCCATCATCCTAAGATAAGGGGAAGGCCACCGAGACGGAACCAAGACTTGGCTGATGTAAAGATGGAGTTGGCGGTTACAAAATATGTTGAGATGACCAACGCGCCCACACGTCCAATGCGTGTATTGTGGCGGAAATCACTTGCCAGCCAAGTGTCAAGACCCTAGTTCAAGACCTTGTGCTAATTGCGGTAGGTTCGGTCATGACATCGCGTATTGTAGATTACCAAGAAGACTTCCATATTCGCAACCCTACGGCTAGCCTTACCTAGCAACCAGGCCGTAGCCATTCTTCAGAAGGGGAGCCCCATTATCCCTTCCTACGCCTAACGATGTTAAGCCAGCTATTCCTAGGATGGACATAAACCCCACTGGCATACCCAGACCACCTGGTCCTTACGTGACTCATCCACCAAAAGCGATGCTCCAGTCCACTATGTGGAGGAACCAAATGAGGAAGAAGCTTACATATGCCCTTACGTCTCACATGACGATGAGGGCAACGCTGTCCTCATGGATTATCGCCCCGTACCAGTGATGGCGTTAGGAAGAGGACGAGGCAAAGGACTAGGAGGGCAGATGCAGGATCCAATCACCTATTGGACTTGTGGTCACCCTGGTCATGTCTCATCACGTTGCGCCGAAAGGGAGTAGCAAAACAGAGACAAGGCTGACCAAAGATGTGCTGAGTGCGGAATCACCCATCTCTTTGTCAATTGCCCAAAGAAAAAGCCATCTTCTAGCTCAGCCAACGTACCATCTGTCCCGTTGGGGCTGTTTGGAGTCGAGAACCTCGATGGGGAGGCAACACCTATTCCATTACGGGTCATGACACAAACCCAGACAAGGCAAACTAGCATGTCACTACCGGGACCTAGCAACCTCGACGCAGCTTCAATAGGGAAGAAAAGTCGCAGGCGGAAGAAGAAGAGGTCGGAAGCTAAAATCTCACTAAAAATGGAGAGTGCTACAACTCTGCCTACTGGAAAGAATGTCTCAAATGCAGAGGCAGAGACTTCAGCCCTTAAGATGGCAAAAAAGGGAAGCGCTAAGGTAGGGGAATACTCGCATCCGAAGTGATAGTTAGAGGCCATAGAAAAAGTGAAGGAATGGGTGAAGGAGGCTCAAGAGCATCTAAAAGACGTTGAGCCCATCCTAGAGGATGAATTCGATGACCTCTCCAGCATGACCGTGCCAACCTCACCTCCTCAACCAAATTCGGGAGGACCTAGGTTAGGAGAGAGACGAGTACCCAATGATCTAGGTTACGAGAGAGACGAGTACCCAACGATCTCCTGACCACGTTGGTGACTACCTCGGTAACACTTAGCCTGGGAGATCTACTTAGGCAGCATCCCACCCTATGGCAAGATCTTAAGCAGTGGGTTGAAGGGTCAAGAGATCAGGTCACGGCAAACCCTCATGACCAGGATGCAGAGATGCAAATACCGAGTTTGACACTGCACTCTATGCCTAAATCCTTACACGTCAATGCCTTCTGGGAAGGTTCCGAGATGCATGCGGTCTTATCGATTCTAGCCCTAGGCAACACAATGAGAAAAGGAATCGTGGACACGGGAGCTGGGGTTAGTGTGCTTAGCCACACAGTGCTTCAGACTTGGGGAAACCCGCCTATCGAAACTGCTAGGTTTAATGTCACATTAACAAACGGTATGAGGGTCAAGCCATTCGGGGTGCTTAAGAATTGGCCAGTGAAGATCGCAAGTGTCCAATTCTCTGTAGACTTTATAGTCATGAAAGAAGTGGACTACGATATCATGTTAGGCCGACCCTAGATGCGTAATGCTAAAGTCATCGAAGATTGGGGTAACGGCTTGATCTTCCTTGGCAATAGAACAGATGCCGTGAGAATAGATATGGACACTTGGAAGACCTCACCTGTCGACTTAGATGCCATCTCTGCTATGCTCAAGGGTAACGCCCAGGTCAAAAAGTCCTATGGGTCCTTGACCAAGTATATCCCATGCCCAGAGGACGAGCGGGATTGGATGCACGTCCTTGCTACAATCGATCTGCCGTTCTCTAATCACGAGGCATATGAGCAAGCCATCAAAACAATCGGCAAGTCTAACGACATGCCCTCCGCACCAATTTTCATGATGGCAAGAACCCTTCGTGGGAAACCTAAGCCTGTCAGCTTCCAAGTCCCGACCAACAAAAGGGAACTCCAGGAAATACTGGAATACTTAACGGACAAGTTAACTGGCAATCCAGTTGCAAACTTCAAACCACTTCAGGATCTCTTAGATGAACCCAAGTGGCAATGGACCAGAGTGCATGACTTAAACCTCATGTATAGCTAGGCCCTAGTTCCTGACCAACGACAAGAGATATACCAAGCCCTAGGAGACGACGAGCAGTCTGACAAAGAGAACTCTCACGATGAATATGAAGACTGCCAATCCTTCAGTGACGAAAGCGAGGGGGAGGTAGACACCGTAGAATACGACACGGAGGGGCAAAAAATAGAGCAAATACGAGCAGACTCCAAGCCGCAAAAAAAGAGTATCTTCGGGATAAAGCAAGGAGTCATGCACATGGAATGCGACAGTGCCTGGTTGGAATGCGTAGAGGCCATAGATCTTGGGCAAGCAGGCCTAGCCCAGCCAGGAACAACATCAGTGCTTATGATAGAGTTGCCGTCCGAACTGCGCCCACCAGGGGAGACCACCTCTTCTAGCGATGGCGGGGAGTTCAACTCTGAGTCGGAGATTAGTTCGGATCTACCCGTCCACCTAAGGCACAAACGATTGAGGCACGGAAAGGCAAACCAACCTGGGGATATGCAAACGAAAGAACAACGAAAACCGCAGGACCTCCCTAAACGATTTACAAAATCCACAAAAGGGGATAGGGTAGTAGTTCTATTAGGTGCCAAGCATAAAGGGCAAACGAGCGAACCAATTGAGGGACCAGCCAAGGTCAAGGAGATGAACCTAGCCTAGGAAGGGGAGACACCCCGACCAGTATTCATTGCCGATGACTTGACTGGGGAAGAAGAAATGAGTCTCGTCGCTCTCTTGCGAGAGTACATAGACGTGCTCACCTGGTCCTTAGACGAGCTTAAGGGGGTAGATCCGAGTGTCGTGACTCACAACATACCTATGATGCCATACGCAATGCCGGTCAAGCAGCGACCGTACCCTATGAATCCAAAACACGCTCATGCTGTCAAAGAGGAGATTGATAAGCTAATGAAAGCGGGATTCATTTACGAAATTAAACACATAGACTGGGTGTCACCCATAGTCATTGTGATGAAGAAGAATGGGAAGATCCGAGTGTGCATCAGTTACAAGAAGGTGAACGCTGCTACTAAGAGAGACAACTATCCATTACCATACATCGAGCACATGCTTGAGAGAGTGGCATGCAAGGAAGCCTACAGTTTTTTGGACGGCTTCTCAAGGTACAACCAGGTGCAAGTGCATCCTGCGGACAGGCACAAGACTGCCTTCACTACTGAGTGGGGCATCTTTGCTTACAGAGTCATGCCCTTCGGGTTGATGAATGCCCCTGCCACCTTCCAACGTCTCATGTGCGCCATCTTCAAAGACATGCTTCGCAAGGAGTTGGAAGTCTTTGTTGATGACCTCTGTGTTCACTCAACCTGGATTGAACACTTAGACAAACTCCGCGCAGTCTTTGAGCAATGTTGCTTATATCGTCTCTCTTTGAACCCCTTAAAGTGCCAATTTTGGGTAAAGCATGGATGCATCTTAGGGCACGTGGTGTCGAAGAACGGCATTGCCACTGAATTTTCGAAAGTCAGGGTTATTGTCGACCTTCCATCCCCAATCAACTACAAGGGAGTTCAATGCTTCCTAGGCCATACAGGGTATTATCGGTGGTTTGTACTGAACTATGCATTGATCACGAGACCCTTGTACAAGCTGCTGATCATCTTCGAATGGACCGAGGCATGCCAATGAGCATATGAAGAGTTGAAAAAGGCTCTAACCACTGCACCAATATTACAAGCCCCAGATTGGACCATTACCTTCCATGTTCATATCGATGCTTCTAAATTTTCTGCGGGGGCAGTGTTGTGCCAACCTGGCAAACACAACCTAGACTATCCAGTGAGCTTTGCTAGCAGACAACTCACTGAGACAGAAATGAACTACTCGACGACAAAAAGAGAAGGGTTAGCCATGTTGTTTACTGTGAAGAAATTCCGGTACTATCTATTGGCCACACCTTTTACCTTTTTTGTGGACCATCAAGCCTTGCTCTATCTAGTAAACAAACCTTGCGCTATAGGACGCATAGCTCGGTGGCTCCTTCTGCTCTTGGAATTCGACTTCTCTGTGGTTTTACGAAAAGGGAAACAGCACTACATGGCTGACCATATGTTGCGCATTCCCACGGGAGAGGCCGCTGGGGCAAGGCATTGTTGACGAATTGCCCGACGCCCATCTCTTTACCCTGTCCAGTGGGAGAGAGTTATTCAAGGCCGATCTAACACCATATTGGGCGGATGATATAGTCCAAGTGCTTGAACACGGATTACCTGATCGACCGATAGAAAAAGCCCAACTTAGGCGATTGATCCTGAAGATCCAGCCCTACCGGCTAATCGCAGGCCAACTCTACAGGCTGGGGCAAGACGGATTGTTGCGCAGATGCGTATGCAAATATGAGATGCACGATGTGCTCTCAAAAGTGCACGACGGCATTGCTGGAGGGCACTCTAGCGGAGACACAACAGCACGAAAAGTGTTGCAATCTCAACTATGGTGGCCCACACTTTTCTGCGATGCAGCCCGATTCGTCAAGCATTGTGACGAGTGCCAACGGACAAAAGTTCCGATTCGCAAGGACCAAATGGAATTGACCCCTGTTATCGCACGACAACCCTTCGAAAAATGGGGAATTGACTTCATCAGACCCATCAGTCCTGCTGCTTAGTATTCACAGGCCAAGTACATCATTGTGGCCCCACGGACTACCTCATGAAATGGGCAGAGGCAAGAGCGACACAGAAAAATGACACTAGGACGACCGCCAAGTTCTTATGGAAGCAGGTGATCTCACGATTCGGCTGCCCCATCGAACTGGTCAGTGATCAAGGCACGCACTTCATCAATGAAGTGATAGTGCATCTCCTGTCCACCTTTCTCATCATAGATCGCAAATCCTCGCTATACTATCCCCAGGCAAACGGCCAGGCAGAATCCACGAATAAGATTCTTATCAATGTCCTAACCAAGGTGGTTTCAGCCTCACGCAGCGACTAGGACAACAAGTTGATGGTAGCTCTATGGGCTTACTGCACAGCTTATAAAACGGATGTCAGTCTAACCCCCTTGAGGCTGACCTATGGAACTGAAGCGGTTCTACCATTAAAAATCTTCGTTCCTAGCCTGAGAATAGCACTTCAAGAACGATGGGAAGGGAAGGAGGCTTGGACACAATGCATGGTCGAACTCGAGCGCCTCTCAGAGACTCGCCTTCTAGCCACCCATGCGCTTATATGTGAGAAGGCCCGACGCAAAATTTGGTTTGACAAGCATGTCAAGCAGCGCGACTTCGAACAAGGTGACTTAGTGCTCCTCTACTCAGTTAAGGGGCACAAGAATAAAATGAAATTTAGAGGTCTTGGACCTTTCAAGGTTCATGCGATCAGCCGCACAGGCAATGTCGAGCTCGAGACCTTAGATGGTGAGGGCATAGGCTTCTTCAACGGCAATCGTATCAAGAAGTACTACACCCCCACCCATCCGTTGCGCGAGCCCCCGATGCTACAACTGCCTGTCCAGATACGAGTGGCCACGATCACGGAGGTTGATGATGAGGATGAGGAAGTCGTAGAACCCGCATACCTCCATATTATGGTCACGGCAAAACAAACATGCGCTTTCAATGCCTTGATTGACGAGGGAGCTGACTTCAATGTCTTAACTCATGATCATTGGACTCAACTTGGCAGACCACAACTTCAACCCACTAATGCGAAATTAAGCCCATATGGGGCCCATTCCTATGCACTTCTCGGCAAGTGCAGAGCCGTCGTTTCTATCGAGTCTAAGACTATTCCAATGATTTTTTACGTGTTGCCAAATACTAACAACGTAGGCACAGAGTCCCTGCTAGGGCGAACTTTCAAAAAGTAGACTCACTGCAATGTTGATTATGAGTCGTAGCGCATCCACCTCGCAATAGGCCACGCTCACATTGTCACAGCTTTCAGCAAGGGCTGCGCAACCTCATCACTGTCTGCAATGCCACCGGTAGGAATATCTGTAACCAAGTCTAAGGAGGGGGGTAGTGCGCGGCTGCCACCTCCCAGATTCCATGAATCACAGCCCACAACAGCAAAACCTAAGGCCCAACAACCTAGATTTCAATGGCAGCCTAAGCAGCCACAACTGCCGCCTAGGAGTCGACGCTCCTATCCTCATGAAACCAAAAACTCCAAACCTAGGAGGCCAAGTCGTAGTCACAAAAAGCGCCGCATGATCAAGCAAAGATGGGTTCCTAAAACCCTCTTGCACACGCAAGGCTACTACATGGGCAACACCTGGCTGTGGATCCCTAAGGCCTACACGGCCAAAGGCGCTACTCGTATGCCGCCCTCAAGCTTGATCAACCCAAGTCCCATAAGCCCTCCAAACCATTCGCCGCAGTGCCTTCCAAAACCATAGCCATCCGACCCATCCACGCCTAAACCCAAGGAAGACACACAAGCCTATCGGCCCAAACAATAGACTCCATCACATGAGTCATCACCCGACCAAGTCAACCCAACCCCTCCAATCCACCCTGAATGCAACAACCCATCCGTCATGGCTGCCCCTAATGTACCCATAATCCGAGCAGCTCAACCCCAAACTCAAACACATACCCAACCGCAACTCGTTGTTGCCACCAGCGCTAGTTCTAGCAAACCGCGACGACCGCCTGTCGGCCTTACGCCCTCCTATGAACGCAAATCCTTTTTAGCACTAGCTGTCGACCTCGCGGAGGACATCGAGGATGACGTGGTGAAATGCATTAAATGACTAGACGACACCTTCATGTCGTTAGCACTAAGCTACGACCGCTTGGACTTAGGATTATTGGAGGAACCCTTTGCAACTGCAGTTCAAACCATACCCTACTCCTGGGAAACCTTTGAATTAGCATTCACAAACACTTCCCGCTCCGCTGCTGAATTGCTCAACAGCGAGATATCCAAGGAGCAAGCCATCAAGCAACGCCTCATCACATCATACGATCAGCAAACCACTTCAGCGATCACTGAGCAAGAAATCATAGCGTTATCAAAGCTCGCTGATATTGACTCCCCATTCTTGAAGCATTGGTACACTCTTAGGCTGCAATGGGAAGTCGAAGGGTGCCGCATAATGACCAACACTGAGCAGCACCGCGCCATCAAAATGGCGGAATACGATCCCACATATGTCGTGCCAACCTCATATCGAGTGTTAGCCACTCTTCGAGACCGTCCCATAGAAGAACACATCAAAGCACACCCCTATCTGGATCGCTTGTTGACCGAGGAAGAGTTACACATTACTAGCCAAGTCAACTCTAGTGACTTCCTAACGAATGTTCTCACATACATCACACAAGTGGGGATTAAACCCTCTGATCTGGACCGCGATACTCACTTAGAGTACAACCCCCAATTCTATGATTGGCTCCTTCACAAGTAAATCCTACGCCGCCCATGCCAAACGCCCTCGTTCTTCTGACTCTAAATCCTAGGAAGGATTCTTCTCAAGATGGAAGGGAGGGGGAATTAGTGAAACACATAAACATATATTATGAAAAACAGGCAAAAAGTTAAAGGCTGAAAAGGAAAATCTACAATGGTTCTTAATGAATTCATTCAAAAAGCATAGAGTTTCTCTTTTTCAGCAGTCAGCAAATTACTATGTGGAAAGCACTAATGAAAATTTCAGTTTATGACAAGAACGAAAAATGTCACAACAAGACCGAGCCCACCGGTTCCCATTCACGGAGGAGGAGGAGTTAAGAAGAAAGGAGGAGGAGGACTTGGCTGAGGCTACACGCCGGTCCATCGAGCAGCAGTGCAGAGCGGACGATCCAGAAGCTTTGAACTAGTCGAGGGAAGAAGGGCCTAGTTCCAGCACGCAGGCACCAGAACCCGCGCCACCTGCTGTTCTGGAAGGAAAAGGCAAAGCACCCTTCCATCCTATCCCCACCCTCATGGCACCCCCCGCTGAACCCACTATGCTCACCCCTAGCATCCCCACCAGCTTGGAAGTGTCCAACCTGGTGACCTGGATGCAATACTTCATCAGTAAAGAAATGGCCCAAGGGAAGAGCACGGAAACCATGACACGGGACCAAAAAGGCCAGCCACAGATACAGAATCAAGGCAGGACTAGAAGCGCCCGCGTATGGAGGCCTCAACCACCCCACCCACGCAACAATGACGCCACCAGCTAGTTACAATGAATACATCATTGAGTTGCTCTCCCAACTGGAGAGGGCGAAGGAGGAAAAAAGAAATGGCAGTGGCTGAGTTGGTGGCAGAGAAAGAGTCAGTGGCGGCCTTCCAATTGGAGAAAACCTGCATCATCGCCATGTAGCAACGCCAAATATTTGAAGTCAAGCAGGAATTGAAAGCAAAAGAGGATAGGGAAGAGAGCTACAAATAGTGGCTAGAGAACAAGAATCAAGAACTGGTGCAGATGCAGCGGGAATACAAGCTCCTCCTGATGCAATATAAGGAATTGGAGGCAAAACCCCCACCATTGAGCAAATGATGGAGGAACTGAACACCAAAGAAGAGGAGAGAAGACAAGAGAGGGAGCAACAACGAAAAGAGATCGTGTCCATGACGACCGATCAACTACACCTCGGGAAGAAATAGCAAGACAACATGAGCAAAGAGCTCAGAGCTCAGGAGAGCAGAGCTCGTAACCGTAGCACAAAAGCAGGGGGAGAGCATGGAAGGAATGAGCAAAAGGGCCGAGGAATGGGCCACACAGAACGAGAAATGGGTGAAGGCACTGGTGCGGCGCCTCGCCTTGGTGGAGAAAGAAAAAAATCTTGGCAGAAAGCAAAGCGGACGCTGCTGAGATAGCCTTCGCTACCCAGCAATAGGCCTTCCTCAACACACTACTGGACACAACCCAACCGGAGGGAAAGGAGCCATTGGAGGTGGTGCAGAAGAAACTGAGCATCGCAAGCAGAGCCCTGTATGTGGGGCTACAGTTGCCACCCCAACCTGCGGAGGTTAGGCTAGGCTTAGAAGAACAGCGAAAGTACCTACTATTGGCTAGCCTAACCCCCTAGGAGGCAGATGCACTCAACTTTTAGGAAAGGGCGCAGCTAGACGACCGACAAGGGGAGGACACTGACATTGAATTCTTCAAAAGAAGAACCAACAAAGAAATAATTCCACAACCCCCCTCGCCGCACGATCAGGAACAGCAACAACTCGACCCACCCCTGGACAGACAAGCCATGCTCAAGGAGCGACGGAAAAAATTAGTGGAAGAAGCCAGAAGGCAGCTACAGGCCAAGCCAATCGTGCGACCATCCGCATCCCTCCCACCATGCCCGATGAACTCCCACACAATTCCACGCGGAGCTGGTGGTCTAAGAACGGCAAGAAATCGTAAATGACCCTTTCTCCTTCAATTTCCTTATGCCTAAGAGCTTGAGAAGGATCCTGCCAATCAAAGTAATGGAGGAGGTGATTGCGGCTGGTAGCCGACTGGGCCAAAAATGGCTAGACGATAGGGCAAAGACCCCCACTTTGTGGGGCACGGAGGAAGCAGAGTTTTGGAAAGACAAAGTGTTCGAGGTGCCACACACTGTAAGGGGCTACAACTGCCAACCCCTCTGGAGAAGGCGAATATGTGATATTAACATGCTCGCTTGGATGGCATTTTGCAACACCCTACCCTACGAGAGGAACGACCCCACGTTCATGGTGTATCCTCATAGGGTAGGCGTGGATTTTGTCGCCACCCTCCATGGGTGGAATGACTTCCCCATCATCTACAATTCCAACGCCACCTCCTTCAAGAATGCCCTCCTTTTTTATTTAGGAAGCCTAAACGACTCCATGGCTCGCTTTCTCACAGAATTCTCCTCCTGTCCCGATCCCGCTTTTATAACTACGTGTAATTACCTTAGGCTTCTTAAGCTATTACTCAAGCAAGATCTAGCACCGCAGGAGAATGGCTTGCCCCCCCTCTTTTTTTATCCCAATGCTATTGATAGCTACGCCTATGGCACGCTTGATGATGAGAGCTAGCTTACTCCCCTCCTTTTGCCTAGCTCTCCTAGAGGACATGAGTGACAGCCAATTCACTAGGAGTAATCACCCCTTCCTTTCCACCACCTCTCTCCACGTCCGCATGAACCTAAAAGGGTACATGCAAAGCCACCAATTTTTGCGCAAATCCATCCGCCCTCCTTCCCCCCATCGTTCAGACAAAGAGGATTAAGCCTAGCTATCATTCATTCCACTAACCAAAAAAAAAAAACTGACTAGTCAACATCACCTACTTGTAGAAGCACTTACCACCACATAAAGCACGATCACTGCACCTAGGGGTTGTTAAGTTAGGTGTGTCCGGTGGTTTCGATCAGCCGGCTCCACTCCCAACCCCCTAGCCCTTTTTGCTCCCCCACTTCATGCTTAGGGCACATCAAGGGTAGGACACACCTAGGGAGGTAACACTCACCTATGGTTAGACCTGTCACCCTAAGCCACTGGCACCGCACCCCCTTGGCACAAATGGGGTCCTCAAGTGTGGGACATCACCCAGGCCCGCCTGCGACCCACCTCCCCATTCCACTAGCACAAGCACAATGCACTAACACGCTGAGATAAGCACTCCCCTTAGGAACAGCATCGCACCTTCTCCTTCCAAACATCAGAGAGTAACAAGCCCCGTCAACCATGCAATGCCCGTTTAACTCCTCCGACAAACAATGTCACAGCTCCTACAAGCACTTAAGTCTCCAAGTGGCCCTCACCATTGCACCACTTGGCCAATTGCCTACCAACCTACAACAACACAGAAGTGCCATGGGATTGGCACCCGTCTAGGAGGGGGGGTAATGTTAACCCCAAATCGAGATGGCCCAGGTTGAGATGGCGAAAAAAGGAAGAAAAAATAAAAAAAGCATATAAACATGGAAAAAGAGCAAAGACACGCAGGTGACCTCCAAAACCAAGCCAGGGAAAAAAAACGTAATTTTAAATGAAAGGCGCCTCAAAAAACTCGGAAAACTCTTGTAAAAGAGCGCCAGGATCCCTCCTGTGCCAATTGTAAAATACTAGACAGGCGTAGGCTAGAGGCATAAGGCTAGAAGAGGGACATGGAAAAAAGACCTTGCCACAAGGGCCGGTCATGTAAAAAAGGGATGGGTGCTCATGAGATTTTAGGGTTTGTATACATAAAGTTCAAAAAGTGAATGAGAGCTCATTCTTTTGGTGTGTGGCAACAAGAGTCTTCTTGTTCTTCTTCTCTCCTTCTTATCTTCTTTCTTGTGTGTGCTCTTGAGAGAGGGAGTGTGAGAGTGTGAGGAAGTGAGTGTATGAGAGTGAGGGATCAAGAGGGAGAAGCTCTTCACCATCTCCTCTTCTCTTCTCTTCTCTCTTCTTGCGTGCTTGGCTATGGAGGATGGAGCTTGGAGGTGGAGGAGGCTTGAGGATGCTTGAGCTTGCATCTAGGATAGTGGAGCTATCGGTGTGTGTAAGAGAGGAGGCAACTCGTATCGGCATCAAGGTAAGCTCACTACACTCATAGGATCGTCGGCGCATTGGCTAGGTGAGAGATAGCCACTAAGAGCTCGCTTGGAATGCTTGAAACAATAAGCGGTCCGTGGGTCTTGGCGGTAGAGTGAAAACTCCCACAGTTGCGCATTCCTATCCCAATGCTTGC
Source organism: Lygodium microphyllum (assembly GCF_053477565.2). Lineage (NCBI taxonomy): Eukaryota > Viridiplantae > Streptophyta > Polypodiopsida > Schizaeales > Lygodiaceae > Lygodium > Lygodium microphyllum. The sequence goes on from NC_141145.1 coordinate 150,023,016, forward strand.
GACCACCTCGTAATCCAGCTGAAGGTGATAGGAATTAGCCAGGACATCTTCCTTGTATGCAACTTCAAAAAAAAAGAGAGAAAAGAAAAAAAGCACGAGGGCTCACTTCACTCACTACACCTAGGGTTTACACCTAGCCCCTCCCCCACTTCACGCTTAGGGCACATGAAGGGCAGGACTTCCAGACCTGTCACCCTAAGTTTTGCACTGCACCTCCAACAACACACGAACTGGGTCCTCAAGTGTGGGACATTACCAAGGGCTTACCCAAGGTTAGACCCATCTCCCAGTTTCACTACACATACACTTACACCACACCGTGAGACAGACACACCCCTTAGGGAGTGCACAACTTTCTCTTGCAGGCTATGATTGTGACTCAGAGAATGGCTACCCAGATAAAGAAGATGATCCACGACATCTGCTGATGACCAAGAATTTTTCCATGAGTCAGACAGGACACCACTATAGCAACTTCAGGAGCTTTTGCATACTTTGATGGTTGAATGGACCAACATGCTTGATATAGCCGACCATCTGCTTGTTGATAGCTACCATGATTGAACCAAATCAAGCAGAAGGAAAACTCAGTGATGGACCCACCATTGGCATAGATTTTGGAACCTCATATTCTCCAAATGTATGTTCAAACCCCTAGACCTGTGGATTGCTTATTGACTAAGTGCTTTTGAATCAACACAGAATGCACGGCTACATGGTTCTCAACAACCGGCTGGCAATGAAAAGGATTAGAGATGCCCATGCAAAACCTTTATTAGCCATCGCAGAAGGGGAGCTACAACTGTGTGAGAAATGTCGAGCATCTTCATGAAGTCTAAAGTACGCCGGAATCTCTCTCGGTAATCATTACATTCACATCAGCACCTTTTGATTGTGGTCATCTACCCACCAGTTCCACTTAGCAACAACCCCAACTACCCCACTACTCCCCACCACAGCGCCATGGGACTGGCACTCGTCTAGGAGGGGGGTAATGTTAATCGTCAGACGAACAAGGTGGAAAATCTGGAAAAGCTAAAGCAAAAGACAAAGGCCAAGGCAAAGTGAAACAGAAGACGAAGGCGCACCAAGAAAAATCTAGAAACACAAGAAGCGCATAAAAGTCCTAAATAAGGGAAAAGGCGCACAAGGAAAAGCACAAGTCAATACTTTTGTAAAAGAGTGCAAGCGCATCGTGATTTAAATTAAGGAGCGATGGGCTCTCACCCGTGCAATTTGTAAATATAGACGGGCGGTGGAAAGGAAGCTAGGAAGATAGAAGGACAATGGGAAAAAGGGCCTAGGCCACGGTCGGCCATGTAAAAAAGGGGATAAGGGGATGACCGCCCAAAAGGGATTTAGGGTTTTGTATATAAAGTTGAAAAGTGAATGAGAAGCTCATTCTTGTGTGTGGCCAAAGCTTCTTCTTCTTCTTCTATTGTTTCTTGCCTTCTTGCTTATGCTTGAGTGAGGGATTGAGGGAGTGTGAGGGAGTGAGGGAGTGAGTGTGTGAGAGTGAGGGATCATGGAGAAGAAGCTCCCCATCTTCTCTCTTCATCTTCTCTTCTTCTCTCCTCTTCTCTTTTCTCGCGCAGCTATGGAGGATGGAGCTTGACGGAGAAGGCTTGAGGTTGCTTGAGCTTGCCGCAAGAATCGTGGAGCTACCGGAGTGCAAGAGAGAGGAGGGAACTCCATCGAGCATCAAGGTAAGCTCACTACACTCGTAAGGTAGGCATTGCACGTCGGCTATGTGAGAGGTAGCCATGGCCGCTCGACTTGAAACGCTTGATCAATAAGCGGTCCGTAGGTCTCGGGGTAGAGCTCCGTAGCTCCCCTCCACTTGTCATGCACCATGCTGCATGTGTATTCACTACAGAGGTGTTTCGTCACTTTTCCTTATTACACACTTGGATTTTTGGCCTAAGAGATTTGGCCAATTCAGTAGCCTTAACATTCTCCAATGTGATGAAGTGATCAAAGATACAACAATAAAACCAAACAAACATTTCTACAAGGTATCTTTTCTTATGCAACCACCTCCATAGTAAGTGTTCTTCAAATGTGCACCACAATCTCAATAATAAGACTTTTCCATACATTGGATACTTTAAATTTCCAAAGACCCATACTTCTCCAAAAAATATGATTGATGAGCATATAATATGTGTTGCAAAAGTATGGAGCATTGACATTAGATTTGGAACATCAAAGTATACAAATGTAAAAGAACATGCAAGTAGTATAGTTGAAGGCCTACCATGTATTGGCTGATGTTGGTTTCTCCCCATGCATTGACAATTAGCTTTGTAAAATCATTGACCTTACATGAAATTCAACTTGAGTGGAACAATCTGTTGATGGTTTTAGCATTATATACACTAGCTTATCGAAAGAATGCCAAACTTTTGACTAAGCATTCTTAAGACTAGGGTCTCTCTCCAAGTCTGTAGTATGTAGTATGGCATTTACATAAATGTTTCCACAACTCCCAGTTTAACTTTGATGGCTTGCCAATCATATTGCTCGGGAATCTCTTCGGATTTGTTTGACTCGTTGATATCTTCCATGTTATGTAATAATTTAGGCCTTGCATTTTTTAGTTCTTTTTAAACTTAACCTTGCATCTATATACACCAAATGAATTTAATAGGTCCTTAGATTTCTCAATAGTTGCTTCACACATGGAGAGAGGCTTCATTGTATATACATAATTAATATGCATCTTTAACAACTTGTGAAATATGCACAAGAGGCAATGCAAAGTGCAAAAATGGATATTCTCAATGTCAATTGGAAATATGGATTTTCGATTCTCGTCAAGGCATGATCCAATTTGATGGTGTGTTTCTATTGTGAGCTAGTGCTCCTCCCTTTCATCCAACATTCTCTACAGCCTGAGAAGATTTGTTTGGTTTCATGCAAAATGGACAAGGCAATGATGCTAATGCCTTAATATCACAATTGAACATACACTTTAGAGTCTTGAGATCGCCACTCAAGTGCCAATTAACATTAAATTCTTCAACTCCTTCCATAGAGGTTCTCGCCACTTGTTTGCTTGGAAATTATATCCGAATATGGAGTACATTGGAAGATCCAAGAGAGAACATTATGGGTCTCCTTGGGCACTTCAGCTACTGCTAGCCACCAAATTTTATTTTCAACTGCACACTAAACGGTCAAACAAGCATGCTATCTTTTGCATAGGCCATGGTCTAGTTTATCAATATAAGACCCACCCTCTCCAACTTGCATCCCTTTATTATTTGTGGCATTCATCAAGCTTGATAACAAACTCCAAGGTTGAAACAAAACATAGCAGTTATAGTTGGTATAAACTTAGTAGAAACACATGTACTATATTGAGTCCATAATGTTATATTAGGACAATCCAATACCTTTTGAGCATTGCACCTTGTAGAAAATAGCCATGACATATTGCAACTTAACCAAGTTAACAAAAATATTGTTGAAGTTATCATAGTCATAAGAAATCTTTCCAACTTTAGTTTCCTCCACTTCCATTTTGTCAATGATTACAAAATCGTCTCCCAGTGAATCAACAATTGATAAATTTTATGCTAATCTTATAGCTCTCAACCGAAATGGACGAGGCAAAATCATATGCTTTATCTTGCTACAAGTGAATGAAATTTACTATCATACCATATATGACCTCATAACCTTATCCACAAATCTTGGCTATATCACATGCTATTTGAACTTCTTCCATGGATAAGCTATTAAAAATATTCATAAGTACCTCATTCAAAGTAGCAAGCCAAAGGGCTCGATATCAAGGGTCTCTCAAAAATCTAATTAGATGATTTTGTTTTAAGAATGCATTTGGAAGCTCCATTTGCTAACCCTTACCCTCAGTATCATAAAGTTCCTAAGAAAAAATAGAGATTTTTATAGAATATAGTAGATTTAGATTGTCTTTTAATAGAAAATGACAAACCTTAAAGCTTGCACATGTCTTTTTTGCACTCCACCATTCAAAGATAGTGATAGCATTGGTAGTAACAACATTTCCTTTTCTTATAACCCATGGGAGTTTGCTTGCACCTTTGCAAATTTGCTTGTGCAATGTTGTTATCATTCTCCTTTTGCTACTGAAAAATGGATTTTAATGAAACATTCTCCTCATCCAAGATTGAATTTCTTTGTGTATCCTTTGTTATCTCTTGTCTCTTGTCTTTACACTACTTCAATTTTTTCTTTAAGATTCTACACTTTGATTTGTTGATCTTACATGGATTTTTGCAACATAGTTAAAGAACCATGGGATTATAATAAAGAATGATGCATGCTATATAACATTGATTGACAATATTGATTCATATGGATATTTTCATCTAAGTGTTTGTAATAACCTAGTAGACCATTTTTACCATCCCCAACAAAAGTAAGCAATGAAGAAGTGGAATTGAAACGTGGATTTAGCCTAGTGCTAGGATCATAACAATACAATGAACTCTCCACCCAAAGATCAATATTTTTATTTTCCTCTAAATGATCTTGGGAAGCAATTGTTGCATCCAGGCCATGCTTGATATAAGGGGACTTTGCAATAGCATACTCTTCATCTACATGAACATGCAAATCCGCCTTCCTCTTATGATTGCTTATGTCTCTAAGTGGTTCCATTAGGAAATACAAGACATGAGAGGAAATGGAGTAGATTAAGTATCCATGGTATAATATTGATTTAAAAGAGCTAGAGGGTAAAACAGAGCATGAAATATTCTTAGATACATATATAATATGGTTAGGCACCAGTAGAGATGAAAAAGACCATGTTTTGAGAGGGGAGGGAAAAACTCACTTTTGGGATCAAAATTAGTCTGCCCTATTGATGTTGTAGTTAAAATGAGTAGTGGAGCATAAAGTAGGTATCTAACTATCTCTATAGAGCCCTACGTATCACATGTATGGATATTTAAAAAGTATAAATTAATTTGGAGGGTTTTTAATTTAAAAAGTGCATAGAAATTGAGTATTTCAACTTGCAATATGATTGGGTGCTTTTTTTAAAAAAGAAACCCATTTTTTGAAAAGAAAATTAAAAGTAATTTTTTGGAGCAAAAATAAGTCCAACTTGGTGATGTGGCACTTTTGGAAGAGTGGTGGTCACTTCTTGGAGGATGAACTGACTTGAAGGGCCTTTAATACAAAAAAGTATACAAAAAATGAGTATTTCAACTTGCAATATGATTGGGTACCTTTTTAAGAAAAAGAAGCCCATTTTGTGAAAAAAAATTAAAAGTCATTTTTTGGGGCAAAAATAAATCCAACTTGCTAATATGAGAATTTTGGAAGAGTGGTGATCCCATCTTGGAGGATGAAAAAGGCTAGTTTCTAGGGTGAAAAGAAAGGGAAACCCCCCTCCTTTATAGATAGGATTCACCACAAAAAGTGGGTGGAGCCTAGGAATATAAGGGGCCTAAGGGACAAAAAGGCATGCAATGATGACCATTAAAGAGAGACTAATCCAAGATTAAGGATTCCTAATCAATTTCTTACAATGTCCTTTTTGAGTCCATATTTTTCTTAATGGTATGAGGTATTTGCATCATCACTCAAAGGGATGAGATCACTTTCAAGAGAAACTTCTTGGAAGCTTTGTTAAAGCATGCCTTATTTCCCAAAAGACCTAGTAAGGCTAGACATTCATCTAGGACAGAGCAAAAGACATCATCTATTAACATATATGAGCAAGTACTAGGTTGAAAGATAACAACATTCCTAGTTAGCCATATGGATCTACACAAAACACCCCTAAGGATAGCCCAAACCCTCCATGACTCATCATTCATATTTCCTTTATCCCCCAACAAAGCTTGCTTCAAGTAACAGTATGATGAATTCCTATCTTCCTCATATGAGGTTGCAACTTATTCGAATAGGTGTGAATCTTGACATAGTCCCAAATTAAATGACTGACTAACTCTTATTTCTTTTTACAAAATGGGCATAAAGGAGAGACTCCTTTAATCTTAACTCATTCCCTTGTTGGCAATCTATTAGCTACGATTCTCCACAACATCAAATTGAACTTGAAAGAGAGAGTAGCCCTCTATACCTTTTCCAGAATCTTCTTCCAAGTATGAATATTGGCCCTTGGATCATAATGCTTCCAACTAGCTGTCGTCGTAAGTATCCAATTAGTATTGGCCACCACAAAGTCCTTCTTCCTCTTTGCTTTACTTGCACACTTGCATGTAGGTGTAGTCCACTACATGAGTGGGTCACACAAAAGATGCACCACGATTGAAGGCCAGTTTTCCTTCAATCTTGACTTAACTTCATGTTACCAATCTAGTTTGTGTCTACCCAATCCAAATTTTTTACCGATAATATCAACATCACAAAACTCCAAAGAAATAGGGTCCTAAACATCATTCCACCTGGTCATACATTTGGTACACATCAACTTGGACAGTTCCTGATTTATTTTAGTAGGACACACATCTTGCTCAAAAGTTGACCTTTGCTACCAAATAGACTGGTGCAAATAAGCATCAACCCTATCTATTTCATCTCCCTTTCGCTGACAGTTCATGATTAGAGCTTTCCAAGAATTAAAGATCTTCTTAGCAACATCAAATTGCTTGATTTTGATGGAGACATTCTTGCATAGAATATCATCCCAATGAGACCAGCCCATCCACCTATGACAATCTACCTTAGCCTTACTAATCCAACGCCTAAAAATTATAGCCCATAATTGGCCAAAGTCCACCAGCTGCTTAAGGAGTTGGAACTGCAACACTTCCACTTTCTCCTTAAGGGACTCCAAACTAGTACCATATTTCACCTTAGGTCAAGTTAGATGGTCCCATAGGACAGACACGCTACATCTTTGCCCTCTAAATGACCACATGTAGCCCCTAAACAAAGCCTCCACCTTGTTCCAGGCTATCTTGGATAATGGAATCATTGCTACATTCAAGGCAATAATTGGGGTGAAGCTTGATTTGAGAATCATGAGTCTACCAACGACACCTAGGGCTAATCCACACCTTAGAACAATCTTATGTATTAGTTTGCTTTTAAACAAGTGATATCTTTGGGCTATAGAGATGCCTACCCCAAAAGGAGCACCTAGGTATCTCAACACATGTCCTTTGGAAATAATCTTGAATCCAAATTGTGTTAAAAACTTAGGGTCGGCATTTCAATCTAGCAAGAGAACCTCCATCTTCTCCTTGCTTATGATTGAACCTAATAGCATGGAAAATTCCTCATAGACTTCCAACGATGCATCTCCTGATTGATATTCATGCCAAACAATGTTAGAATTGTCATCAACAAACATTTGCCCCACAAACACACTATCATTGAGGGCAAAGGGAAGCCCCTAATCACACAGACAAGTACCTCGTAGTCAATTGATTTGGGAGTGGTTACATGATCAAAGCAAAAAGCTACAAGGACAAAGCACGCCCCTAATGGATAGAATACCTAAAGAAAAAAATTTCATAGTAAAGTGATTCAAAAAGGTTGCTTATCTAAATTCTTGGATATCATGAGAGCTCCTATAGCTTAACACTGCTATGGCTGAACAACCAATTTACAAATCTAGTTCCTCGAATAGCATGACATGTTGGAAAATAAGGCCTTGACCATGTTGCAAAACAAATCGCCATCATCATACCACTATAGGACTTCAATTATGAAACTCGAGCTGACCCTATCGTACAACTTATCAAGCCAAGGTTGATTATGGTCAATCCCGAACAATAAGTTCAAAATGGCAATCATGAATCCTAGGGAATACATAAAGCCATAATGTCTGCCATACCATCTTGGGCAAGATAAATTTAATCCTCATTGCCAATGTCTTAGAGACCGCCTTATAGAGGGCATTCATCATGGTTAATGGTCTAAAGTGCCCTAGTTTATTATGTTTCTCTCTCTTTGGAATAAGTTTGGCAATCCCCTTATTCTGATCATGAGAAAATTGGCTAGTTACTCTAATGTAATTAGCTACTATGCATGCATATTTTGCACACACATCCGATAGAGAGATCAGAACCTCAAGTGGAATCTTGTCACGGCCATGTTCTTTGCCCCATTTCATTGTACTCAAGGTAAACTTTCATCCTCAATGAAAGGCCTACCGAGCAAGATGCTAGAAGTTGGAAATATCACTATTTGCATAGGTCCAATGAACATGCAAAGACGCTCTTGATACCTTTGTACCTGATTGAGGGGGAGCCCACAATAGAAGTTAGATGCTTGACAAAAGGGTTGGGGATCTCATCTTCATCACCCTAATGATCCTACCAGCTTCATCCTTAATAGAAATTATAGTATCACGTTGCTCCTTGTCTTTAAGAGCTTGAAAAAAAGATTGGTGATTGGCTTCTCCCAGAGCAAAGTATCATGAGCCATCAATTGTACCTTACAAGCTAAAATTCTACTATTTTGCCACACTCGGCTATAACTTTCAACATCCTACTATAATCGACGAAGGTGGCCATCAGAAGGATCAACATAAGCATAATTAGATACCAGTTTTCTAAACTCAATAGCATCTTCTAGTTGCTTTCTACTTTGCATAGCTTGAGCCATGCCATGCTCCTTGGCCACTGCAGTTTGATCACTGCAATGCACTTGCGCCACCTCTATATTGGGCCCTCAATGATAGTCACAGTAGAACACCATGAAGCCCTCATGCATGCAATAAAGTGTTTGTCGGCAAGAAAGGTAATTTTAAACTTGAAGGGAGGGTCCCTTTTAAGACCTCGTCACACACTTAGCCCTTAGGGTGATCATCATCAGAATATAGTCCAAATCCATGTAGCCATTAAAAAACCCCATATTTCACCTCAAGAGAACACTAGTTAGCATCATGATTCAAATAGAATCTATCAAGGCGGGCCTCGTGCCATGTGTCACCAATTTTGAGCCTTTAGCCAACTCGATCACATCCATTAATTGCAAAGTATCATTTAGCTCCCACCACTCAGACTTCTCCTCCTCCACCATGCATCCATTGCCATACCTTGCAACCTATCCAAAGGCACCAGTGTCATATTCCAATCTCCACCCAAAAATGGCTTGGTGGCCACAGACATTGCTAGCTACCCTCTCATCCTCGAAGAGTTGGGCCATACATAGAGACCACCAATACCTCTTTACCATCCAATCTACCTTGATGCCAAGTATCAAACCAAAATCATCAGTGAATGCCAAGTCTGAGGTAATAGTATCATCCTTCAGTATCAAAGTTCCCCCTCTTCTTCTATTTTTGAGATTAGTCAAAATTGAGTATCCTCTATGATCAAAGCTAATCAGTGCATGCATGTCCATTTTCTCTTCCTATAGCATGAGTACATTAGATTTCCTTATCTTTAGAAGCCTCTAACAAGTGTTTTGCTTGCATGTGGAACAAAATCCCCTCACATTCCATGATATCAAGGTAAATCTTGTTGTAACCGTCTCCATAATGGCTTGATTAGATGTTAGAGTCCAACTCGCCCAATAACAGGCCATACAAGTTTGTAAATCTATGGCCCCTCCAAGCCAGATTCTTAAGCTTCTACTACTGTTGCTTGAGATCAATGCCAATGTCTCCTCTACCATCGATTGGGGGAGCACCCTTGCTCGCAACAGAGCCACATTTTCTTTATTAGAATGCACCTCCTTAGAAGGCTATGATCTCCCTTTGTCCTTGTCACTTTTGCTCGGTTGCTAATCCTTCTTGCCTTTGATAGGTTGGCTCGAAGCAAGTTTTGCATGGTTGGTGGTCTCACTCCTACCCAATGAAAGTTCCAAGACCTCCTTGCCTTTAATGCTTTCCTTAGAGCTATCCTTCAGGAAAGAAGGACTTGCCAGGGAAGGGACACTCTTGGATGTTGAATCCTCCTTGCATGAAGCATCTTTAGTCTTCTTGTCATATGGCACAACACCCTTTTGCAGGCCCATGTTCTTAGGACATAAACTTGCAAAATGGCATGATTCCCTACAATGGTAATATGCATTTGGGACTGTGCAAACTTGACCTTGCACAACACTTCAAAGCCCCTAGCATCCTAAATTTCCAACGCCCTCAGTACCTTGTTACACTGACCCAGCAGTACCATATAGAAGCCTTTCCCAAAAAATTTAAAATAAACCAAGCCAACATGAGCCTTAAATGTGCTAAGAAACCAACAATTAAAGTCTTCATTGGAAGGTATTTTGCCCATGAAATAACATAGGACTCCTGTAATGGCAAAGTCATAATATCTTGCACACAAGGATTTGAGTGGCAAATACACACTAGCCTTGTGAACCCTATGCTTCCCCACATCTAAGGACTTGACAGTTGGCTTGGTTGATTCATTGCAAGTTGGCAACCATTGCAAAAGTGATCGCTTGGATGTCGAAGGATTTCTCTTGTGAGCATGCTTGGCGCAAGTTTCTACCTCCATGATGGCATTTTCTTGAACCTTCAACAATTTGTTATTAGAGCCCTCCCCTTGTTGATCTCCTACCCTATTACCCTATATGCAGGGCGAGAGGGGTGACAACTAGCAAGGGAGACCTTATTGCAAAGCCACACAAAAAATCGAGTGAGGAAGAGATATCAACTCTTCAATCCTAGACACCCCCAATCATCTTCCAATAGAAGAATCCACGAAAGTGAACTTGCACTTTAAGTTTACATGGCAATACCTTGTGCTAAAAAATGTACTAGAATTGTTTAAAAGCTCACTCAATGCTAAAGAGAGTTGAAGGTACAACTTGAGGGTGAGACTCGGATCTATATCTCTATGTAGAGCAAATTCATCCCAATGATATTCATATTGAATGAGTAGGCATTTAGGGCAAATCAGTCCCCAATGCCACATGTTGGTAATGTGCATTGTTGTATTGAGTAAAGGTAAATATTTACATTACCATCACTTATAAATGCATGGCTTGTAGACTAGGTCCTTTTTAGCAAGCTTCTTAAACAAGTAGTGAGCTTCCAAATGGGCATTGCTACTAGTACTAGGGTAAGGGGGGCAATTGCAAAACATGTGTCAAAAGGCAAACACCTTTGGGGCTAATAATGTAATTTAAAAAAAGGAATATCCTAAGAATCTTGCTTAGGTGTCACTCATTGATTTGCCAAAAAGTGTTACATTAATGGCTCTCAAGTGCACCCTTACCTCCCAAAATTATATTTTTTAAATTGCATAAAGTATTGTTACAAATAAAAAAAATCAATATTGGACTCATCCAATTCCTCTTGATGTCCCCTACATGCTCATGTATCCAAATCTCAAAATCATTGCAAAATTTGAAATCCCTCCCAAAAATACATCTTTGTCCATAGGTTTTCTATAGCTAGCCCCCTACCCTCACAAAGATACCATAAGGGCTGGCAATACGGCCAAAAGCTAGATTCATGCCACATGTTGAATAAGAAGATATGTGGGGCAAATTTTATGTTTGGGATTCGAGAAACAACAAAAGAAACAAAGCTTTGGTATTTTTAACCCATAGAATGTATATTTCAAAAGTGAACAACATACAAACTTGCCCTAGAGGCTGTGGACTAGAGGCAATGTACTCAAAGGTCCAATGACTTGCCCTAGGAACACTGAGAAGGATAGAGACAAACCAACCATGGGCAATTTTTATTAGAGAATGGATAAGTAAATCAAGAGTGTATGGAAGAGTGTGGCCTAAGGCAAGATGGTAGGATACCATAGGGGGAGACATTAGAATCAAGATCCTGCAATCGTCATACGTAGCACAGGACCTTGCCCTTTTGTGGAATTCAATAGTATGGGAGATGAAATGGACACCTAATCCTGAGATGAGGGGGGATATTTCTTAGCTTATGAGCATGTGGCTCTCTCCTTTCCCCTATGATCCCCCCATGGCTCCTGTCCACAAAAAATCCAAGATGGCCAAGAGGATGAGACAAAGAAAAGCCTCAAGAAATAGGTAGGCATCTAGGATGATGTACACGGTTCTTGAAGAAAATTCATGTAGTCCAATGTCAATATAGGCTCACAAACGAGGAGCTGTGATGGCTCCTTAACTTAATGTCCCGCCTGAAACATGAGTTTCCCCCTTTTGGCAAACCTAAAGCAACACATCTTCTAAAATCTCTTGTGATGGAATCTAGAACAAGTGTGTGGGTACTCAAGAAGGCCAACCAATCTAAATTTAGATTGGTACAAGTGGCCAGGCCGACTTGGTCATCTTGGAAAAAACAATTTCCCCTATCATGATTGGTGACATGAATGAGACGATTAAAGCATGTTTGGAAGTCAACAAAGTCAAACAAGCTTAATACTTTGTTGTGAAGGCTAATCTTGAACAAGCTTTCTATTAGATCCAGACTTACTAAGATGCTTAAAATCCCTCCTTATTGTGTATGGTGTAGAAGTAAAGAAGAAACTGCTTTGCATCTTTTTTGGGATTGCCCAGGTGCCAAACCAATATGGACTGCAATTTAAAAATGGCCTAAAGCAACCAATCTAAAGGAAACTTTCTCAACGAAGACAGTGCTCTTTGGTGATTTTGGAGGCAATGATAAGTCCACAGTCAAGTTGCTAAACACGATGAGGGCTATAACGTTGAAGCACATTTGGTCATGCAAGAATGAAGCCATCTTTGGGAAAGGAAGAAGAACCCAAAACCCTCAGTCAACTGACTGCAGTTGAGGATTTAGCAAATGTAAAGTACCAACTTTGTGCTTAGTTGGGGAAAGTTAAGAGTACCCATTGGATTTTCAGACTTTTTCATAAAAGTGTTGATGAGCTGGCCTAGGGCCCGGATGCATATTTATATGCAATGGAAAGCCTCATCTTCCAAGCATTTTTTATTTTAAAAAAGTGAGCAACATGAGTAAAACAATACCGTAACGCGTTACGCCACGAAGAAGAAGAAGAAGAAGAAGAAGAAGAAATATTCCACAAGCAGCCCTTAAAACAAGGCCGTGATGATGCGATGGTAGGAGGAGGAGGAGGAGAGTCAAGACCTGAGCAGTGAGCAGTGAGACGGGGGCATAAGAGCTGTGCAGCTCGCAGCTGGCAGGCCGACGGAAGAGCATTTTGCAGTTGGCTTTTTCCAGACATTGTTCTCGAATGCTTCTGACTGAATGCATTTCTCCTTTCAAAAATCAGTGGGAAAAGCGTGTATTATTGATCGAGACGGCCCCCCACCGTTTTTTGTTTTATCTTTACCTCTCAAAATCAGTCGGGCGCTTGAGTGAGAAGTCAGAACCACAAAGCGAGAACTCGCTCGTTCATCAATCGACTCGCGGATTGTCGAAGCCTCAGCAGCCTACCTTTTTTTATTCGCATCAGAAAGGACTAGTATTCCTTCCTTGACCCGCGATGGCGGGTCTAAAAACCCACTATTGTCAAACTTCGTATATTAATCAATCTCGTCTTGCATATTATTCTTTCGCTGGGTCTCTTTCGCTCCATCGTTTTATAGCACCAAAGCAAAGTTGTCGTGCTTCCTTTTTTCTTTTTGTTTTTACTTTTTTAATTTACGAGCCTCTCTCTCTTTCTTTCCCTTAATTTCATTAGTTTAATTTTCTCTCTCTTATTTTAGTTTAAATTTTCTCATGTCCTAGTTTTCTCTCTCTCTCTCTTTCTTTTTCTCTCTCCACTTCTTTTCTCTCTCTCCCCCCTTTTATTCTCCCTCCTCTCTCATCTCGTTTCCTTCTCTCTCCCTCTTCTCTTTTTTCTTTTTTTTTCCTTCTCTTTCTCTTCATTCTCTTTTTAAATTTTTTTTCTCTCTCTTTCTTTCTCTTTATATTCTCTCTTCTTCTTTTTCTTCTCTCTCTCCTCTATTTTTAATTCTCGTTTTAAATTTTAAATTTTCTCTCTCTATAATTTTCTCTCCATATTCCATCTCTCTCTCTCTCTCTCTCCTCCTCCTCCTCCCTCTTCTTCTTTCACTTTCTTTCCCCCCTCAATCTCTCTTAAAGTATGTAAATTTTATCTTTTTCTTACATATAATTCTATCTCTTTATGTTCATATTCTCTCTTCTTCTCCTCTCTTTCAATCTCTCCGCCCCTTTTTCCTTTCCTCCGCTTTCTCCTATTTTTTCTTTTTTTCTTTTGAGACTCTCTATCTCTCTCTTTTAAATTTTATCTTTTATCTTTCTCTGTCTCTCTCTCTCTCTCAAAAATTATTTAAATTAAAAAAAGACTTTTCTCTTTCCTATTTTCCCCCATCTCTCTTTGTCTTTTCATCCTTCTTCTTCTCTCTCTCTCTCTCTCTCCCCACTTTTCATCTCTCTCCCCTCTCTCTCCTCTCTTTTCCTTCTCTCCCTCTCCTTGTTTTTCCTTTTTTTTCTCTCTTCATTCTCTTTTTAAAAATTCTTTTTTTTTTAAATTTTATCTTTCATCTCTCTATAATTCTCTCTCTTCTTCTTTTCTCTCTCATTTTTTCTATCTCTCCCCGATTTTCTTCTCTATCTCTCTCCTCCCTTTCTCCTCTCTTTTCTTTTTCCTTTTCCTCTCTATAATTCTCTCTCTCTCTCTCCTCTTCTCTTTTTTGCTCTCCTTGTATCTCTCTCTCTCTCTCTCTCTCTCTCTCTCTCTCTCTCTCTCTCTCTCTCTCTCCTTATTTTTCTTTTCCTCTCTCTTTCTCTTTCAAGTTTTTTTACCTCGCTTTTTTTTCTCTTTATGTTTTTTCTCCTCTTTATTTTTCTCTTTCCTCTCTTCCCCTTTCTCTCCCCCTATTTTTTCTCTCTTTCAAATTATATATTTTTTATTTGTTTCTCTTTCTAAGTCAAAAACTATATTAAAAAAGGTTTAATTTTAAAAAAACTATTCTCTTTCATCTACTATAGCTAATTGATGGCGATGATGACAGGTATAAACTTCATTATCACTTCAATTTGCTATGCTTATCACTTCACTATCACGTTTACTTCAAGTTGTTATTTGATGATAGTGGTGATAAGCATAAATGTTCGAATCCATAGAGTTCAATATTTGGATGCAAGCTCTATCTACATCACATTACCTAACCAAAACAAATGCAAGGTATGACCTTATGCCTAGAATGTGATGGAAAAACACACACACACACACACACACACACACACACACACTCTCTCTCTCTCTCTCTCTCTCTCTCTCTCTCTCTCTCTCTCTCTCTCTCTCTCTCTCTCCACAGCTATTAGCTGCCCGTGTTGCCCATTGGGTGCCTGGACATCGGCCGCCTGCCTATTTGCCCTGCACTGTTTACTTCTTGTGCTTGTGCCGCTTGCTCGTCAGCTAGTTGCTCACCCACCTAACACATTTACCCGAGTGACTACCCCAAGCTGCCTTGCCCACCTCACCAACTTGCCTTAGCTTGCCGCCTGCAGCACTAATGTTGATGCTTGTTCGATAGCAATATTGAGCAGAAGAAGGGAGAGAGAGAGGACGGGGGGAGTGTTGTGTGAGTAGAACTATGTGTCAATGCAATTTGGGTGAAAGTAGTGCAGGCATTTGGAAAGGGGCGAGCTTCCGGGTCTTCATATCGTCAAAATGCATGAGGCAAACGATGCGCTCAGATTGGTTGTTATACTCCGCCTTATTGCCACTGTCCTTGCCATGCACAAAGCATATCGAGAGAGAGAGAGAACCCAACACTCCCGTTTCTTGAACTACATCAATAACCTCGTCAGCTCTATAAACACCCCTCAACAACTAGCTCTCCACTTCCCCTCTCCAATTTCCCACCTTGAACATGGATTGCTTCCTTCGATCTCACGGCATATTTTGGCTCAAACATGAATAGAATTACATTAAGATCAAGGAGTATATTGGTCGCAAACAGTGCTCACAAAAAACTGTCCTTTAGTGTATTTTTTCCAAGCAAGATTCTCAAATAACCGGTTGAAATTGAAGCTTGTCTTTATGAAAACTGGCAAATTTTTTAGCATTTTAGTTATAAAATTGGCTATTTTCCTC
Source organism: Lygodium microphyllum (assembly GCF_053477565.2). NCBI lineage: Eukaryota > Viridiplantae > Streptophyta > Polypodiopsida > Schizaeales > Lygodiaceae > Lygodium > Lygodium microphyllum. Next base: position 150,038,930 of record NC_141145.1, read on the forward strand.
TCAAAACCATAGGCCTGCTCCTTTTTTCCATTTGATGGGAAAAAAAATTTCGTGAGCACTGGTCACGCAAAGACACTATAGGTGGATTGCAAGAAATTACATTTAAGATCAAGGCGCATATCGGTCGCAAAGACAATGTAGGTGGATTGTACGATATTACATTTAAGATGAACCGTGTGTAAGGAGATTGTATCCTACGAGAATTTACATTCAAGAAGAACGTGCTAGAAGAAAGTAAGAGAGTTGTGTGTGTGTGTGTGTGTGTGTGTGTGTGTGTGACGTGGTTTGTTTGATGTTCTTCTATCTCTAGTCTCTATTGCCATTATGAAAATTTGAATTTCTAGGCTTGGGACAATTCCCTCTTGCCATGTAGACTCCGGAAGAAATTTATGCTTCGGTGCTTACCTTCAGTTTATTTCTTAAAAGATATAAGAAGTTAATGTCTATATTGCAATATCGCAAACAACAAAGGGATTTATGGGTCCTTTGTAAGTTCCTTGAACCTTCATATCAAAAGAGCATTTGTTTTGGTGCTTCATCTAAAATGAGTCTACAATTAATGACAAACAAGAAAAGAGGGATATGTCCAATGGCGATGCCAGGAGGCATATTCCACGGTGGATTCCGTGAGATTTTGCGGTGGATTTCATAAAATTATATTTATTGTCGGGGCTCATACATAAGGTGGATTCCTTGTGAGAAAAGTTGATAGGGACGCCTGTCCTTTTCGGGCATCTTGTTAATTTAATGTGCACGTGGGTGATTCCATAGCGGGTGATTCCGCAAAATACATATTTAAATTAATAAACGTTTATGAGTTTAGAGTGCGCACTCGTAATAAATTAAGGTTAGGATTGAGTTCTAACCAATTTATTTATTTTGTAGCTGAAGATTGCTAGGTATTCACTTTTGTCGGTTTATATTTATTATTTTCTAACAATTGTGAATGCTTCAGTTGATGTGTAGAGCAGGCAGCGGTGGCGTTGGGAAGCACTGGACGATAACGTGTATTCAAGTTATTATCATTTTTTATGGCCGCGTATCTGAGGTGTGGTGCCAATATTTATTTTGATGCACTTATTTATTGAAGTGCTTGATATTTATTTATTATTTTATATACGCATGGGCGCACGATTTAAATATTTGTATTGGACATTGTATTTGGGCACCGCCCGACTCCTTGGGCGCCCAATAGCTTTAATTCTTTAGTGGGACAAAAGCAAACACAAAAGCTAAAACGTGCTAATTGTAAATTTGGCTATTTTTTGAGCTTGGAGATGAACAATATATCAAATACATGCTTTGTGGAGCGCTCACACAAGGCATGGGGGGAGATTGCACCCAATTAGTCTTTTGCTTCATGTCGTGCAAGCTTTCTCTCTTGTTTTTTGTGCAAAAGTAGAGTTTTTTTGTTCTTGGGGACCTTCCGACGATCACTACGCGCGCATACATCATCCGATCTGTGCACTAGTGGTATCAGAACGAAGCTGAGATCGAGAGCTTCTAATCGCTTACCATCTCACGCAAAGGCAGAGATCCTGGAACGATCGAGCTCTACAGTCAGTCTCATGGCAATTCGTCAATACCAGCGTGTTCTTGGCAGTCAAGAACCCCCTGCTATGCACTTGGATCGCAAAGGACCGGCCTCTGCAAGCGGAGGACCACTAGGAAAGCTTCTTTGGAAGACGTTTTTTTTTTCTCTCTCTCAGACAGAAAGTCAATTTTCTTTGAATTGTCAAAGCTTAAGATTTAAGCTTAAGGAAGAAAAGACTTAAACTCCAAATTTCAACGACGACGGCGACAGTGTGAACTGAAGGGCGCTAATCCCGTCGTCAACGTCCTCTTGTCCCAGACGTTTAAAAAAATTTCGTTAAGTTTTTTATTAAAGCCTAAGGCTTTAAAATCTTACTAAAACTTAAAGCTTTACCAAGGCTCAAAATTTCAATTTTCAACTCTCTTCCATAGCGGCAGTCCCCACAGGTCTAAACACGAACTTGTCTTCAACCCTCTACAAGCCCCTATTCACACCTGTGGACTGACATAGCCAGATTCTAGCAAAGAGTTTGTAACACGTAGTCTACACGCAAGATTATCTTCTTGGAAGACGACCGTAATATCAAACTCTGCATCCACAAAGGAGAAATACTACAAAAAACCATAAAAGAAAAAAGAGAAATAAGCCTTGTAAACCCGACTTTGAGCTACGCTCATCCCGCTAACAAGATTTCGAGTGTGTGAGGTCTTTTGGAATTTGGAAGGATGTCCGATCAAACCATGGAAGATTTTATGGCTGAAGGTGACCTACCCGAACCAACGATGGAGCAAAAATTGGATTTGATTATGATGCAGCTTCAAGAGGAACGAAGAGCACGTCAAACTTTGCAAGCTCAATTGGCCAATCTGCAACGATCTACTGCCGACCAAGATGGACCGCAATCTGAAGATCTTATACAACGTACGATCAACGCAACACTTGAAGTGTAATTTATTTGGAAAGAAACAAAGATAAGTAAAAGAAATTTCAAATTTTGTACTTTCAATGGGTCACGCGATAGAAAGACTATACTTGCTTTTATCAGTCAATTTGATGATTATTTCCATGAAAAACACTATGCTGAGAAAGACAAAATTAAGTGTGTCACTAATCATCTAGTGGACCGAGCATCCCTATGGTGGACTATTGTCCGCAAGAGCATTGATTGTCCTACTACTTGGGAGACTTTCCAAAAGAAAATTTTGCAGAATCTCCTTCCACCCCAATTCCATGAAAAAGCTATCAAACAATGGGATCTTCTGCAACAAAGGGATCGTGAGCCTATTTCACAATATACCAAGCGTTTTTGGAATGCTTTATTACAACTATGAATGCTTGAAGATGTACCTGAAGCAACCCATAAACGCAAGTTTATGTCTGGCTTACTTGGACATTTTTATGCGGAGGTCAACATGTTCAAGCCAACGACTCTCGAAGATGCAATTTCCTTGGCCCATGACACTGAATACAAAATTTGAGGACAAGAGAAGTGACCACAACAATTTCAAACTAATGGTAACTTTGGTTCAAAACAATTCAATTCAAATTTTTGAAGATTCAATCAAAGTCGTTTCCTTCCATCTTCATTCCGTAAATCTTGGATACGACCACCTGTTTTACCATCAAACACAAATCCAAACCCTAAGCCATCTCTCCAGCCAAATCCCAATATTCCTAAACTTCCTGCTCTTACCAATAATGTATATAAAGCCAAACCCATAGTCTGTTACAAATGTCATCAACCTGGACATCTAGCGGCAAATTGTCAAACCAAAAAGCCAACTGTTCATATCAATTATTTGGGAGCGATCGAAGATGAAGAACATGAAGAAATGCCAGATTTCACGGAAGACGATGACGATATTGGTACTACTTCAAATGCTTTACTAGGTATGCCAAATCCCCATTCTTTATTAACGATGAAATGTCTTGTGTATGGTAAAGAAAAGACTGTTTTACATGATGATGGGAGCACACACGACTTTATTTCTGCAAAATTGGTCAAAGAATTGAATTTACACACTATTTCTACACATTATCGCATTAAGGCTGCATTCTTAGGCACTAGATACAATGGAACACAATAAGTGCATGACTTCGAAATTAAAATTGGTGATTATGTTGAATGTAGAAATTTCTTAGTTGTGCCTTTGCAATCTAGTGACATTATCTTAGGAATGCCTTGGCGTCATCAGTACAATCCTGATATAGACTATCCCACTCATTCAATGAAGATTCATTCTAATGGAAAACAAATGATATTGCATGGTATGCACACTTTCGATAATTTTCCATTGCTTAGTCATACTCAGGCTAAACGTGCATTACAGAAAGGTAGCAAATCCTATTTAATATGGGTGAATGAAATTGAAGCTAAAGAAAATCAAATGCATCCTAGGCACGCACAATTTCTTTCACAATTTCAAGATTGTTTTGTTGCTGACTTACCACCTGGATTACCACCTATAAGTCTCGAAGAAAATCAAATGCGTCCTAGGCACGCACAATTTCTTTCACAATTTCAAGATTGTTTTGTTGCTGGCTTACCACCTGGATTACCACCTATACATCTCGAAGATCACAAGATAGACCTAATTCCTGGATCACAACCACCATGTAAAGCACCATATAGACATAACCAAATTGAACAGAAAGAAATTCAAGCCCAAATTGAAGAATTGTTAACCTGAGGACTCATTAGACCTAGTAGTTCTCCATTTGGTGCACCTGTCCTATTAGTGAAGAAGAAAAACAATACCTATTGCATGTGCATTGATTATCATACCCTAAATAAAATCACTGTTAAGAATAGATATCTGATTCCTAGGGTAGATGATCTTATGGATAACCTACAAGGGTCTGCAATATTTAGCAAGATAGATCTTAAATCTGGATACTATCAAGTAAGATTGGACACAATTTGGACACTATGAATTCCTTATTATGCCTTTTGGTTTAACTAATGCACCAGTCACATTCAGTCGTATGATGAATCGTATATTTTTGAAGCATCAGCATTGTGTCATTGTTTTCTTTGATGATATATTGGTTTTCAGTAAGAATGAGAACGAGCATTATGAACATTTATCTTTGGTTTTCAAATTATTGAAAGAGAATCAATTATATGCTAATCCAAAAAAGAGTGAATTTTTCCAAACACAAATTGAATATCTAGGACATATTATTTCTTCTGAAGGTATTAAAGTTGACCCTAAAAAGATAGAAGCAATTTTGAATTGGCCCATACCTAAAAATATGCATGAATTACATTCTTTCTTAGGTCTTGCTAGCTTTTACATAAAATTTGTGAGAAATTTTTCATTGCTTGCATTACCTTTGACAAAATTATTAAAGAAAGGCATTGTGTATCATTGGTCCGACAATCAACAAAAGTCCTTTGATTTACTGAAATGATAAGGAATTGCTAGCTGTAGTACAAGCTTTACGTCAATGAAAAAACACTATTTAATGGGATATGAATTCATGATCAAAACTAACCAAACAAAGCATTGAACATCTCCTTAGTCAGCCATAGATATCTGGCCGACATATTAAAATGGGCTGCTTTTATTCAAAGTTTTCATCCACTCATACAATATCAACTCGAAAAAGAGAATGCTATTGCCGATGCTTTAAGTAGAAGACCGACTATTCATAATATTTCTGTGATATGTTTTGACTCTCTTCTCCCTATGAAAGATAATTATGACCAAGATCCTACTTTTCAAGGTAATTGGAATAAATTAGCTGCAAATAATTGGATTCCCATTGATTCATTGTCTTACACTGATGGATTTATGTTTTATGAAAAAAGATTATATGTAACTGTTCCATTTCGATCATTTGTTTTGCATGAAATTTATTGTCCCCCATACCAAGGCCATAGAGGAATTATTTCTACTTTACGTACACTGATTGAAGATTTTTATTGGCCACACATGGCATCTGATGTCTCTAACTTTGTATCTGAATGTTTAATGTGTCAAAGAGTTAAAAGACACCATGGTAAACAATATGGTTTATTAATACCTTTACCAATTCAAGAACGACCATGGGAACAAATCTCAATGGATTTTATCACTAGTTTGCCTAACACTAAAGCTAATCATGACATGATTTGGACTATTGTTGATAGGTTTAGCAAACAAGCCTATTTCATTCCATGCAAGAAAACATTAACTGCATCTCAAGCTGCTCAAGTGTTCTTGAAAACTATTTTCACTAATCATGGTTTGCCAAAAGTTATTATATTTTACCGTGATTCTAGATTCTGTAATAATTTTTGGATTACTTTGTTTGCTAATTTAGGAACAAAGATTGATTTTTCATCTGCATTACATCCTGAAACAAATGGGCAAACATAAGCTACTAACAGTACCATTTTAGATCTTTTGCATGCATACACAATTTCAAAACCACAAACATGGGATACACATTTACATTTACTTCAGTTTGCATACAATAACACACCACATACAGCTACGCAGAAAGCACTATTTGAAATTATTTATGGATATAGATTACCTACACCTGTTACATCATTGTCAAACAAAGTTCAAGCTACTGACGATATTACTAACATGCATGCTACTATTTTTGATGAAGTTAAAGATATGATTGCCAAAGCCCAGCAATCATTCACAAAACACGCCAACAAGAAAAGAAAAGCTATGAGTTTCAAAGTTGATTATTATGTTTGGTTACGTATTGAAAAGCGAAGATTACAAAGTGTAGACAAACACCATGTTGTAAAGTTAGCCCCTAGATTTTATGGACCTTTCAAGATCATTCACAAAATCAATGACAATGCATTTAAACTAGAATTACCACAACACTGGAAAATCCACAACACTTTTCATATCAGTTTATTACGACCTTTTAGAGGCCAATTACGTGTACACCCTGTCTATGAAAACCCTCCTTTGCTAGAAGAAGAAATTGAAATCCTTGAGCCTAAAGATACTGACTTTATGACCACTAGAACTGGCCGTAGATATTCTAGATATTTGGTTAAGTTTAAAAATCATTTTGTTGAAGAGGCCCAATGGATGCACGCTCGAGACCTAAGTGCTTACCCCTCACTGCTGGCTCCACATTGAGCTAATAGAAATTGAGGACAATTGCTATCCCACCCCGGGGGTATGATGCTAGGAGGCATATTCCACGGTGGATTCCGTGAGGTTTTGCGGTGGATTCTGTAAAATTATATTTATTGCCGGGCCAGCTCATACACAAGGTGGATTCCTTGTGCGAAAAGTCGATGGGGACGCCTGTCCTTTTCGAGAGTCTTATTAATTTAATGTGCAAGTGGGTGATTCCATAGTGGGTGATTTCGCAAAATACATATTTAAATTAATAGACGTTTATGAGTTTAGAGTGCGCACTCGTAATAAATTAAGGTTAGGATTGAGTTCTAACCAATTTATTTATTTTGTAGCTGAAAACTGCTAGGTATTCACTTTTGTCGGTTTAATTTTATTATTTTCTAACAATTGTGAATGCTTCAGTTGATGTGTAGAGCAGGCAGCGGTGGCGTTGGGAAGCACTGGGCGATAGCGTGTATTCAAGTTATTATCATTTTTTATGGCGGCGAATCTTAGGCGTGGCACCAATATTTATTTTGATGCCCTTATTTATTGAAGCGCTTGACATTTATTTATTATTTTGTATACGCATGGACGCACGATTTAAATATTTGTATTGGACATTATATTTGGGCACCGCCCGACTCCTTGGGTGCCCAATAGCTTCAATTCTTTAGTGGGACAAAAGCAAACACAAAAGCTAAAGCGTGCTAATTGTAAATTGGGCTATTTTTTTAGCTTGGAGATGAATAATATATCAAATACATGCTTTATGGAGTGCTCACACAAGGCACGGGGGAAGATTGTACCTAATTAGTCTTTTGCTTCATGCCGTGCAAACTTTCTCTCTTGTTTTTTGTGCAAAAGTAGAGTTCTTTTGTTCTTGGGGAGCTTCCGGCAATCACTACACATGCATACAACATCCGATCTGTGCACCAAATGGTAAATGTAATTATGCCAGGGAGAAGGAAATAGCCAAGCACATATTTTGGAATGGGTGCATTGTATCTCAAGTTTGGCAATATTTTCTTTGACAAGCTAAGGTAACAAGGCTAGTAGAACAAAAGAAACTAAAGTACTACATTTTGGGAGAAGGTGCATGGAAGTAAAGATGCCTAGCAATATCATTCCATTAGGATCTTTCGCATGCAAAAAACTTGGGAAGCTAGGCTCAAATTGGTTTTTGAAGAGTAAAGAATAGAGCTTGATGCGAGGAATATAGTCTTAAAATGAAAGTGAGTAGGCTAAAGTCACTAGTTGTTTTACTTAGCAACTATATGCTTTGTAACATGAATATTTACTAATAATACATTTCAATCTATTTGAGACTAAAATGAGTCTATGGGAAAGGGACCAATTGTAGAACTACTATAACTAGCTATAGCTTGTTCTTAATACATATACCAAAATTCAAGTTCTTGGCATCATAGATGTGTTTGGAGGGCTAAACAAGGAACCATATATTTACATCAGGATTTCGGAAAACTATCTAATATTCTCTCAAATTTCTAAGTAATGGCAACACAAAAATCTTTCTTTGCAATTATAGTTGTGTGGGGCAAGTTCCATCCCATTCAAAAACACGTTTAAAATTTGGTAGTCTAATTCAATGCAAACAAGTGTTAATGAAAAACATATTGGGAGTAAAGGCGCCTCCGCCTAGCCGCCCGTGTATTACTACACTAACAGTCACCGCCACTGCACACTGCAGGTGGCAGGTGCCCATCACCGTCACTTTATTATTTATTCTTTTAGTGACAGTTTGAATAAAGGAAGGCCCGGTCACACATTGTGACTGTTGGAGTTCCCATTTCTTGTCTCTCTCTTTCTTGCTCTTGCTCTCCCGCCATAGCTCTCGAGTGCAAGCTTCGATCCTTCTCACCTTTCAACTGGTATCAGAGCTCAGCTTCCCGACTCTTGAGCTTGGTTCATAGCATTCTCAGCTTCCCATCGACTCCCCACTCGCATTGGGTCTCCTTCCCGGCAGCCATATCCGACCTTCCTGAGCTCCCATCACTCCCCGGCTTCTCGAGCTTCTTCCCGGCCTATTGAGGCACCCTTAGGGCATTCAAGCAAAGATTTTTGATCATTTTCTTCAGGGTTTACTTCAGTTCTCATGTCTCACAGGCCGTAAACAAGATTGGGGCAGCCACCATTGAAGCTCTCTTGCTTCATATCTCACTTGCCTTTGAACAAGACTTGTTGGGGCTCATTGTGGGCCACCATTGCCCACTTCTCTTGCCCCCAACACCTCAAACTTCAGGCACGTGAGTAACAGGCCTCCCCTACAGATTTGGACAGTTTGCGCCATCTTCTTGTAGCTTGTGTACAACACCAAAGCAGCCCCCTACTTCCTAGTGGTCATTGGCATGATGTTTGGGCTTCATAATGCACTCTTGACATGGTCTATGGCTTAGTCTTGAAGGCTTGAGCATTGGACATTGATTTAGGGCTGATTCAAACACTGTTTGGGACTATTTACAGCAATTTATGGTCATGTTATGCTGATGCTACATTGACAGTAAATGCTATGCTTGTCTAGGCATACATAGTCAACCGGTTTGATGCCTATTGGATGCTGATCGACTTGGGGATGGATTGTACATGTTATGCCATCATTTTTGTACTGATTTGCATACTGAAATTTCTCAATTTTGATTGTCATTCTTGGCTGTAATAACAGTGGGCTGAAGCTCATTTGATTGCTTTGGGTTATGCCTATTGATTCCGGGTTATGTCTTGGATATATGCAATGAAGTATTGATCTTCGAGGTATGACTTCGAGCTTGGATTCCATTCTAGATGCTTTTGGAAGAGCTTTGACATTACGCACTCATTGATATGGTTCATGCTTGACAGTGGTATATGCTTTGACAGTGATGCTCTTTGGGTCTATGCATACCAGTTGCCTACTGCTTGATGCTCATGTCTCGGTTGATTACCCTATGCATATGTTGAGCTTGAGTGCTCATTGAATCTCTATCTTGGATGCATTTTGGATTATCTGGAGTTGTCTTGGATGTTACTTGGCTTGTCAGAGTTTATTGGGATGTATGTCTTACTCATGGATGCTACCTACAGTTGCTTTGTAGCCATCATGCTCTTGGGATCCTATTGAGGCATTGTCTTGGTCACCTGTCTTTGGCATTTTGACTTGGTTTGATTGAGCTCTTGAGCTTGTTTATCTGCCTTTTGTGCCAGTGGGAGCATCTTGTATGCTTGACCAACATTGAGTAGGAAGTTTATGCTATTTGAGCATTTTGCAGATACTTGAGACTTTGGGATCTCTTACACTTGGATGTTGCATGGTTCATGCACTGATGTCTTGGAGTTGCTTTTGACTTGAGCTTGGGCTTTGCACTCTTGTGAGCATATACCTACTGGTGTCAGGTCTTGCCAGTGTTATGTATACTTTGCTTTATTGTACAGGGGGTATGCCTACAGTGACGGATGCTTTGGTGACATGTTTGGGTGTTTTCTCAGGGTCTTGATGACTATTTGGTGCTGATTTATGCCCGTTTATGGCTGTTCATGTCTTGGCTATCATTTATTGACTTGGTGCAGTGATTTGGTCAGTAGGTTGACTCTCACAATACCCTGCTATCATTTATTCCAGCAAGCATATAACTCCGTACTGACATGGATTTTTCATACTGAAATATTCTGAAATGATGTACTTTCACTAGTACTTGGTGGGCAGTTGGTTGGGTGGTTACACTTTTCTCGCCATTTTCTCTCGATTTTGATAAATTTTTTGTCATTTTTTGCAGTAAACAGCAAGCAGTTTTGAGCTGTCTACAGTCTTCTAGCCTGCATTATGGCGAGTTCGTCCACTGATCATGCTATTTTCAACATCACTAAGCTTGATGGTACGAATTACTCTTATTGGAAGAGCCAGATTTGGCAGGTATTGGTGCAGAAATCGCAGATCAAACCATTGAGGTTCAGCGCGGGCAGTCGCCTGCAACTATGCCAGATGAGGAATGGTTTGAGCTTGATGAGTTATGCAAGTTTACTATTGTATTATCTCTCATAGAACAGGTTCATTATAATGTATTTGAGGAAGAACAGAGTGCATGGCAGTTGTGGGATAAAATCAAGAATCTCTATGACAAGAAAAGTCCAGCAAGTCAGATGTATTGGCTAAAGCAGCTTATGGATCTGCGCATGAAGGAGAATGTGACTATGTCTGCTCACTTGAGCTAGTTCCATGCTATAATCAAGAACTTGACTTCGTAAGACATCACTTTTGCAGAGGATGTCACTCCTCTTTTCTTGCTTGGTACTCTTAATGAGTCATGGGATGTATTCCGCACTACATTATGTGTCTCTACTGCTACCTTGAAATTATATAATGTTGAGAGTGCTCAGAAGAGATTAACCGTAAGAATTTGGATGCCTCTCGTGTGTCACATGCTATGATAGTTAGAGGCAGGAATGATGGATATGCAAAGCATGGCAGTGGCAGTGGCAGTGGCCGTGGATGGGATTCTTAGAAATCTCGGTCCAAGTTTCATGGGAAGCCATGTAGCAAATCCCGTGGCAGGAATGCAGATGTTACTTGTCACCATTGTGGGAAAAAGGGCCATATTAGGCCACAATGCCAGGAACTGCGCAATGAAAGGTGCAAAGATAAGGGGAAAGACAAAGTGCAGGATAAGTCTTCTGATCGCAACATAGTGCTTGCAAAGTCTAGTGTTAAAATTGAAGAGATTAATGTTATGCAGCCCGAGGATATTGATGATGATGATTATATCCTTGCAGCTTCTTCTAGTGCTTTGCAGATGACAGAGATACACTCTATGTATGCACAGCGTTGGCTCTTGGACTCAGGTGCGTCCTTTCATGTGACACCTTGCCGAGAGTGGTTTCATTCATACCATACTGTTTTGGGTTCTATGCACTTGGGTGATGACAGCTCTCTTGACATTGTGGGCATTGGTGATGTTACGATGCAGTTTCCTTCTAGCAGCAGTTTTGTTATGCAGGATGTACGTTATGTACTTGCTTTGACACGCAGTCTCATGTCAGCTGGACAGCTTGATGACATAGGCTATCACGTATCTTTTGGAGACTCTGCATGGAAGATCACTCGTGGCTGACTTGTGATTACGAGAGGTGCCAAGGCTGGCGGCCTCTATCCCTTGATTGTATCCGCTTCTTCCCTTGATCATGTTTTGTCTATGGGTTCTATCCCACATGTATCTCTTTGGCATGCCCATTTGGGCCATATGTCTTTGAAGGGAATGAAAATGCTTTCTGGTTTGCAGTACTTATCGCCCCTTGATTATGCATGTTTTGATTCATGTGAGCATTGTCTTTATGGCAGGCAGACTAGGTCTATGCATAAGAAGTCTAGTAGGCCACACATGAGTGAGCCCTTGGCATTGGTACATTCGGATGTCTGTGTGGGCCCATGCCTTGTCAAGTCTATGGGTGGTGCAAAATATTTTGTTACTTTCATAGATGATTTTTCACGGAAAGTTTGGGCTTATCCCATTAAGCTGAGATCCAATGTCTTGGCTGTGTTTCAGAGATGGCTTGCATTAGTTGAGAACCAGTCTGGGTATAGGCTAAAATGCCTAAGAACAGATAATGGGGGTGAGTATGTCTCACGTGCTTTTGAGCAGTTATGTGATGAGAGGGGTATTAAGCATCAGTTGACCACCCCCTACACCCCCCCCAGAATGGTTTGGCTGAGTGGATGAATAGAACCATCTAGGAGCGTGTACATAGTATGCTTAGCCATGCAGGCCTACCACATAGCTTTTGGGCTGAGACAGTTAGTATAGTTGTGCATGTCATAAACAGATCACCTTCTAGTGGTTTGGATTTCTAGGTTGTAGAGGAGGTATGGACTGGAAAAGCTCCCTCTTAAGAACATCTCCCGTGTCTTTGGATGTGAGGCATTTTGCCATGTGCGGAGGGACAAAAGAAGTAAGTTGGATCCTAAGAGTGTCAAATGCATTTTCCTCGGTTATGGGGATGTAGGCAAGATGGGTTACCGTCTCTGGGATCCGCAGGCGAGGAAAGTCATCTGCAGTCATGATGTAGTCTTCCATGAAGACAAGATGCATTGGCAGCCTGAGAGAGTTGTTGAGATCCGCAGGATCATATTTCAAGAGGAGTCGAGAGCTCTTGCACAGCCAGTTGGACAGCCTACAGTTGCAGCATATATTCATGGCCAGGGTATTGGACAGGCAGTTGGGCAGGCAGCAGAGCTTGCCGTGAGACGGTCTACTAGAGATAGACGTCCACCTGATAGATTTCAGCCCTCGATGCATGCCTTGGTTACAGATGCAGGAGAGCATTTCACTTATGAGGCTATGCGAAGGGGTGACAATCACTCCTGGGAGAGGGCTATGCAGTCTGAGATAGACTCCTTGCATAAGAATGACACTTGGGATTTGGTTTCCTTGCCTACGGGCAAGAAGGCTTTGCCATGCAAGTGGGTGTACAAGCTGAAAAGTACCCCTGGACACCCCAAGCCAGCATACAAGGCTAGATTGGTAGCAAAGAGTTTTAAGCAGGAGCATGGTGTGGACTTTGATGAGGTCTTTTCTCCTGTGGTTAAGATGACCACCCTGCACTTAGTCTTGGCTTTGGTTGCTCAGCTTGACTTGGATTTATACCAGATGGATGTCAAGACGGCTTTCTTATATGGGGCTTGCATGATGAGATTTATATGGAGCAGCCTAAGGGCTTTGCAGAACCTGGCAGGGAGCACCTAGTGTGCAAATTGAAGAAAAGTCTTCATGGCTTGAAGCAGGCACCTAGGGAGTGGTATCATAAGTTTAATGCCTTTATGCAGTCATACGGCTACAGCAGGAGTGCTATGGATCCGTGTCTTTACACGAAGAAAGCCCGTGATGGTTCTTTATTGATTTTGGTACTCTATGTGGATGATATGATGATAGCAAGGAAAGCTCATGATGAGCTAGATGCTCTTAAGGCTCAGCTCAAGAAGAGCTTTGAGATGAAAGATCTGGGACAGGCCGCTCACATACTTGGTATGCACATTAGACGCGACAGGGATCAGGGACTCCTCTACTTGTCATAGAGGGAGTACATTCATAAAGTCCTTGAGTGCTTCCGCATGCAGGACGTAAAGCCTATTGGCTGTCCATTGCCTTCTTATGTGAAGGTATCACAGGCTGATTGTCCGCAAACAGATGAGCAGAGGGCCGAGATGGCCAAGATTCCCTATGCATCCGCAATGGGTAGTCTTATGTATGCCATGATAGCCACTCGTCCAGATATTGCCTTTGCAATTGGTGTTGTGGCACGCTATATGGCTACACCTAGCAAGAAGCATTGGGATGCCGTGAAGGGTATCATGAGGTACTTGAAGGGCACTGCAGATATGTGCATATGCTATGGCAGCCAGGATACAGGAGTCATGGGATACACTGACTCTGATTATGCAGGACATGCAGATAGTAGGAAGTCCACTTCCGGCTATGTATTAACCTATGCTGGAGGTGATGTTTCTTGGATGTCCAGGGTACAGAAATGCACGGCCCTTTCTACTACAGAGGTCGAGTATGTTGTAGCCATTATGCTTGCAAGGAGGCCATTTGGTTGGGTCATTTGGTTGCTGATCTTGGTATTGATGCAATCCCTACACTGCATTCGGATTCTATGAGTGCTATTCAGTTAGCTAAGAATACGGTCTTCCATGCGAAGACGAAACACATTGAGGTGAGGTATCACTTCATATGTGGGGTCATTGAGGACAAGTCTGTTGATCTTGTCAAGATCTCGACTGACCAGAATCCTGTAGATCTGCTCACGAAAATCCTCTCTATAGAGCGCTTTGCCTTCCTCAGGAGGTTGATGGGCGTGGGATGAGATGACGTCTTTCATCATCCTATTGTACATGTGTACATGTTGTACTGTCTTCTTCTTTTTTCTTTTCACTCCTCACTAGGGAAAATTCACCTTTAAGTGGGAGGTTGTTGGGAGTAAAGGCGCCTCCGCCTAGCTGCCCGTGTATTACTACACTGACAGTCACCGCCACTGCACACTGCAGGTGGCGGGCGCCCATCACCGTCACTTTATTCTTTATTCTTTTAGTGACAGTTTGAATAAAGGAAGGCCCGGTCACACATTGTGACCGTTGGAGTTCCCATTTCTTGCCTCTCTCTTTCTTGTCTTGCTCTCTCGCCATAGCTCTCGTGTGCAAACTTCGATCCTTCTCACCTTTCAAAAGAAATGTGCATCAATAAGACATTAGGGGAGATTTTATGTCTCAAAAATGTCCTGTAAGAGATCTTAGAGAGAGAGAATTTTTAAGAAATAAAAATTACTTTGAAGTTTTTTAAAATTTTTATATTTTGATAAATAAACATATCTAAAATTATTAAAATTCCATTATCATAATATTCGTATGACTTACATCAAACCTAAAAATGTAGGCTACCGTAAAGATGATGATGATTGATTTATAAGGATCCTTCCTTATATTGATAAAACTGAAAGGAAATATTCAATTTAAAATTTTTTGACATCTTATTATTTTCCTCCATCCTCATCCTCTCTTTTATTTATTCTTCTCCTTGTTCGTTACTTACTCATTCTTTGACCTTTTTGAATTCACACAATATTCTTATTCAAAGTTGCAAATCATATCTTTAGCTATGGATCAATCATCCAATGATCCTTGTAACACTAGTAAAAGAGCTCTCTATCACCTTCATGTTGAGCTAGAAGGTGAGTATAAACCAATCAGAAAAAGAATAAAACAAAACACAATTTCAGAGTCCACGAAACATGTATTTTGATTTGGAGGAAACAAAATCTTGATCTTTGGTTGGATGGAAGGTTATATCCCAAAGATCTTATTAAAAATAGTACTCCTCCTTTTTATAATAGCTATTCACTAATGTGGTTTATTGGTGATGGTTATAATGGATTTTTTGGCTATACATTAAATCTTATTGCATAGAAGTATATTTTTAAATTGGAGAATCACTTGCTAACAAAAAATAGAGATGAGTCGTTACCAAAGCTATAGGATTGTCAATAGAAGAATCATTCATTGGAGAGACACATCAAAGCATACTAAAGAAAGCAAACTAGTTTGGGCCTTCAAAATTAACAAAGATCTTTCAAGAATATTGAGTGTCTCAAATGAGGAGGAGGAGGTTGCAATAAAAGAATCCACGCAACAAGGTATATCTTCTTACTTAAGAAATGTTGAATATAACTTTGCTTCTAATAGTATCTGAGTTATGACGTTGATCTTTTTTAGGACTATCCTTCAACCAAATGTAAGTGAGAGAGATGCTTCAAATGCATCTTTGTTTTATTATCATCTCTTACCCTCAGCAATGCCAACGGATATTCTTGAGAAGAAGTTCAAAAAAGTAAAGAGACTTTGGATACTTTTGGTATTAGTTAGGTTGCACATATACAGATTTTTCAGCTAATGCAATCAAATATGAAATAGGGTCAGATACAAAATTGTTTACTTCCAAGGACATTTGTGGTGAAGATTATTAAACAAAGAGTTATTGGCAAAGTGATGGAAGTTTTGGGTGAGCCTTTCCATATCAAGGCCAACTTCAAGAGCGAGAAGAAAGAGGTTGTTTATAATAACTCTAATAATATTATTCTTAATCTACCCCCTGCAATGTTTGATGATCAAATTCTATTATTTGTGTCTAGAAGATGCACAGGGAATAGCCAAGTTTGTAATTAAACTTGATGGAAGTGAGATTTTAAAGTATATAAAATTAAAAATGGTCTCTATTACTTTGATGAATAAAGCACTTTCATCAAGTCATTGCACTGATTCAATGTCATTTAGTGTTCAATCAAAACACAATATCTAGTGGTTAGGAGCTTTTGAAGTACACACAAAGGATTTTGATATATTGTACTAGATTCTCTATCAAACTTCAATACCTAATGTGATTAAGAGCCAACAAGTAGAAGAAGAGCTATTTGTTGAGGGATTTGGAACTAAAAAGGTCAAATGGCACATTGTGATAGCTTAAAGATACTCAAATGCATGTACAATGTGCCTGAAGGAACAAACTTTAGATTTTCCTGCCTATATTGCATATCCCCAATTGCACAACGCTAAGCTCAAGCAATTGGAATAGAGCCCTCTCCAAGCATACCAAAGACCCACAATTCAAGGCAATTTTAGATATTTCTTTAGCCAATGCTCATATATATATATATATATATACTTCATGCACTTTACAAAATAATTGAAAAGCTCGTTCATCTTTATATCAAGTTTGCTTTGGAAGCTAAAACCCTTATCAACTAGACAATATGATATAACAAAGATTGTGTAATGTTTATCTACAATTGGTTGCATGGAGGTAATACTATCATTGAACCGGATCTTCAAAAGTCGAAGGATGAAAATTGTATTCCCCAAAAAGGCATCTATTGGTGGGATAAAGGCTAGAAGGTTCTTAAATGAAAACACTTGATAAAATATTATGTTATTGTGATAAATTGATTGGAAAGATGATGATCACAAAGACTTCAAAGAGTAATTGAACATTTTAAAAAAAGCAATGACACAAGCTTTGGGTAATCAACACTTCACTTAGTATATGGTAAGAAGTTCTTATGTTTATATGGTAAGAAGTTGATATGTTTCTTCATTATCTAACTCTTACAAGATTTCTAACTCTCTTTGTTTCTTAATTATGCAGCATATTTTATACAACTATGCCGTATTTTATCAAATAATATGGAAGTCTATCTATCTAGTCAATCCAAGACATGGAAAAATCACATTATCAAGCAAGAACAAAATACTTTAGCCACATAAGACATGGAAGAGAAAGAGTAAAAGCAAATGGTTTATTAGAGGTCTTTCAATGGTTTTATAGACAAATTTAGCATAAATTTAGCTTAGAGATACAACCATATCATGCAATATATCATCTTTGGAAAAAATCATACAAATGGTTACACATAAAAGGAAAGAGAGATATTGAAACTCTTGTATAAAGCAGAGGTTTTTAGAATGGTTAGAAACTAAACAAAGAGAAGGCAAAAGATGTGTTTCAAAAAACCCTTGATTCTTTAGGATCTTTTAGTATGTCGCTATTATAGAGAAATCCTTGGATTCATCCAACTCAATTAGATCTCTACATTTCAAAGATTCCTGCTTTCTATAGCTTGGGAGAAGCTTCAAATATTTTGCATCTCCCACATGAGAGAGTAAATAGGAGCTAAGGACTTCAAAGTATCCAGCTCTAGACCCACTGTAACTAAGCATGTAACAAAAATCCTTATGGCTTCTTCCTTCTCTACCAATATTATCTTCTCAACTTCTCTATTGAAAAGTTCAGATCCAATGACATTGGAAATAGCTTTTAAACCCACCATTCACAAACTTGGAGAGCTTCAAAATCTATTGTGATAAATTCAAAACAGTTTGATTATTTAAACTTCCAACATAGTGGCCAATTCCTTGACTTTTTCCAAGTTTCAGTGGCCTAGAGCCCTTAGCTCTTCCAAGAAACTCATCAAGATCTTTAATTTCAGTTTGCATAAGAAATAATTTTTTTTTCCTATCAATTGATGAAAAATCTTAAAGTCACTTATATTTAATACTTACCATTAAGCCTAGGAAGTTTCTTGGAAATATCTTTAATACATTTAGATTTTCATTATATTCAAAAAGGTTCTCATCATAGATATTTATTGAGTTCTTTGGCTTCTTCTATGATGGTTTCTTAAGTGTGTCTTCATACCCCATGCCCTCAATGCCAAGCCTCATTTGCACCTCTAAGAACTCTTCTTTTGTGGATAGCCCCTTCTTCTCATATTTCACAATCTCATTGATACATGTGTGCAGGGCCATGATGCTATCTTGAAAATTCTCTCCCTCAACATCCAAAGCTACTAGTAGGCATGGTTCATAACTTATAAAACCCTTATCAGTCTGGCCACATGCTGCTAGGATTGAGAAGCAGTAATCTTCTATAAGATCAAAACGATGTTGAATGTCATTGAGCAATACATATCTTTTTTTGTTGATAAGGTAGGTAGAAAATGTAGGGATACAATCCAAGGGGCCTTCTTCAATATCTATACTCAATTTCATATCCTCTCTTCTATCTTTGTAATGTTTTGACTCTTGAACACCATAGGATCAAAACCTTGCATCAGTTGGCTCTCAACATCCTCTTGAAACATCCTTGCCTTCTCTTAAATCTCCTTATCTATGTATGCATCATCTTCACCCTTTCTCTCTTACTCTTTCTCTAATGGGGAATCCTCCATATATTGGGAAAACGCAAGAAAACCTATGTCTTTGCGAATCAAAAGACACTGCTACTAGTCCTTATGAAAAAGGCAGTTTGTTTCATGCCTTCTATACTCTTCATCAATAAGATAGTACCCTCAATGATCAAAGTTGTCCTAGGACCATTGGTTACTTGGATTGCATGATTAAATTATCAACTAAGAGAGATTGTGCATGTCCGGAATAGAGCTCTCTGTACTCCCTAAGCTTCTCACCAAGATCTCTCAAGAACTCTTGTAAATCAAAAGAAAAATTGAGCATATCCCTAATGGACATAAATTTGGATGAGTTTCCTATCTTGTGCAGGAAATCAAAAAGTATATCATCACAATTATTCTCAAGCTCTTCTTGTTCCATTCCATCAAGGGAAAGCTTTCTCTTTAAAATCTCTAAAAATCGCAAAAAACAAAATTTATGAAACCATATCCCTAAGTAGCAAAAGAATTAAATAACTCAATCGTATGCCAAAAACAAAAATTCATAACGTATGAAATACAAGTTGAGTAGTAGGCACCAAACAATAACACAACCAAATTCATGTTTCATACAGCAACAACTTACCAAACGAAAATATCCAATGTTACGTAATCACAATTATTGAAATCAATCTTTTTGGTAGTATTCGGATTTCTATTGTAAGAAATGTAATTTTATAAGCTACAGGGAATAGTAACATTGCTTTGTTTGTGTTTCACATGACATATTCATAAGCACTGTGATACAAGTATTGATGGGATAAAACACAAAAATAATTAACGAAATGACAAAAATATTAAAAAAATTGTATCCTACTTGTTATGAAAGTGAAAACAAGTTATTTGATTTACTCATATTTGATTGTATATTTTTGCCTTTGCCTTGGATAGGGCACAAGAGAGCCTAACTTTGGTTTGATGGAGATAGAAGAGATTATGGGTGAAAATGGTTGATGATTGTGAGATGATGCTTTTAAAATACTTCCAAAGAAGCATTTAATAATAGAGTCATTTTCTCAAAATTTGTGCCAAAAAGGATGTCTCTTACTCAAAAAATGGGGCACTTACTTTATTGCTATTTTTGAAACTATTTTTAGCACATGAGAACTCTTCTTAGGCCTGGAAAAGGTGATTAATGAGACCATGTTCTATCAAGTATCATGCTTATTAATAGTTATAATGCTAACTCTGTGAAATACACGGGATCTAGAGCATGGTAGATGCGGAAGCTATGGAGGTTGAAAGAGGAAAAAGAAACTCATGAAGACATTGACCCTGACTAGGACAAATTGTTACACAAGTGAATTAGGTTCCAAGATTGAGACTTGGACTCATAAATACAATATTGTGTATTGACAGTGACATGACACTTTACTGGAAAGAAAAGAGTACTATCATTGCATTAGAAAAAGAGTGCAAGTACAATGCTTTATAGGAATTGAGTGGTGGTACTTTCTCCTACTGTGCATATGGGATTCTAGTCCTGAGCCCTCACTGCTTCTCACAAAGGGACTAAAGTAGGTGTGATTGCAAATATCTCAACACCCCTCCTCAATCACAACCAAAAGTACAAAGTCTGTAAAGGCTTTAGTGAAAGCAACACCTGCAAAGTGTGGGCACACCATAAACATGGTAAAAACACCAAAGGCTGTCACAGAAAAGGCTAAGTGTGCGTACCACAAACATGATGGACATCCAGAGGCTGTAGTAGGGACCTCACAAAGTGCATAGAGGCTGTAGTACAAGGATAACTGAGGAGTTTACAAATTTATGTTTGAGGCATTAGGGCTAGGAAATACAAAACTAAAAAAGTCTATCTGAATAGAAGGACTGATGAGGTTTGTCCTTCTCCTGGTGGTCTTCTTCTTCTTCTTCTTCTTCCTTTCCTCCATTTTCTTCTTCTTCTTTGACTGCAACTAGATAGGCCTTTTGGGACCTCTTTTTGGCGTGGCAGGACTTCTCGGTGTGTCTGGTCCTTTTGCAGAAGTCACAGAAGAGCTGATCCTTCTTGCCTTTGTACCTATTGCCAACATATAATGCATGCTCATCTCTAGAGGCACTTGGTTCTTCCTTAGTTTTTAGCTTCTTTTCCTCCTCTAACAGTGATGCCTAGATATCAACAAGTTCAGGATTTGGCATGTTGATTAAAGTTGTTGATACATTATTATATTCAGGAGGCAAACTCTTAAGTAGAACAACAATGCAAACATCTTCTTCCATTTTAATGTTGATTTCTGCAAGTTGGGTTAGAACAAATACCCAATTCCAAGGATACATGAATTACTTGATGATCTTCAAAAGGTGCAAAGATCTTCTCAAAGATGTTCTAAGAGGAGGCTATTATCAAATAAGGATCAAAGAAGAAGACATTCCAAAAACTACATTTAACACAAGGTATGGCCATTATGAATTCATTGTGATGTATTTTGGATTAACCAATGCACCCGCAACCTTTAACATGTTGATCCAAGACATCTTTGAGTCCTATCTTGATGACTTTATTCTTGTCTTCTTCGATGGCATCCTGACCTATTCAAAGAAGAATAAAGATCATGAATCACAACTTCGATTTGTCTTTGATACAATGAGGACACACAAGCTTTATGCCAAGAAGAAGAAATGTGCCTTCTTTAAGAGGCAAATTAAATACCTTGGATGTATAATCTTTGACAAAAGGACTACAACAAACCCTACCAAGGTTAAAGATGCACAAGAATGGGCATCCCTAATGACATGTAAAAAATTATAAAGTTTTTTAGGCTTAACATGATGGTACAAGATTTTTATCGAGGACTATGCCTTAGTCCCCGCACCTTTGACTAACTTGCTCAAGAAGAAAACTACCATTGTATGGACTCCCATTGAATAGTCTAGCTTTGAGAGCTTAAATAGAGCTTGATCAAAACCCCTATTCTAGAACTACCTCACTTGAATCAAGAATTCAAAGTTGTCACTGATCCAAGTTCTCTCACATTAGGCTGTGTGCTCATGCAAGTAGGCCATTCGATAGCCTATTCTTCTAGGAAGCTCAAGATTCATGAGAAGAACTATACTGCCCATGACCTGGAGCTACTCAGTAATTCATGCTCTCAAATTATAGAGACACTATTTGCTTGGCACAAAGCTCAACTTAGTTACCGACCACAAAAATTTGGAGTGGATCTTTACTGAACCAAACCTAAACATGAGGCAACAACGATGGATTGAAGTCTTGCAAGAGTATGACTTTGAGATCAAGTACAAACTAGGTAAGGAGAATGCCATTGCAGATGCCCTAAGATGCAAAGCATTCATCAACACCCTTATCTTCAAAGAACCCTCCAAGGATAGATCTATAATAGCAATGGTGTCTAATAATCCAATCATAGAAATGGCTAAGGAAGGAGCAGTAAGGACCCAAGGTATCAACAGATGATAAAAGAAGTCCTATGCAAAGAGACAGACCCTAAGTTCAAGTCCAAGTATTTAAACCTTTCTATAGAAGGAGGACTTGTCTACTTCAAGACAAGGTTGTGCATCCCAAGAATCCAAGACCTCAAGAAGAAAATACTTTGGAAAGCCCATGATTCTCCTTCCTCAGGACATCCAAGTTATGCAACGACTCTCCAAGTTATGCAAAGACTCTCAACACTATAAGAAGAAGCTTTCATTGGGAAAAGCTCAATGAAGATTTGCTTAAATATGTCATTGAATGCCTGAATGCCTGAGCTGCCAATGGGGTGAGTGCATCAAGATGTCATGAAAGCTCCAACCACTCGACATCCTGCAAATGAAGTGGGAGTTTATCAACATGGATTTTGAAGTTGGATTACCTTGTATCCAAGGAGGATACAACTCAATCCTAGTCATTGTGGATATGCTAACTAAGGTTGCTCACCTTACGCTATTTAAAAGCAACTACAAGGCTTCAGCTTTGTGAAGGAGATCCTTAGGTTGCATGGATTACAAAAAAGAATAATCAGCAATCCTGATTATCTCTTCACTTCTCATTTTTGGAAGTTCTTATTTAAGGCTATTGGTACCCAACCATCTGGCATCCTCAAATGAATGGGCAAACTGAATGAGTCAACTAAGTCATTGAAGACATACTTAGAGTTTACTGCTCTATAGGGAGCCTAAGCAGGGGATACAATACCTACCTTTGGTGGAGTTTGCTTACAATGCATCCTACCATTAAAGCATCTAGATGACCCCAATTCAAGCTTTGTGTGGACAAGAGTACCTAACCCCACTAAACTTTTATGATCCTACCCTAAAAGTATAATCTTCCAAGAAGATGTTGGAAGAGATGGATGAATAAGTTAAGGCTATTAGACAAGATATCCAAGCTGCTAAGAATTGACAAAAGGCATATGCTGATCTAGGAAGACAAGAATGGACCATCAAGGAAGGAGACATGGTTTCATTCGTGTCCATCCTAAGAAGAGTTCCTTATTCTTGGGGAAAGTCAAGAAGCTAATCCCAATATATTGTGGACCATTCAAGATCCTCAAGCATATAGGACTCAATGCTTATAAGCTACAACTTCCTTAACACCTAAAAGTTCACAATGTATTTTATGTTAACCTTCTAAAAGGTTATGTACCCAATCATTATCATTCTCTTGATGATCAACAAGTTGTAATGCTAAATGAAGGAGTCCTTGAGCTTCAACTTGACAGTATACTTGATGTAAAGAACACATCCTTAGAAATAGGACCATTAGGGAATATCTCATCCAATGGAAAGACTATCCTGAGGAGGATGCCATTTGGATGGACGATGATACCCTATGTAAGCAAAAACCCCAGTTTCTTTTGTAATGAAGGACTAGGGCCCAATGAAATCTTAGAAAGATATTCCTCATATGTAATGAACCCTACACTTGCACTATTTTATAATGGCTACTTTACCTTGTCCTTATAATCTAAACTTCAGTGATGCATGTAGTCAAGTAGCGTAGCAGAAGCTTTAATGACTCAAAACCCACAAGTGCTATGATCTCCGTTTCTGCTAGAACCAACAATCCTAAGTTCCATCGAGATGAGGACATCTTGATTCCTCCAAGGGGAAGAGAATATAATGTTCTCTCCTCCCTCCCCTAGTGTGACCTAGTGGGAGGGAGTTGGTTTTAAGGTTAAAACCCTTAATAATCTTTCAAGGGAAAAAGAAGAAAAAAAACTATTTATCTAATGTGGATTGGTGGACATGTGTGCCGCCTCCTTGATCCCATCCCGTTCATGTTACAAAATTATGTGATCAATTGATCATCAAGATCATCATCAACTACACAATCGACAACATCCTCGAAGAAGCTAACGAACATCCTCGATGCCATCAAACTCACACTCATCTCCACTTAGTGATCAAACCATCCAAAGCTCCACACAACTGAATGAGGAGTGAAATAGACAGATAGGCTAAGGATAAAAGAGGTGTTGAAGAAGAGAAGAGAAGGAGAAGAAGAGGAGAAGAAGAAGATAAGAAAACATGAATAGGGGAAGAGTAGAGAAAAGGAAAGGAAGGAGTAGGTAAAGAGAAGAAGAAGATAGAAAGGAAGAGACCAAAGTAGGAGAGAGAGAGTGAGACGAAGAAGAGTAAGAGGAGATCATTTTGAAGGAGGATACAACTCTGGCTTGCGAAGGACTCATCCACCTTTCATACACATGGGACAAGCCCTTCTCCTCCCTACAAAGACTCGGTCTTGCAAAGGGGCCGCCAAACTATTTGGAGTTCCCAGTCAAGGCCGTCAAAGCTTCTGAAGCTAGTGCATGCAGACTCCCTTCTTGCAATGGCCCCGAAGAGATAGTGTTCTTGACTGAGGAGTGTAGGAGCTACCAATACAATGGCAAATGTGGTCAACACACCATCATATGCAAAGTAAGACCAAGTTCCTTTGTAATTTAACGTTCATTTAATACACCATTAGGAACATTAATAAAATATTTTTAATATTTGGTAAAGAAAGTATAACTTCATAGGAATTCAATAAAAAAGAAATGTTAGAACAAGTATTGAATTAGAATATTTTTAAAGGGCAGGATAAATTACATAACATTAAAACACATTGAATAAATTTCCTCCAACTGCATATGCATTAAGAATATTTCTTTTAGCATTTACAAATTATGTAAATGTTAGGAAGAGTGAAAATTTCATTAATAATATTTTCTTTAGTATTTATAAATTATATAAATATTAAAAATAGTAAAAATTATATTAATAATATTTCTTTTTACATTTACAAATTATGTAAATATTAAAAAACATGAAAATTACATCAAGGATTTTTTTCATTTACAAATTACGTAAATATAAAAATAAATTCCTTAGTATGTATAAATCATATAAACATAAAAAATAGTTTTTCTTGGTATTTATAATTTATTTAAAGTGAATTAGGATCATTAAAGTAGGTGATCAATTTCTTTTTTATTAAGAGTACTTTTCTTTTTAGAAGGAAATTCCACTGGTATTATTTAGGTTAAAATTATGGCATACATAGCTCATCAGAAATTATTAAGCCGAATGCGTAACTATTTTTAAACCTAGGATATTCTAACTAATTCACTTACAAACATGACAAAGTGAAATACAAGTCTTAGATCATGATATAACAAAAAAGGACGATATAATTCTCCTTGAGAGGAATAAAAGTCTAAGAATCCCTACCAAAAATACTCGCCTTGTTGACTCATATGGTCTCCAAGGAAAAATCATGATTCTAAGATTTGATTAATTCCTACAAATTAGGGTAATTTCTAGATTTGTGATGAGGTCAAGTGACCAACCTTTAACAAGGGTTATGAGCAAAAATTGTGAACAAAGATTAATGATAACTAAGGAAAGACCTAAAGAAAGAAGGTAAATTGAAGTTTAGATCTCAAAAAGGGGACCTAGAATAAAAATCCGAAGGGAAACTAGGAAAAATCAAACAAGTTAAAAAGAGAGCCGAGTTGAAAAGGATTGCCTCTAAGTTAAGATCTTCCTCAAATTGCCCCTCTATTTGTTAGGAATATAGCTTGAAGAAAAAATTGATTGTGCTTGTAATAGTGCATACAAGTCTAACTTGATGTACTCAAGAAGTTGATCGAATTGAATAAAAAATCCTAATATACTAAGTTTGCAACAATAGGATAAAAAGGAAAGAACACTAGACCTTCCCCAAGGCTAGTTTGCATGTGCTTTTTTCAAGGGGGATCAGCTGCTATCTTAGAGAGTTTCGAACTAACCCTAATAGCAAGAGGTAATGCCATAGGGGGATCCTTGGGTAGGAGGAGTTGAGGGTGTCAAGGGGGCTCTTGCCAATAAACTCTTAGACTTCTAAGAATTGTCTAAACCCCTACATGACTCAAGATGGACTTCCTGAAGGCCTCGATGTACTAGTTAGGGGTTGAAACCTTAGAAAAATAAAGGCCTTTGTGCCATTCTTTGGTATGAACAGAAGGTGAACACTTATATAAGAATTTTTATTAAATAGAGAAAATGTCTTTCAAAAGGCTTGTTTTCATTGTTTATTAGGTAAGTAGACAACTAAAACTACCCAACTGAGGGAAGCGAGAGACGAATCTGCTCTAATGCATGGTAGTCTTAGTAAACCGAGAGCTTCTCACGAAGTCGATGCATTAGAGTGTAGGGAAAATCGACTCCTAGAATCAATTAGAACCTTGACTCTGTATCATTCTAGGGAAATGAAGTGAGACTTTGCCTTACGAGTAGAGGGGTTGACATACTCATACTCCCCCTCGTTTCTCACTCTCCTTGAACCAAGTGCAATATGAGTCGGCTTTGAGCAATCCAATGCAACCAGTTGCTCGAAGACCAATGCGAGTTAACCCCAAATAAGATACCTTAACTTCCTTAGAAATTGAAATTCAGGTCGATTCTCATGGGAATGGCCAAGACCTTTCGTTGCAAAGTGGACTTGAGAGAGTCTAGGTAGCAATCCTCATGTTATTCGAATGAGTATCGAGCATCATTGCCTAGAAAATCATTTGGATGACCACTAAATCATGCTACTAAGGATGTCTCAAGCACGCACATCACATGGTAAAAATGCACTTTACAGGAGGGATGAACTAGCAATAGTGCACATGTATATGCTATGTCTACAACTTGGGATCCCTAGTCCTAGGGTTGATGAGTGCCCTTGTACTAGTGTTTGATCCTCTTTGAGATCTTCAAATATGGGTGGTCACCTCACTATCATCCATGCCTTCAGCATTAATATACCATGAATGCAATGCAAATAAGAGCTAGTGGTTTATAAATTGACATGCTAAGTTTCTCATCTTTGTTCCAAGTAATGGAACTAATTCTTATCACTTGCACGTGAATCAATCTCATAATGAGTATTCCCATGGGTGAGACTATGGACACCTACTTAAACCAATATTTGCTTATTGAAATGGGAATAGCATAAGCTCACAAGAAAGGTGAGGATTGATAGAACCTTAGAAGAACTTACAACTGAAATGGGAATAGCATAAGCTCACAAGAAGGTGAGGATTGATAGAACCTTAGAGGAACTTACGCTACATTTACTCACTCACCTCACTATCATCCATGCCTTCAGCATTAATATACCATGAATGCAATGCAAAAAAGAGCTAGTGGTTCATAAATTGTAACAAATATGCTTTGAGCCTTACACTTGTGACATGCTAAGTTTCTCATCTTTGTTCCAAGTAATGGAGCTAATTCTTATAACTCACACGTGAACCAGTCTCATAATGAGTATTCCCATGGGTGAGCCTATGGACACCTACCAAAACCAATATTTGCTTATTGAAATGGAATAGCATAAGCTCACAAGAAAGGTGAGGATTGATAGAACCTTAGAAGAGCTTACAATTGAAATGGGAATAGCATAAGCTCACAAGAAGGTGAGGATTGATAGAACCTTAGAGGAACTTACGCTACATTTACTCACTCACCTCACTATCATTCATGCCTTCAGCATTAATATACCATGAATGCAATGCAAAAAAGAGCTAGTGGTTCATAAATTGTAACAAATATGCTTTGAGCCTTACACTTGTGACATGCTAAGTTTCTCATCTTTGTTCCAATTAATGGAGCTAATTCTTATAACTCGCATGTGAACCGATCTCCTAATGAGTATTCCCATGGGTGAGCCTTTGGACACCTACCAAAACCAATATTTGCTTATTGAAATGGGAATAGCATAAGCTCACAAGAAGGTGAGGATTGATAGAACCTTAGAGGTACCTTATAGTTTACATACTCCATCCATCATCTAAGAGCTACAAAAGGAAGAGAAGAGACTGCCCTTAGCAATCTTAGGATGTAAACTAATCATTTGTCCTTTTGTTTGAGAGATTGAAATGGGGTGATATATAAGCTCACATGGTACCTAAGGTGAAGGGGGGTCTTCAAAAGCAAAGCATTAATGATGAGAGTAGTGGATTCTTACCACATAAGAAAGAGTATCGTGCTATCCATGAGCCATTGGATAAAATCATAGATTCATTGAAGCTTCCAATCCATCAATCTTTTTGCATCAATCCTTTATAATGATCGGGTTGCCTTCTAGGAGTTTTTACTTGAGGGTAGAAGCTTAAAGGAGATAGAATCTTGATAAAAATTGCTTGCTTTATTATTTCTCATAGCCACCATTGATCCTTGGTAGTTCCATGGAGGCTCATTATTTGCTTTCCTAAGTACACCAAGATGCTAATGAATCTCGAGAAAAAGTGAGAACAAGACTGGGGACCAAGGTATTCTTAAGCCAATATGGTGTTATTCTTGCCCTAAAGCCTCTAGGACTACTCTTAAAAATCTTAGCAAAATTTCCTCCAGTTTTCCTTATGATTGCTTTTGGCTTGAGGTGGTCACTTTGAAGCAAGGGAACTTGAAGTTGAGGATCTTGGAGGTGAGAAATGAGCAAGGTGAATCACACTTGGGGTTGAAAGAAATAGGCCAAGAACCCAAGCGTGAAAGAAAAAAGCCCCGAACACTCAAAACCCTAACAAAATAAGACTCAAACTAAAGCTTAAAGAAAGAGGAATGAAGCAATGATACATGCAAGAGTCATTTCAATCCATGATAGAGAATTATGGATCTTATGATCTCTAAGCTAGAAGAAGAAAAACAAGATCAAGAACCTCTAATGAAAATTTCACAACTTTTTGAAACCCTCTACCAAGGAACATTATAAATGTGAATTTACTATCAAGAACTACAAATGTTTTCCATTTTTCAAGCAAGAAATGTCAAATTGGTAGTATCGAGATGTTGAAATAACTTGGTGCTAGCTAAACCTAACCATTAGAGTAAATTAGTCTTATTAAATAAAAGGCAAAGATAAAGCTTCGATAGCAATTTTCATAAACCAAAGGGCTCACATGCAAATGACTAAATTTAGAGCTCACCCCAAGTGGTGCACTTTGAAGACTCCTAAGGAATAAGTGGGAGAGTAGCCAACTCTCTATAGTCATAAAGGTATGAATTTACAAAAGGTTCGTAACTCTCTCTAAATGGACCCTTATATACTTCATGCTTACAAGGCATAGGGCACATTTGTATAGGGGTAGTGCATGTGTTGCCACTTCATAACATTCTTAGGGTAGGGCTTTCAAATGCAAAGGTTGACTTGAGATAAGAATCCTTGTAGTATAACCGAGGTATCACTCAAGATAATGAAAAACCTAACAACTCTAGCAAGATCTCAAGCAAGGTCTCACAACAACAATATTTTTTGTGGCTTGTCTCTTTGTAGGTTCTAGGTTTGAATTAGATGGGTTGATTCCTGATTGAATGGGCTAATGTTTTTCTTTTTCTTTTTTTTTTTGCCTTGAGGTATGGTTTTGTAAGCTCCATGCAATGCATCAATGGGATACCAACACACCATTCAAGACAACTCTAAGGTGGATGATGCTTCTAGGTTCCCTCTAGATGCAATGGTTGACTTGAGGTAAATCCTTGTAGTATCCTCAATGTGATATATAATAGAATCAAGATATTAGAAAACCTTGCAAGTCTAGAAATATCTCAAGCAAGGTCTCCAACACAATCGAACCATGTGGCATGTCTCTTTCTAGGGTCTAGGCATGAATCAAATTAGTTGATTCCCAATTATCTAAACTTGAGGGGTTTTTACATATTTCCTTGAGGTGTTGTCTTCTAAGCTCCTAGTAATTCATCAGTGGGGTAACAAGAAAAATCTAAGACAACTCCAAGGTGGATGATACTTCTATGTTCCTTGTATAAGAATAAGGTCAAACTAAGGTTGTTGATGCCTCAAGAATGGTGCTCAAGATGAACAAGAAGAGAGCCTTATGCAATATCTTTCCCTTAAGGTAATATTCACTACAAGGAAAAAAATTTCACTATGAGGACTTCCTTGGTGAGAGGTATACCATCTTCAATGTTTTGGGAGTTAGGGTTGGGATAAAGTCCAATGGTCAATAACTAGGTGCAGGCACCCATAGTATAAGTGTACAATCATATATGAGTGAAGATAATAAAGAATAAGGATACTAGTCTTTTGATACCCACATTACTCTTTTATGTTTTTATCTCTCTCTCAACCCTCTTGATGATGCTAGTGCCATAAGGAAGGTTTGGGCTTACCCTCTTCACAAGAAGAGAGGTGTATTAGATGCATTTCAAAAGTTCTTGGTATTTACAGAGAATCAATCAAGCAAGAAGCTTAAATTCTTGAGGACTGATAATGGTAGAGAGTATGCCTCGCATAGTTTTACAAACTTTTGTGCAAGCCATGGTATCAAGGGAGAGTAGACAACTCTTTGAGAATTCGACTCAAAATGGTGTGGCTAAGAGGGTGAACAAGACCATTCAAGAAAGGGTTCATAGTGTACTCTCTAATGATAATGTCACTAATGGATTTTTGGCTAAAGCTACAAAGAAAATAGTACATTTGATCAATAGGTCTTCTAGCAAGCCATTGGAAGGGAAAATACCACATAAATTATAGTTTGGTAAGAGGCCTACTTATATAACTTGCATGTTTTTAGCTATGAGACATTTATGCATATACCTAGGGACAAGCAGAGTAAGCTTGATCCTAAGTCTAAGAAATGTATGGCTATCACTTGTGGGATCCTAAGTCAAAGAAGGTAGTACAAAGCCATGATGTTATTTTTAATGAGGATAAGCAACCTATCAAAATGGTTAAGATCCACAAAGTGGTATTTTAGGAGGATGGAGAGGTAGCACAGGAGCAAATTGTACAACTTATTACACATGATACAAGGATTTGATAGCCTACTAATATTGAGGTGGGAGTGCCATGGGATGGTGGACAGCCTCAAGTCTTACATGATACATAGAAGGGACATCCAGAGACTCCGATTGAGCCAATTTTGCATAGTTCTACAAGGGTTTCCAAACCACCAAATAGATACACTTCATCTTTAGACTATGTCATAGTCACAAATTGTGGTGAGCCTTCTTGTTAAGTTGATGCTATGACTAGGGATAATAGTCATAAGTAGTAGAGGGCTATGTAGTAAAATATGGATTCTTTGGGAAAAAAATACTACTTGGAAGTTAGTTCCTTTCCCTAAGGGTAAGCATGCATTGCAATATGTAAGTGGGTCTACAAGCTAAAGGTATCTCCATTTGATACATTGCCTAAGTACAAGGCAAGATTCGTTGACAAAGGATTTAAGCAGGATAAGGGGATTGACTTTGATAAGATCCTCTCACCAATAGTCAAGATAGCCACCCTTTGTATAGTCCTTACTTTGCTAGAGAGGATATAGAGTTGGTTCAAATGGATATAAGGACCACTTTCTTGCATAAGGATATTTACATGCAGTAGTATGAAGGCTTTGTTGTGGAAGCCAAGGAGCAATTGATCTATAAGCTACATAAGACTTTAAAAGGTTTGAAACAGGCTCCCAAGAAATGGTATTATAAGTTTGATGCATTAATACGGTCTTAGGGATACACTAGGAGTAAGACTGATTACTACGTATATATTTGAAAGGCTAGGAATGGCAACCTTATGATCATGATTCTTTATCTAGATGGCATGCTAATTATTAAGAAGTCAATCATGGGTATGAATGATTTAAAGAAAAGGTTGCATGAGACATTTGATATGGACTTGAGGAATGCTAGTCACATTCTTGGTATGTGGATTATACGAGATTGAGACAAAAAGATACTCTATTTATCTCAAAAAGAATAATTGAAAATATTTTGTAATATTTTAATATAAAGATGAGGAAGGCTGTCAACGTTCCATTTCCTCCATATTTGAAACCTAGCCAAGAGGCCAATCCCAAGTCAAATGAGCATAAGGCTAAAATGAGCAAGGTTCCTTATGTATCTGAAGTGGTAGCTTGTTGTATGCCATAGTTGCTACACATCTATATATTGCCTATGCAATGGGAGTTATTAGAAAAGTTATTAGACATTTGATATGGACTTGAGGAATGCTAGTCACATTCTTGGTATGTGGATTATACGAGATTGAGACAAAAAGATACTCTATTTATCTCAAAAGGAATAATTGAAAATATTTTGTAATATTTTAATATAAAGATGAGGAAGGCTATCAATGTTCCATTTCCTCCATATTTGAAACCTGGCCAAGAGGCCAATCCCAAGTCAAATGAGCATAAGGCTAAAATGAGCAAGGTTCCTTATGTATCTGAAGTGGTAGCTTGTTGTATGCCATAGTTGCTACACATCTATATATTGCCTATGCAATGGGAGTTATTAGAAACTATATAACAAACCCCAGTGAGAAGAATTCAAAGCTAGTAAAGAGTATCATGTGCATATAATTCAAAAGGAATGGTGCATTTGTTCTTTAATATGTAGATTATGATTTTGTACGGAGTGTAGACTCTAGGAGGTCTATTATAAGTTGTGTCTTCACTTTCATGGGTGGTGCAGTCTCTTGGGTCTCCAAATTGCAACCATGTATAGCTTTATCCATCACTAGGATAGGGTATGTCGTAGCCATTGAGGCCTAGAAGAAAGCTATATGACTTACTTGTCTAATGGGAGACTTGGGTATTATAAAAGAAGAGGTGCCTACATTGCACTATGATAGTTAGAGCACCATTTAGTTGGCATGAAAGCCTACCTTTCATGTAAACTCAAAGCACATTGAGGTGAACTATCACTCCATTAGGGATGTTGAGATATCGAGCTCCATATAAGCTAGCATCCACTACGCGCCAATGATGTTGCAAGTTATTATTCATTGGCATATTAGGTGATCGATATGAGGATACACCAGTGATTTTACAGGTGGACTACACCTATGTAGTCCATCCTTGGTTATGTCACATTTATTGAGCCACCTCTTATTTGCTTAATGGGTTCACACTTAGTGACCACGAAAGAAGGAGAAAGAAGAAGAAGAATAAGATTTCATCTCTCTCTCTCTATGTGTTCAAGTCTCCATTTCCCTTATGCATGTGCTCTTGGTTTCTTCACATCTATGTCCTCTTATTTGTTTTTAGTGAGGTTCTTAAGGACGAATGTATTGGCCTTATCAAGATCCATATGATAACCCTATAAATCTTCTCACAAAGAGTTTACCTTCTATACACTTTGTATATTACAGAGTGCTAATGGGCATTAAATAATATCTTGAGTTTCTTCTTATACTTCCATATAAAGGTGCATTGGCCTTTAAGTGGGAGATTGTTGGGGTGAAAGCCAATGGCCAACAGTCGAGCATGCACCCCTTATATACGTATATACTATACAATCATATATAAGTGAAGATAATGAAGAATAAGGGTACCATTCGTTGTATATCCATATAACTCTCTTGTGCTCTCTCTTGGACCTCTTGCACTACATAACTTCTACCTCACACGCCACCATTGATTCCCTCTCACAAAGTTCATTAAGCATGAGTCAATGCAACCCCTCTATGCCTTGCATGGGATAATAACGTCCAACCAGTGTGGAAGTCCTTCAAGATGGCACTGAAGGTAATGTCACCTCCTTTCTTGAAGTAATGGCTTTGTTCTCTCTCAATGAATCCACCATATTTATCAGGCATAATTTGCCCCGTCTCCCTTCTCTGGCCAAGTGATCACGCCAGGTTGTGAGTGCCTTGTTTGAGAATATTTTTTGTTGCATATATGTGCTTATTAAAATTCGATAGTTTTACTTAGTGAAGCTTTAGCTAGGACCTAACACTCAGTAGTGGTAGACTCTACATGGATTCCCTAAAGAAGCAGAACAGGTGACCCAACCCTTAGTAGAAACATGTGGTTTAACCCCCATGCCTTTGATCCCACTACCATGCCAATTCACAAAGACAACAAGATTGTATGCACGCTCCACGTGTAAGGCTTGAGAACTTGGTTTGACATTTGGGATGCAAAGCACCACTACTTCCATGATATCAAGCGGATTGCGAAAACTCCATCTTTCCCCCAATGAAAGAGATTGCTAGGAAAGGATAGAAATCGAGTTAGATTGGTCAACATCTATTGTTCAATTCCTAGTGTCAATATTACACTCATTGGAGGCAACAGGTGGTAAGCCCTTCTGGCAATATTGCATTCGTTGGACGTAATGGGTGGTAAGTTCTAGTGGCATACAAAAGAGGGAGAGGCATCAAGGGTCCTTCCCTGATAATCCCTATGAATGTATCTTCAAGATGGAAGGAAATCTTTCCTATAGCCAAGTTGACAACATGGAAGAAGCACCTCAAGCAAATATGGAAATCTACAACATTTATCAAACTTAATGTTTTCAAATGGAGATTTGCACTAAAAAGCCTTCCCCTCAAAAGCACACTAGCAAAGCACATTGCTCTCTCACCACTTTGCCCCAGTTGTAAGCGAGCAAAGATGAATGACAGACACCTATTTTGGGATTGTGTTCACACTGACCCACTACAAAGAAGGATCAAGCAATGGCTAAAAGATGCTCACTTAAGAAACAATTTCAACATAACCATTGCCTTTTTTTTTTTGTTCAAGCTAGAGGCCACTTAGCTTGCCTTAAAGTTTGTTTGGAGTAGGAGTGAGTGTGTCTGCAAAGAGGGACATGAAAGCCCCCCAAATGTATGCACAAATCTTCTTGCTGTTGAATGTATCATTGTGTTTAATCCTCTTAGATCTAGCCACTAGATTCTCAAGCTACATAATAGAAACTTTGGGTTATTGGAAAATATTAGTTGTGAGGACTTGGCCACATTAGCTGCAATGCTAGACGAATTGGACCTCTTTTGTAAAGCTGGAAAATTTTTGACATCCTATATTACGATCTTTTCGTATCCAAAGCGATGCTCACGAAACATTTTTTCCCCACCCAATGGAAAAAAGGGGGCTTAACCCCAGCTGTTTTTGGGAGGGTATAGCCGGTTTTATAACTAAAATGCTAAAAAAATAACTGGGTTTCGTCAATACAAGCTTCAATTTCAACTGGTTTTTTGAAAATCTTGCTTGTAAAAAACACACTAAAGGACGGTTTTCTGTTAGCACTGATCCAAAGAAAATTGTTAAATATGCTTTTGAAGTTTTTAAACCTTAAAATATGTGGTCATGTTCACTGTAGTCTGTGATACAATAAAAACGACCTGCAAACTGAAAGTGAAAGACTGCATTGCAGATGGAACTACTACGTAAGGTTGAAACTTGAAGGCTTTCGTGTTGGCTACGAAGACCATTTTCCATGAACACTCTTCGAATGGGAAAGATGGACATCTTACTTGTAAGTAGGTATCTCTCTTTATGTACTTTTCCTGGTATATGCAGTGTGCACGTAACATTTATATATTGACGGTGGCTTTGGAGGTTGAGTCGGCAAGCATGAAAGAATAATGTGGGTTTATTATAATGGAACTCGCAAAGCAACGTCTGTGGGTCTTCTGGGAAAAGTTCATGTAATGATGATGATAGTGCAGTCTGCAGTGCAGACTCTCTCTCAATTTCTCATTGGCCA
This sequence comes from Lygodium microphyllum, assembly GCF_053477565.2. NCBI lineage: Eukaryota > Viridiplantae > Streptophyta > Polypodiopsida > Schizaeales > Lygodiaceae > Lygodium > Lygodium microphyllum. The sequence continues at coordinate 150,074,699 of NC_141145.1, forward strand.
TTCGTCGACATTCGAGCTTGAGTGACTGATGAACGAGACATAACATTTAGAACGGGCATCCATCATGTTGAAAGATTAGCCTCCTATCATCACAATTTATTCTATTCAAAGTAGCGTTCTTTCCATTTGACATACAAGGACTGGATTTACAAAGGTTTTTCATTAAGTATATCTTCTTCTGTTACTATGATAAACACAGGAGGCCTCCTTACTAGAGTGAGATTCATCCTCCTTTATGTAGGCTTTCTCTAGAATCCACCCGTTCTGTAGATGACATAGCTGTGCCCAATGCTGGAACTGCATGCTGTATTTCCAAAAAACCTTCCAAGCAGCTGTTTCCTTAAGGCAATGTGTGGCCAATGCTCAAGATGCGACCTGCACACCCGCTACACATGTTCAACCTATATATACTCTTCTATGAATTATGCAGCTGTGGTGCCACCTTTAGATGCCACACATTTTGTGATCACCTGTGTTAAACCTATATATACTGAACACTTATATATATCCCCCCTACCTATACATATCCCCCCTACCATGAGATTAGGGGCTTTTGATGCCTCTTTTGGATGCATCTTGAGTTGGTTTGTGTGACTATACATCCAAAACAGAAGAGTATCCACCACTGGTTGTTTATGGTCTCGCTAAGACTATGTAGCACACCAACTAACAATAGACTTTTTGAGCTGCTGACAACTTCAAATGATATGGAGCTAGCAAAAAGTCACAAAACTTGATGGCCTCACTGATCCCAGGTTTGAAGGATGATGATGATGAAGCTAGTCACAACCTTAAAGGTCTAATTGAACCCAGGTTGGAAGGATGATGGTGATGGAGCTCCTACAAAAAGAACAGCCATCATTCAGACGAACTTGCAAAAAAACAAATATCGAGGATTGTGAGAAAGCCATTACCTTGAGACACTATCCTCTACATATGCAGAATTTACGATGATAAAAAGAGTCCCTGCAAACTAAATACTTCCTTACTATACAAGCAGGTAAACTTGTGGAAGATCTACCTCTGAAAATCGCAAGTGACCTGGCAGGACATGGCTGCCCTTTACCACATCCTCCCAGCTCACCATATCCACTGCATCAGTTGAACCAAAGTCCAACTTCTTTTTGGCTGCGGCTAACTTGTTCCTTTGCAGAGTAGCCAGAGGGGAGGGGGGCTTGGACGCATTCAATGAAATAGCTTTCTCCAACCATGAACCAGACGGACATGGAGGCAACGGAGGGGAGGGCACAATCATACTTGGTATGGAGCCAGTGGCATGATTTTGCTGCCCTTCAGGGGTTTTAAGTTTAATTCGGGATTTGTAACCTGAGATACCCAATGGCCAACCCAAATCATTCAAAGGACTGATCGTACCAACGCCATTTCCAGTACTCTTCTGGCATTTAGCTGGAAAGATGGGTGAAGCTGAGCTTATATTTGAAGGACTCTTGCCATTGAGCAAATCCTGAGAGACATGCCTCATCATGCGTGGCATACTCCCATTTGGTTGCTGCTCTGGGATTTCAGTAATTTCACTTTGCTCATGTCTCAAATAAGGATCAGGTCTACTGCATTTATCAGGTGAACCTCCTTGCTTGACAAATGTGTCCACCTTTAACACCTTTCCAACTCTCTGGCTCAAGCTAGATGGCTTCATCCCCATTGGTTTTTCCACATCCGAGCCTCCTTTCGAATGAGCTGAATTTGAGGCAACACTAGTGAAGTCACTGACAGAGGTTCGTGGTGTTTCAAACTGGCTTGATGCATCTGCAAAAGCCATTTCATCACTGGTCCAGTCAGTAGGGAACCCTGAACTTCCGCGGTGGGCAGGAGACATAGATGCTTCATTAGCAGAGGAAGTGCTATGGCCAGAAACAGATCTTTGTAATCCAAATTTGCTTAGTGCATCAAAAAACTGAGGCTCATCTTCATCCCCTTCAGTTTGATCAGTCCAATCATGTGCTGTACAATTTAGACCTCTAAGACTTGAATCTGCCTGGTTTTCTTGAGGCATAACATCTTGGCCCACTGTCCCATTGGCCTGCTCATGAACAGGGTTGCCTCCCAAGCTTCCTGTAAGATTCTGATTGCAAGGAGGTATTATTCCAATGCTTGAGCTGCCAGGTTTATCATCTTGAGGTATGCTTCTAAAACTTATATTGCCATCACGTTCCAGAACAGAGATATTGCCAGTTTTATCATCTTGAGGTATGCTTCTAAAACTTATATTGCCATCATGTTCAAGAACAGAGATATCTAATGCTTGGTCATGGTAGGGGCTGCCTCTCATACTTGTGCCAGAGCTGCCCCTTAAGCTTGCTGCATAACTAGGAGAGCTCTCTCTAAAACTGGTAGTTCTACGAGAGCTTGAGTATCGTGTTGAAGTAGAAGCAAGTTCCCCCTGCTGATTTCTTCTTTCTTGGAGCGCTGCCTTTATCTCTCTCACCACAGCTTCCTAAGAAAACAGACGAAAGCCAACAATAACTTAAACATTATAGCAAAGGAACAGCTACTTGCTTTTGTTGTAACATGAAAGTCGTGAAGCTGAAGTATGCTAGGCAAGAGTGCGTTTATATTGATTGGACAGCTATGAGAAGCCCAAGTAAGAGACAGAGCAGGCACTGATTCTTGCTTGCAAATGTATAATGGAGCTTACTTATGCATTGGGGGTTATGATAACCAATTACATGAGCAATGAAGCTCAGTATCTGTTCAGAGGCGAGTCACTGCCTCAGACGCCTACATGAGATGATACATTCTGCTTCTACAAGTTCATGTTAAGTTACAAACTTTCGGATGCATCATGCTGCTCAGCTTTATGCCAAATGCATTCAAAATGTCTGCATTGCACTTGCGATTGATCCATTGAAAGCTTTAAGCGTAATGACAAACCCAAATGTATACGTTACAAACAACAATTCATCCATTGGCTGTTGTCTGCATGATGAGAGCCACGTACTGTGCAGAAAAAGAAGGGCAGCTGAAAATTTTGCATACATTGAGATTTCTGCTTGAAATACAGGAAAGTACAAACCCAATGGGGGTTGGAAGATTGCAATGAGCTTCAGTACATGCAGTAATCTGAAATAGACCTCTTACCCCTTCATCAGAACTTGTGGAAAGGTGATCCTGTACCATGCCAACTGGTTGAGAAGGCATTACTTTGCTCTTGCTTCTAGGAACTGCACATGTGGAAGTTGCCACAGATCGATGAGCTCGTGAAATCGCAGTTTTTAGGCTGATGCAAATGAATCCACAAGATTTGAGGGAGTCATTTTTGCCCTTGTCATTGTCCTGTTGAGCCAAACTGCCAAGTGTACTCGATGATCTCTGTCCACCTGCTGTGTTTGTGTGCAGTGATGGCTGTGGCCCAGTGTGCCCCTCTGAGACGTCAAGAGGGGCAACAGGTGATGGGAGCCTCTCTGTATGTCGCCTCCTTGCTGCAGCCGCAGCTGCTGCTGCAATAGAGCCATAGTGGGTGAGTGGTTCGCAGGCAGCTGCTTGAGCAGCAGGGAGGAATCTATCTATAATAAAGCTCCTCATCGTTGCTTCAGTCTCATCCTCCTGTACTTTGGAATGTTGATCCACGCTGACTCGGAAATTGCTGATGATGGTCTCCATACCAGTCTTCATGTCGCTCTTATCGGTCTCCACATCCTTATGATCCACAGAGGACAGATGGGATGTGTTGTTTGTTTGGGGAAATGAATGCATGCTCTCGTGTGAAGCTGGATGGGAGGAGTTCTGAGGGGCTTCTAGGATGGGATTGAAGCTCTGTTCCTGATTGTGCTCAGGCTGGTGTTGCTGTAGTTTAGGAATGGGTTGTGGAGTGTTGGATATGTGTAAGGCGGGTGAGGCTGCTGACGAGGCGATGGAATCAGGAGATGGCGATGGTGGCGATGTGCGCCGGTGGGGTGTGACCATGGGGCGGCGGGAAAATGAGGGAGGGGGTGGGGGGGAGGAGGAGGAGGTGGTGGTGGTGGAGCCGTGGGAGTACTGCTAGTGGGAGTGGGCGAGGCAGTCGCAGAGGTATTACTGTCTAGATTAATATTTGGGAGGCGGCGATGGCTTGGGGAAGGCGTTGCGGGAGGCGAGGGTCGTTCAGGAATCAGGGTACTGTCACAATTCACCAGCGCCTCCTGTTGCTGCTGCTTCTTAATGCGGTGTGTACTGTCAGGGATTAATATATTCGTATCGAGGGGCTGTACAATGGAAGACAAAGAGGGCGCCCAGCCGCGGCCGCCAGCAGCCGCTGGCCTTTGCAGCGCAAAGCTAAGAAGCCTCCTCCTGAAGGAATGGGCGCCCTCTCCTAATTCTGACTCGGCCATCGATTTCCACTGCCGCTGATCCTCCAGCTTCCTGTCCAGCCGCCGCTGCCTGCATGCAAGCAACAAATCGTCAGCTGACATTGAACGGTTAGGATTGAACTTTAGCGAGTCCATGATCTCTCTCTCTCTCTCTCTCTCTCTCTCTCTCTCTGTGTCTTCGGTGAAAATAAATTGTGAACTGCGGGTAATCTTAATGGCATATGTGATACCGAGACTCGCGGCGGCGATCTCTTAATGAACGGTCTCGCCATTCCGATGTGAGTGTAGCTGAGTATAATTGTGTGTGGGAGGCTGTGTAGTGTGTCGCACGCCTCCTCCTCCCCCCGCCCCCCCCTCTCTCTCGTCGTATTAGCCTTAAGGGCCGGGTTAAGGTTATGTAAAGCGAAAGCTCACCTCCTCCTCCACCACCCACACCGATAACACCATGACCTCCCACCTCCCACCCCACCCCACCCCACCCCCCTCTCTCATACAAACACACACACGGAGATGTTGCTTGCTTAATTCGATGAGACGAGGGCACCTTGTGCAACCACCAGCTGTGAGAAGCTGATCGACCGACGAGGATCACTCTCCACCTTTGGCGCTCATCATACTGATTCGTTCGTTCGGCAACTCCCTTCGTACTACGTCTTGTTTTTATATCGAGCCTTTGCTTCCAAGGCTCCTCTCTCTCTCTCTCTCTCCCCCTTCGGTTGTCGCGTCGATAGATACTCTCCAACGTCCACGCAGCGGCACAAACGCATGCAGGCAAGTTCAAGAGACTAAGCCACAATATCCACGCGCACCCACCCCAATAGATCTCTTACAAAAAAGAGGGCAGAGATGAGAGCTCTACGTCTTGTTAGATCTCTCCTGTCTCCTCTTCTTATTCCAAATCTCTCTCTCTCTCTCTCTCTCTCTCTCTCTCTGTCAGAGAGTGTGTCGCAGGCCTCTACTGCCAACTCCACACCCTATCACGCGGAAACAGCCGGCAGAAGCATCCAACACAAATCCGTCATTTTTGACCAGCATGCGCGAGCAGCTGTCCGTCCCCTCTCTCTCTCCAACAAAAAGCGGTGCAAAATGTCGAGAGAACTTGTTTTCTTTTGTCGCTGTAGCTACCAAAGAATCGATCCCTGCCTCCTGGGCAGTGGGGCGGGCCTTCTTCTCCTTTCCACCACAATTATCTAAATATGATGATCATCGGGCCATAATCATACGCGCCATCATTCCCAGCAACCCAAGACAAGAGAAAATTAATGCTAGCTGCTGTTCCCACTAAACCAAGAGAGAAGAAATAACACTAGCTATTATTCCAAGCCCTTTTCTCTTAGATCTTCTTCGCCATGGCATACCATACCATCTTCATCATCACCATCACCCCCACCACAGCAAACTTTTCTGTTTTTTTCTCCTCGTTCTTTACGTCCGTAAATTTGTCAAAGGCAGCTGCTTCTTCTTCTTCATATATTTTAGACTTTCCTCTTGCAAATTATTTTTTGCCGTCTCATCGGCACTAAAGGAAATATACAAAGAAATGGTCGCACTCTCCCATCGTCATCATTGCCCTGCAGATAAATGAAACTGCTCCGAAGGAATATTTTCTGCGATACGTAGGTAGTGTAGATTTTAGTCCATTATTCCTCCGAGGCAACGGCTACCTTTCGTGGAGGAAAAGAAGGGCCAAAAAAGCCTAGAAAATACATGTGGCGCAATGCGCCTTTCCCATGCTCTCGTACTTCCAATAGACTTGTTGGTGCTGGATCCCTCTTTCCTCACCATGTATCGTTTGTGCTGCTGGTGTCGCATGCCTGATCAGTTGCCTTGCCCGTTGGTCCTTAATGACTCATCTTATGGTCCATTTGTTGCCGCTGAAGCACCTTCACGCCACTGAATCCAATCGCCCGGGCCATGCCTTTCACACAATTGCTTTTCATACCTACATCCATGACCATACGGCAACACACCATTACATAATTCTTCCACCCTCGAGTCCTCTTGCCTCCATGTCTTTACCACAAACTTCTTGCCTACATTTCTCCAAGGGACAATCCCTAAGCCAAAGTAGAAACTTGACCTCTTTCATGAATCATAACTACGTCTCTATAAACTTGGCAACTACTCCAATAGACTGTTCAGCAATATGGTAGTATGTCAACAAATACTCGGCCCTAAGGTCATCAATTTCAAGTCTTGACTAAGCTGCTATACACTATCAACAAGACGACGTGCTATGTCAACAAGAAAATGGGACTCCATAATTGCTCTCTAGAATTTGGACAACAACTACACAATATTCAATTAGCAGGGAGTTATATCGACAAAATCAAAGAGCTAGGTCATGGGTTTCAACTTTCTGCTCAAACCAAAACAAAATAAGAAGAAACTCTCGCTTCTTTGCTTGACATATTTTTCTCATTTAAAGAGTGAGAAAGGATGTGTAGGCAACGTAAAGATATTTATAGCCTTAATTTCAAATCTCATTGTGCATCTTGCAATTGACCAAGCTCAATATGAGAGGTATTCTATAAAAACCTTTTCCTCATCCCTTCTCGTGCATGCAAAGACATGCATTCTACACCTATGGACATGTAGGTTCATACAAGTTCACATCAAGCTTATAGAACTCAAGTCTCATCTCTACATCTATTTCACATAATCTTTTAATCGCTTCATTAGTTCATTCCGATCTCTTTAAAAATCTAGGCATAAACACTTAATCCTTGTGCATACAGGCTTTTAAGTTTTATTGAATTTTTCCCCTTGGGAGGATGATCATTACATGAATGAGAAGTAAAATTGAACAACATGAATGAGGAAGACAAAGAGAATCCCATAAGTCTTGTGTCAAGGCCTAGAATGTAACCATCATTACATCTAGGTGACATGTATTGGAAAACTCTCCAATTATATAGTTATTCATTAAAGCATATTTGCCTAACATTCAATGATGATTCCAAAGCATCGCTTCAGAGAACAAAGCCTTCTAAGGTATTATGAGTTTCGTAGAGCATCTCAAGGTTGATTCCAAACAAAAGGGATAGGGATGCGTCCTACAAAACTATCAAAGTTGCTATGTCAATTCGCAGTACAAACTTGAAAAGGGTTCCCTTTTACTATGCTTCCTTTGCATTGTAACAAAGGCCTCATGCTTATCGCAAAAATTGCCACAAAGACACTCAACCCATTCCTCTTTCTAAAGTCCATAAGGGTAGCCTTCTCTTTTCCCCCCCTACATACATGTAGTCTAGCCCTTGTCCACCTTTTACTAGTGTCACTTCTCAAAAGTAGAACTCCACTCAATGTCCATCGTGGTACTCTTCTCCTCTTGATAACATTAAGGCAAGTTCATTCATTTAAACCCATCACTTATCATGTAACATGGCAAATGCTATATTAGGTGAGCTATGTGGATGTTCTACCTAATTATCAGTTTCTTATTACAATCAATTCACCTTAAATCATTTGCATTATAGCTATGTCTTTAAAATAAAGCACACAAAATTTGAAGGTAGAAACTAGTATTTCTATCATATTTTGAAGCAACTAATCCAACTTTTTAAGTTGTTACTCTATAGGTGCCAAGAATAACAAATGTAAGCTTTGTAATGTCTAAACTCTTAAACCAAAAAACAATAGTGTTGTATTAAATATGTTTGTCTTATCTATTGTGATTTAGTGGTCATTGAACTTATCTCTTCATTTAACATCAACCAAATCCTCCTTCGCTCATTAGCACATGTCATAACTCAAACAACCGATATTGAAGTATCATAATGCTTTTCAAATATTCATGTATCATGCAGCACAAGTAAGGTAGTTTTCATACTTTTGGGTTCTTAGAATATTATATTGTTGAGTGTTTATGTGCAACTTTGACTAATACATGAGTTTGTTCCATATTGATAATGAACTTATGTTTTAACATTACAATTAATACCAATAACTTTTGTTGATAGCAATCCTTCCTTTTGTGGAACATGTAAACTAAAAAGTACAACAACCTACCATCAATCCAACATAGAAGCAAGTAGTAAAGTTGATAGTTCTGTAAGATATCCCTCTACTTGTTTTGATAGCATTCTCCAAACATACATTTTTGCATTCTGCAGTTTTTCAATAGTGTATATATGTAAAAAATTTTGAATTTTATAGCAAGAAAACTTACATTGTGACTTGTGCACATTTACTTAATGACTTACATTAACGATTGTAATTCATCATTGTTTTTTAATAAGTTAAAACACATATAAAAACTTCAAAGAGATGTGTATAGTTTGAACTCATTGACAATGCTATTTTCTTATTAAGGTGCATGCTGACCGTAATGTCAACACTAAAAAGCATCCATTCATCAAGTGGATAGTTAATGTCAAGCATGATTAGTGATTCATCTACTTTAATAACTTTCAAGCATTAAAAACACTTTCAATTAATATAAAAGACATGTACATGATAGATGCTTATTTATATTTTAGCTCATAGTTGGCTTAATTCTAAACACTTAAAGTCATTCTTTGGGTGAGAAGCGTGGATACCTTTAAAAGTGTTTCCCTTGGAAGCATCCATAACTTTTAGCACTCCACATTAGCATTAATTTTTTGACATTGTCTAATGACACCTTTCTAAAAATTGAATGTTATATATTATACATGTGTAAATGTAGTAAGTATTTTTTGAGTATATGTAGCTAGTTTGCCAAGATAACCAAATGTTAGGAAGGTCTAGAAGATATGAATTGATAGCCACATGGGCAAGTAAGCTATGCAAAGTGGGGCTCATAGTTTTTATTGGTTAAACCTCTCTTGAAAAGCTATATGCATATCTGGTAAGGAGGCTAGAATACTCCGATAGGATGGGAGTGCCCTAGAATGTTGTGACAACTTTTTTCAATTTTCTACATACTTTAGCAAGTCCAATTATTTAGGTGCCAAGATGTCTTAGCTATAGGACTTGAAAGGAAGACACCATATGTTTAGCTTAAACACACTAGCCTTGTGGAACTTCTAGATGCTCCTTAGATCCTAGCATCTTCTAAGCAATAAAAAAGCAAGAAATTTCTCTCATGTGCACTATAGAGAATATTTAAACAACATAATAGAAACCACTATCAAGACCACTACTTTACGATGTTCATAGAGGAAAAAGATAGCCCTCCTTAAGGTTGCTTTAACTACCCTATATTTTGCACGAAATGCAACAGGAGCAAACACACACACACACACACACACACACACACACACACACGCACGCACGCACGCACGCACGCACGCACGCACACGCACACACACACACACACACACACACACACACACACACACACACACACACACACACACACACACACACACACATGCACACATGCACACACATAGAGAGAGTGTGTGTGTGTTAAAATTAAGAGGCTGTGAAGGATGCAAAGTCGAAGTGCCAAAAATTATTTTTGGGAAGAGATGGTTTTTTCGGACTTCATATTATTAATTTAGGCATTGCTACAATTGCAATTTAATCATATCTATACTTGTGGATGAAAAGAACATTATAACCAAGTGAGGCTCACTCTAATGTAAGTTTTAATATCTCTTAAAGTTAAATTAGAAGCAACAAATGTGAGGGTTGTTGCAATCAATATTCACTTTTGCCCAAATTGTGTCTAGAAAGGTCAAATTGTGTGCAAAAGGGAAAAGGGCAAGTCACAACTAGCAAAAAATGATAGATGATGCACAACTTAAGTTGAAAATCCTAGAACCTAATCGATAGGGAACTCATTTTTGTGTGTGCGATTTGTGTTTAAGCTTTCTTATCTTCCTTCTTCCTTCCAAAATAGCTTGTGTGAGATAGAGAAAGAGAGAGGTTAAGAGAGAGTGAGAGTGCCAGAGTCTTGGAATGCAAAGTTATCTCTTGTATTCCATTCATATACTTCTCTTCTTCTTCCCCTCTTCTATAACATGTGGGCATTTCATATCCATTTGAGAGGTTTTAAGAGAGTGAGAGACCATGAAGGAGATTTTTTATTCTCCTCATTTTCTTATCTACATCCTCTTGATAGCATGGACTAGAGCATGGTGCTAGTGGATTGAGAGCTGGATGTAAGAGGAGTACACATTTGAATTGTGAGGCCATCTACCACTCTATTTGAAGATGGAATACAATGAGAAGATGAGTAATAGGTGAGACAATTCAAACTTTGATTCCTTTCTTGTTTCTTTGCTTTCATGGGATTGAGAGTGTGGGACTTAGTGGCTCAAAGCTAGAGTATGAGCCAACCAAGTAAGAGGTAGCTAAGCTGCAGTACAATTGAGCTTTTGAATCAATAAGAGTGATCATCCCACATTCCACTATTGAGCTCTTGTTGAGTCTAACAGTTCCATTGCCTTTACCAACGATGTAATCAACTCGCCCAAGATACTTGTATTCTAACTATATGGTAGAATAGGAGGCATGTGCACCTCAGTGAAATGAAATATTGAGGAAACAATTCTTTGCTGGCATGTCTGACTAACTCCAAACATGCATGGCTAGATTAGGAGATCAAATCAATATAGAATTAGTTTGAGATTTGATTCAAAGTGGATAGGATGGATTAGGATATATTGGAAACATTGAATAGAGAAAAACCTAGAAAAAATATCCAAAAGAAAAGCTCCTTGATTCTCTATTAGCATGGTTGTGCTTGAAATTTCATGTGTTGCTTTTATTGGAATAGTTCTATGTCATGAAGGATCTTTTGAAAGATTTATGTGTGGCTAAGAACAAGGATAAGATAACATGATAGTGAAGGATGGAGCACTTGAACTAGTTTGCATGTAGTCAGACTTGTTTGTGTACTCTAGATTACTTACAGTGGTACAAATAAGCTTGCCCACAATCAAACTAGTTTGACAATTTTGAATTTTTGGTAATTAAAATGATTCACATAATCTGATTGAGTAATCCAATGTGAGCAAAATTGTAAAATTCATTCATCATATCAAGAGGCGTTCCTCTAATATATGTGTGTAATCCATGCCTAACTATGACCATACTACCCATGACTATGTTTTTCTAGCTTTCTTTTCATCCCATGACCTTTTGCCTAGAATAGAATATATTCGTGCTTAACACCTCCTAGCTAAAAAAGAAAGCTCGAATTACAAAGAGTCTTGCTAATAATGACCTTGAAGACTGGCTAACCCCAACACTCTAGAAAAAAGCATGCAATGTTGAAGGCTTTCTATGCACCCCACCACTCCAAGCAAAAAGGGCAAGAGACAGTGAGGGCTAGCTATGCACCCCACCACTACTCCATAAAAAGCAAGCATGGGCATGTTGAGTTGGAGGAAAAAGAAAATCCAATTGTGATTAAGGTAAACCTATGACCTATTTTCCACCCCCACGATTGTTGCAAATAGGACCATCTCTTATAGTGCAATCAAATCAAAGGCATCGGCATTATCTCATATTCATCTCATTACAAGTCCCATCACAAGGCCATGGGCCAAAAAGGCAAGGCTCTCATTCAATCACAAGGCCATGACCCAAAAGCCAAGGCTATCATCCCCTAGAAGTCATCACAACTAGGGTTGCCATAGCTACATCAAGAGAAACAATCACCTACCTCGCCTAGTAATAATATTCCCCAAGCTACCATAGCCACTCATCATCATCACCAAGGCTTGTGCCATAGCCAAGAGCTCACAAGACACTACCACACAATGATAAGGATAAGAGAAGGACACTACCACACAACGATAGGTTAAAGTGTGTGCAAACAAGAAAAGGACAAGTTACAACCTAAGTAGAAAAAGGTAGATGCCCAACTTAACTTGAAAATCCTAAACCTAATCCAATAAATAGAGAGATCATTCTTTTGTGTGCAATTTGTGTTCAAGCTTTCTTCTCTTCCTTCTTCCTTCCAAAATAGCTTGGGAGAGAGAGACAAAGAGAGAGGTTAAGAGGGAGTGTGAGGGACTTGGAGCGTGAAGCTCTCTCATGCATTCCATTCATTTCCTTCTCTTCTTCTTCCCATCTTCTACAACATGTGGGCATTTAATGGCATCCATAACCATTTGAGAGTTTGCAGGAGAGTGAAAGAGTGAGCAACCATGAAGGAGAAGTTTCTTCTCCTCTGTTTCTTGTCTACATCCTCTTGACAACGTGGACTAGAGAATAGTGCTACTGGATCAAGAGTTGGATATACAAGGAGCATACATTTGAATTGTGAGGCCATCTACCACTCCCTTTGACGATGGACTACAACAATGCGAACATGAGTAATAGCTGAGACAATTACAAACCCTTGTTCCTTTCTTATTTCTATGCTTTCATAGGATTGAGAGTGTGGGACTTAGTGGCTCGAAGCTAAAGTACTAGCCAACCAAGTAAGAGGTTATCAAGCTGTGATAGAGTTGAGCACTTGAATCCATAACAATATGCATCCAATGTCCCACCATTGAGCTCTTATTGAGGCTCACATTTCAATTCCATTGTTGTCCCACCATTGAGTTCTTATTGAGGCTAACATTTTAGTTCCATTGCCTTGACCAAAGATGCAATCAACTTGTTCAAGGTGCTAATATTCTCATACTGTGGCAGAATAGGAGGCTTGTGCACTTGAGTGGAATGGAACAGTAAGAAAACAATTCCTCTCTTGCACTCCTCATTGACTCCAAACATGCATTGCTAGATTAGGAGATCTAATCATTGCAAAATTAGTTTGAGATCCAATTAGGAGTGGATAGGATGGGTTAGGAACATTGAACAGAGAAAACCTAGAAAAAATATCCAAAACAAAATTCATCGATTCTATTTTAGCATGGTTGTGCTTGAAAGCTTATATGTTGCTTATATTAGATTAGTTGTGTGTCATGAATTATCTTTTGAAATATTTATATGTGGTTAAGAACAAGGAGAAGATAACAGAACATTGAATGGTGGAGCACTCAAACTAGTTTGGATGTGATCAGACTTGTTTGTGTACTCTACATTACTCACACTGATGCAAATAATCTTGCTCACATTCAAACTAGGTTTACCCTTGAACCTAGTCAAACAAGCTTTTACAATCAAACTAGTTTATCTCAAACTGTACTCAAACTAGCTTGCTTGTACTTAAAAAAGCTTCAGTCTACAAACACTTAGGCTTGCTGTCTACTATCAAGAGGCCCAATATTTTAGACTAAGATTACGTGTTCAATCATTGAGCTTGCTTGTTTGGTCTAACTCATTGAGATAAAGTTGCCAAATAAGTTGATCTATCCTTGTCTACTATCAAGAGGCCCAAGATTTTAGACTAAGCTTACTTGTCTAACTCATTGAGCTTGCTTGTTTGGTCTGACTCATTGAGATAAAGTTGCCGAATAAGTCTATCTACCCTAGGCTATATGTTCCTAATCAAATGTATGTAAGATACCCTACTAATTCTAGCCCACTTGGACTCTAGTCCACCTCCACCTAGTTACCAACAATTGGACTCAAGTCCACCCCACTTGGATTTAAGCTTGCCCACTTTCATTTCTTCTTTCTTTTGTTACCCAAAAAGGGGAATAGACCACAAGTGTGCTAACAGAAATTTATGTAGCTCAAAATAGCTCAAACTTTTATATTCAAACTTAGATTTGGACTTTTAGGTACTTAAAATGATTTGCAAAATGTGTTTGAGTAACCCAATGCGAGCAAATTGCAAAACTCCTTCATCATCAAGAGGTACTCTTTCAACATCTATGTGTAGTCCCTACCTAACTACAACCACACTGCCCATCACTACTTTTTTCTGACTTTTTCTCATCTCATGACCTTTAAAAAAGGCCATGATATGCCTAGAATGGAATATTTATTCATACTTAACACCTCTTGGCTAAAACAAGTAAGCTTGGGTCACAAAGAGTCTTGCTAATCATGACCTTGAAGGCTGGCTAAACCCACCACTCCAAAAAAAAGGGCAAGAGACCTTGAAGTCTAACCATGCACCCCACCAGTCCAAAAAAAGGGAAAGATATATTAAGGCTAGCTATGCACCCCACCACTCCATAAAGAGTAAGCTTGGGCATGTTGAACACGTGTTGGAGGAAAAGCCAAATCCACCTATTGTCTTTAAGATAGCCTAGTTATAGAGAGAATTTAGGTTATGTACCTTCTTCCAATGACAATGTCAAGCTTCCAAAAGGTCCTCAAGCAATTTGAAATTTTCATTGGGATTAGTTTGCCACATTTCCTTGAGGTATTCTACAATTTTAATAAACTCCAATTTGTTTAGGTAGCACACACTACAAGGATATCAGGCCATAGCAACGCCGATTAGTGACGAGGAATAGCAGTGTCGCTATTTGTAGAGCAAAAGAACACGGGCCGAAACCCGAGCGCGTTACATTTTGCACATTCACGAAAGAGAGCGAGAGGGAGAGTGACCGTCTTGTTGAGAGGGAGAGAAAGAGAGAAAGAAGGCTTCTCACCGCCACCGTCGCCACCACAGTTCGCGAAGAAGAGGAGGAGGTGTACGGAGGGCAAAGAGGAGTTGCCGTCGCGAAGAGGAGCCGCCAAACCCTTCTTCGAGTCTTTACGGTGAGTGCATTCTCTCTCTCTTTTACTTGTTTTTTATATAATTTGTGTATATTGAGAGAGGGAGAGGAAATGAGAGAGAAAGAGAGGGAGAGGGAGAGGGAGGGAGAGGAAATGAGAGAGGGAGAGGGAGGGAGAGAGAGAGAAAGAGAGGGAGAGGGAGAGGGAGGGAGAGAGAGAGAAAGAGAGGTTGAGGAAGAGGGGGAGGAAATGGAAAAGGAAGAGGGAGGGGGAGGGAGAGAGAGAGGGAGAGGGAGAGGGAGAGGGGGAGGAAACGAGAGAGGGAGAGGAGGAGGGAGAGGGAGACATTAAATATAATTGGGAAATGAGAGAGGGAGAGGGAGGGAGAGAGAGAGAAAGAGAGGGAGAGGGGAGAGGGGGAGGAAATGGGAAAGGAAGAGGGAGGGAGACATTAAACATAATAGGAAAATAAGAGAGAGGGAGAGGGAGGAAATGGGAGAGGGAGAGGGAGGGAGAGGGAGGGAGAAGAAATGAGAGAGGGAGAGGAGAGAGAAAAAAATGAGAGAATGAGAGGAGAGCGAACAAGAGAGAAAATATGTTAAACGTAATAGGGAAAGAGAGAAAGAGAGGGTGAGGGTGAGGGTGAGGGAGGGAGAGGAAATGAGAGAGGGAGAGGAAGAGAGAAAAGGAAATGAGAGAGGAAGAGGAGAGAGAAAAATCATTAAACCTAATAGGGAAAGAGAGAAAGAGAGGGTGAGGGTGAGGGAGGGAGAGGAAATGAGAGAGGGAGAGGAGAGAGAAAGAGAGGGAGAGGAGAGAGAAAAAGAGAGAAAAATCATTAAACTTAATAGGGAAAGAGAGAAAGAGAGGGTGAGGGTGAGGGAGGGAGAGGAAATGAAAGAGGGAGAGAAAGAGAGAAAAGGAAATAAGACCTTACAATAAGCTCATCCTAGGCTCATAGGGATTAGGCCGATCCTCAACAAACCTAAGGGATATATGGCTAGAGAACCCTAGCACACTTGCGCCTCCTAGCATAACGTTCTTCCTACAAAGAGACCTCTCATACATGGGGCTTGTCCTAGCCTCCACCACGCAAGTATACAACGAAGGCAATCAGCCTATCAGTTAGAAAGACATTCATTTTTCATCATATAAATCCAAAAATAACTTTGGATATTCCATAAAAATCAATCTCTTCTTAAAAAAGACAAATACAAAAAACTAAAACAACATCATTCATATGCTTCGCAAAACTAAAACATCATCACCACAAGATCTCTTAGGAAACTCATCTTCAACTATCAATTTTAATTAAAAAATATAATATAAAATCACTTGCAAGAAAGGATACTCTTTTATCATTAACCCTCTTTCTTCCTTAGAATAGTCTTAGGAACAAATTTCTGCTCTAACAAGCATATATTTGAGCATAATAACTATTTTAAGGTTTATTTCATGAGTAGTAGTAGTATATATGTAACTATCAAGCTAGAGATCATGCTTTGGTATCTGTGGAGATCCCAATCTCATGCGCTCATAGAGATTGTAGTGTACAATAGTGTGGAGAGAAGGTGGGTGAGTTGTAAATGGTAAAGGAGAATTCTATTGATGATGGAGAGAAGATGAGGTGAATCGCCAATTCTATTCTTAGTGAGTGCAACCTACCCATAGTATGGCATCCATGACCGATTGAAATCAATAAGACTTTGAAATCCTACCTCGAGTATTATAACTATTGTTTTGTGGTGGATTTTCTTGCCATAATTCAATGTCAATTTGTGCTTGTGTTTTCCACGGTGTGTTAACTATGGGTGTCAAATTCTCTAGTCGGATCTCTCTCTCTTTCTCCTCTCTCTTCTCTCAACCCTTCTCTCCCCCTCAATCTTCCCTCTTTCTCTCTTCCTATACTCTCCCTAAATCCTTCTCTCTCCCCCTATCTCTTTTCTCTCTCTATCTCTCTTTCTATTTCTACCTCTCTCACTTCTCTCCTCTTCTTCTCTAACTTTACTCTCTCCCTAACTCTTGTCTCTCTCTTCATCTCTATATAAGTAGTCGTAGTCGTGGTCGTGGTCGTGGTCGCGTGGTCGTGGTCGTAGTCGTGATCGTGGTTGTGGTCGTCGTAGTCGTAGTTGTAGTCGTGGTCGTGGTCGTGGTCGTAGTCGTGATCGTGGTCATCGTGGTCGCAGTCGTGGTCATGGTCGTGGTCGTGGTCGTCGTAGTCATAGTCGTAGTCATAGTCATAGTCGTGGTCGCAGTCGTGGTCGTGGTTGTGGTCGTGGTCGTGGTTGTGGTCGTGGTCTTCATCGTAGTCATAGCCGTGTTCGTTCAAGAAAATAAGAGAGGGGGAGGAAGAGAAAAAAGAAGAAGGAACAAGAGAGAGGGAGAGAAAATACATACAGCATAATAAAGAAAGAGAAAAAGAGAGAGAGATGGAAGGAGAAGAGAACAATTCAAGAAAGAAAAAAAGAATGATAACAAAAACAAATTCTTTGTCGTAACCTAGACAAAATGGAAAACGATGAAGGTCTTGTTGTTTAAGATCACGAGGTGTATCTTAATCAGCGTGTCCCATGTCCTTGCTCTTAATGCAAGTTGGCAATTAGACGAAAACGTCAATTGCCTATAGAACACGTACGACGATTCGACGAGTTTCAATATGAGATCATTGATCAGGCAATTGCGAATTTTCAGCAAATGGTAAGAAAAGTTATATCAATCATGCATTGTACTCGCAAGCTAATTGAATACCATATACAAGAAGATTAGGTGTGGTTGGCAAATTTTCTATCCACGAAGGTGATAACTCATCCCAAGGAGGAGTGCACCCTTTGCGGCCAATTAGAAGAGTTCGTGGGCGTGCGATGGATGGAGTGCACGAGCCAATCCACCACTTGCAAGGCACTATCCAATCTATACCGTCAATGCTAGAGGAGACATGCAGCCTTCCCGACCTACCTACAATCTTGGAGCCTGAGATGGAGGCAATGATCGATGCATTGATTCCCATGGATGTCGAGACTTCTGATCCGCTTAGAGAGGAAGCATCCATACCATTATATGATGGGTGCCGAGTATCTTGCCTGAAGACATTGCTTGCACTCTTAAGTGTGCAAGCAAAATACGGTTGGAGCGATGGGAGTGTGACTGAGTTGTTCAAGTACCTTGTACATATGCTTCGTTGATTTCTTTTTGGTACTATTATTAAAAACATTTGCGCTTTTTCAAGGTGTTTTATGATTTTTTAAAGATTATTGAAATATCATATATTACCACCTGCAAATACCATGCCTGAGTTCGTGATGATGCACGACATGTTTTACGAAAGCTTGGCATGGACTACAACAGCATCCATGCATGTATCAACGATTGCATACTGTTTCGAGGAGAATACGAGACTATGGAGACATGTCCAAAGTGTGGTGCTCACAGGTATCGACAGGACTTGCAAGGGCAAACCATCCCTCAAAAAGTTGTCAGACACTTTTCACTTATCCCTCGGATAAACCACATGTTTCGTACGTCCGACATGGCGAGCTTGACAGCGTGGCATATGCAGAATAGGTCCACAGATGGAGTTCAATGAATATCAGCGGATTCACGTGTATGGAGTCACATTGACTTTACCTTCCCAGGCTTTGCCTGAGAGGCAAGGAATCTTCGACTCGGTCTTGCAATGGATGGCGTGAACCCATTCAGTCTGTGCTCAACTTCTTAGAGTGTGTGGCCTATAGTCCTTGTCAACTACAATATCCCTCCATGGCTTTCTACGAAGAAATGACATCTCATCCTTAGCATACTTGTCCCCGGCCACTACAAAATAAAAAATATGGACGTGTATCTTCGTCCATTAGTCGATGAGCTTAAGATATTATGGAAGGAGGGGGTTATCGTGCAAGATATGAGCAAGTGCGATGGTCGACGGTCTGCCAATATTTGAGCCATTCTCATGTGGACGATGCATGACTTTTCGGGATTTGGAGAGTGCTCAGGTAAATAGGCTTTCGTTCTCGTTGGTAATATCTATATTTTATCTTGTTCAAGCTTGTATTCACTGGGTCATGGTGTTGGAACAGGTCTGGTTACCTTAGGTTATCATGCATGTCCATTGTGTGGGCCATAGTTAGACTCCTGAAGGTCACGAACCATGAAGAAGATGGTATATCAAGAACAAACTGCTTTCTTGCCAGAGGGTCATGAACTCAGGGAAGGTTTTCTTGAACGACCTCTAACACGTATGAATGTCGCAAGCTGGTACAAGCTGAAATGGGTCCATGCGGAGTCACATCCAAACGGAATGCGATGGTTCTCAGTTTTCTATGAGTTGCCATATTGGACCCACTTACATGTCAACCACTTGTTGGATCCCATGCATATTTTCAAGAATGTGGGCAGCTTGCTATGGGACCACATCACAGGAAAGAGAGACACTATAGGGGCACGAATGGATTTGAAGGAGGTAGGTAAGATGGAGGCGCTTTGGCCACAGTCGAGTGTTGATGGTCGCGTGCAGCTACCTCACGCTCCTTGGGTTTTGTCCACTAAAGAATAGTGCATTGTAAAGCAAGTAGTCAAGTCTATCCAACAGGTATGATGCGTTCTCTCAGGTCTGCATTTTCTAAAGATGACCAATTATCAGGGCTAAAATCCCATGACTGGCATAAGAAATGTCAGATTTTTACTATGAATGGATTGTAATTGGCATGGGCATTTTGCTATTTGGAGTGTAGCCATTGTTCATAATGCTTTCTCATTTGTGGCAGTTTGTACTACCGATCGCGATCGCAAGATGCCTTACTCCAGAAATATGTGGGGCCATTTACAGGTTGCCAACTTTGGTGCAATGGATCTCACAGAAGGAGATTAAGACGTCCTCTATTGAATCTGCGAGGCGGGGAGTAGTGGAGACGTCTTGTCTCTTTGAGAAATACCTACCTACCAGCATGCTCACGATACAAATCCACCTTCTTGTACATCTTGTAGATGAAGTGGAGATTGCTGGACCTATCCATATGCGATGGATGTTTTTCTTGGAGCACTTCATGAAAACCATGAAAGGCTTTGTGCAACAATAAGCTCGGCCAGAAGGTAGCATGGCTGAAGGTTGGTTGGCGTCTGAGGCACTAGTGCATATTCACAATGGCTACCAACGGTGGATCCAGACAACAAAATGCAATGGTTTGCTGAAGGACGATGATAGACTGACCGAAGATGTGGTGGTTGGAAATGGGGTAGAAAAAAGAATGGATGCTGCAATGGAGGAGAAGGTGAATCGATTTTGTATGTTGCACCATGCCTCTATGGAGACGTGGCTCGCCAAGTACCAGATCGCTAGGCAAGATCGAGAGGAAGTGCGATCTGAATTTCGATGTAGTATGTGCCATCGACCGATTAAATATGCCGAGGGCATGGAGGAGATGCCGTGGTTCATGTCAACGCGATGGTTGCATGGAGCTTTGACTGCAGCGTCTCGTGAAGGGGTAGAGGTCTCAATGGAGGAGTGGGAATTCTCGAGGAGATGTAGTCCAAAGGTGATGAGGTGTTTAGGATTTGTCATATATATATTTTATATGCGACAACTAATTTGAGTGTTTCAATGTACAATACAAAATATATAGTGCAGCATGGTCACGCGGACAACATTTTCGCGTGGAGCGTATTGATAAAATGCGCTCCCACAATGGCAAGGTTCGAGCAGGAGAGCCGACAATGAGCAACACATCCAAACACAGTTATAGATGAGATGGAGTATTTTGGAAACTTGCAAAGTATTGTTACGGTGGATTACTGTAGCTTCTCCATGATACTATTCGATGTGTAGTGGTTCAAAGTGATACTTAAAGGAGCTGGAGCAACAGTTCGACGAGGTCCATTTGGATTTCTCGAAATAGATTCTAAAAAAAAATGGACAGATTTGTGCGACACCTTTGTGTTGCTGGCCCATTGTGAACAGGTGCATGAACTCATTTGTTTGTTAATTGTATTACAACATGGTACATGTCACAATAGTTTAATCTCTCTTGTATGTGGTGTTGGAACAGGTAATCTTCTATCCAAACCCCCGACAACCTCGATGGTAGTATGTTATACCTTCAGCTCCCCGAAGTGCGAGAGTATATGATCAAAGCGATGTTTCGAGCATAGACGAGGACAATATGCAAATAGAGGGGTTGATATTGCAAGGGGTGGAGGCCACCGAAAGCTTGGAGCATGTAGAGGAGCCAGCATCGGCTAACAATGATGAAAATACAGGAATCCAAGAATTCTTTGAGAATGAGGTGGACTCATGCTTTTGTGGTGACATGTCTATCGATCTTTCAGTGTATGCGGAGTTGTGTCAAGAGATTGACATGGGACCATAGGATACTTCATACTTGGAGCATCCACTTACTCAATTCGTTGACTAATCGCTTATAAGGGTACATAAGATATGCATTTTTAGTGAGATTATTTTTTTAGGATTTATATTACCATGCTTTGTATGATTTAAATTGATTATGCTAACATCATTTTTTATCTGTGTAGGTGACATTTTCAGGATGAGTTGAGGGATGAGCGATGAGGAGTTGCAGGATATCTTCACACGCATGTCTCTAGATCAGATCGCAAGATTCAGAGACATGGCAGACTAGGAGCTGTCTCGGACATCGTCAGGCTGCTCTGCTAGATCTACTTTGGCGCGATCAGATGCTTCAGCTTCGAGCAGACGAGGTCGATGCTCCAGACTTGGGCCAGAGGGAGAGAGTGCTTCAGGGTCAGGGGGATGCTGTAGAGATACAGAGGCAGTGAGCCTGTGGTCGGCACGAGATACAGGTGCGACTCCTCGCTCTCGTGGCGGTTCCAGGGAGTGTGGCTCAGGTGGATGCTGTGGAGGCACAGACGCGGTGTCTCCTTCTCGTCGTTCTGCTGGAGTTGTGTCACCTTCAGGATTTGTCACACCTGTGGGGACATCTACTCCAGTTACTCTAGCTTTTGCTCAGCCGTCTGCAAGTGGTACCCCTATGGGTACCACTCCGATAGATATTACCCCGATCGGTACACCGGATGCACAAGGGTCTCCTGGATATGCCCAGGAGCGTGGACGCAGGTGGGAGAGGACCCATCTTAGGCATACCCCAGGGGGATATGCCTATCTTGTAGATGATAGGTCACGAGCCATCATCATGAATGATGAGGGGAGGAGGATGATGGCTCGTATGAGAGAGTTGTGCCAACAATTTTTTTGGCACAACGTCTTAGATCATTGGAATAACATACCAGAGGGGAGCAAGGACTACATAGTAGCATCCTTGCATGAGGAGTTTCCGGTTTCAACCTTAGCACATAGATTTTCTACGGGCTGGATGATGGACTGTATGCATGCATATATGTCACACAGGAGATCGGACGTATGCAAGGCACTCAAGAGTGGGGCTACAAAGCTCGAGTGGCTAGACGCGGACGACTGGCGCTGACTGAGGGAGGAGGCTACAGATTCTCCAGGACGTTGGAGTCAGCAGCGCGAGGCGACGAGGGCACGACTAGAGGCCGGAGTGGTCCATCATCTTGGGAGTGGCGGCCACATGACATATCTAGAGGACTTTGTAAGTTTTTCTTGCTTATTTTTTTGCAATATCATTTGTACTGACAATCATATTTCTAACAGTTAGTATTTTGTTTTCTTTGTAGCACTCCATTACAAATCACGATCCGACCGGCCTTGAGACTCGATATGCAGAGAGGCACGGTCTCATTGCATTGATCGACCAATTGTATAGATGCGACGGCCCTGTAAGTCACTCATCTTTCTTGTCCATAGTTGCCATGTTTAATTAGAATGCATTATTGTATGGTGGATTGACATGTTGTTGTTTCTTTTTTTGCAGAGTCCGTTCGATGTTCCTTTGCGACGGGACGAGCTTTCAGATGGCGAGGATATGTAGCTTGCCCTTGGATCCCTGGAGTTCACACACCTTTCTTTTTTGGTTGCCTGATCTGTATAGACATTTTCTATGTAGTAGTGATATCTTGTCATGATTGTACCAGTCACTTTCATTATGCGATCATGTATTTATTTCATGTATCAGTGTTATGATTTCAGCATACTTTGTTTACATGAGCATTGTACACAGTGCAAAAACTATTTTGTATGGCCCAAATAAAGCACACATTGGGTAGCTTACTGCCCTGCCACAATTTTTTTTTCCCCTATTACCGTCGCTATTAGCATCGCAAATTTACTGCATGCGTCGTTATTGGCATTGTTATTAGCGTCGCAGAGCGTTGATATCAGTGTCGCATACCGACGCAAATAACGACGTTGATACCGACTGTTCTATGGCGTCGCCAATAATGATGCTTTTTGCGACGACGGGAGCAAATTTTGTTAATTACATTTGGCATCATACAAAATCCATAAAAAATCAACCATTCGGTCCACAAAAACAACAAAAATTAGGCAAACTCCAAATGTTATTGAGAATCAAGTCTTGGAGCCCACTACTTCTCAAACCTTGGAGGACTCACATGCAAACTCTAGTTCCAACCAGCTCCCATCCCAATACCAAACCCCAATTAGTCCACTAACATCCCTACACCAAAGCTTGTAGCAACACTAAATGACGACCAAAAAACTCATCCCACGAGATTAGGTAAAAATATATCCTAGGTATGCCACACTAAACGATAACCACCTAGAAATATGTTGCCCATGTACTTTAGACTCTCAATAGTGGAACTTGCTACTACAGACATGGGTGTCGATATGGGTGATAGTATAGTTAACAACAGCCAATACCTTGATAATATCTTCACCCTATTCACTTGCATCTATACTGCCCTCTTGAACTAGGTATGTTAGATGAAGAAACCATAGTAGTAGTTATAACCCTTCCTTGTTCTTGAAAAGAATTTGAATTCATCTTCACCAAGCATACTTCTATCACCAAAGAATGCATCGCCACACAGGTAGCCTAAGAGTAAGCTCTCAATGGACACTTGATCACATCCTTCCAATGCACTTGTGTAGAAATAACAAGAGAAGGAATATTAGGCCTAGATAACCTAGCCAAATTTGAATCTCCATTTCTAAAAATGTGGTTCACTCTTTGGGCATAGTGGAAATGACTTGGCTTTTAGATAATGACCAATGCTAAACAACATTGTGTCATAATGACTCGGTATTAAAAAAGGAGATGGGTGATTAGAAGATGCAAGTTCAGAGTACAAGATAGCCTATTCTAGTTTAGATATTCCTCTATTTGTAAAAAAAAAAGTCCTCACATAAATCAACCTATTCCATGTGCTTAGGAACATGGAATGTCCTAACAAATGTCCTCATATAGATCACTCTTGTGGGCACAAGGCCAAGTGACATGGACTACTACACTATAATGGAATCCAATTCTAATTTTTGTGGTTGGTTTTTGTAGCAAGATCCTACATGATCAAATTAGATTAACTTTTCTTATATATTTCTTATATTCAATTTGTAAATGCACTTCGTTTTTTTCTTCCCCTCCTTGTATAATGAGCACTCTTGAGCCATGCAAAATCACAGTGTTACCATTAACCTTCCTTGCGAGCTAGGAGGCATCACAAACTTTTAGGGAAGGGGAGGAGATAAGTAGAGGCAAGTATAGAGATGAAAAGCATGTAGTTTCTCTTGAGAAATAGGCAATGAATAAATTTTTTAAAACAAATAGACAAATATCTAAAATGGAATAGGCTATCTTGTGTACTTTGAACTTGCATCTTCTAATAATCCATCTTCTTTTTTCCTAGATACATTAACAAATGGCAGGAGTCGATGAGAAAGTCATCCATGAAAAGCACATGAAGCCTTAGATTCACTTCACAAAGGAAGAATTGGCAAAGTACAATATGAACACAAACATCATAAGAAATGGGAATATAAGATATAGACATATTCAAAACATGGGACATGTTCTACATGGAGAGCAGAAATCCAAGGAATTAGTGAAGATGTGCTCCCTAGGTAAATATGTGGAGAAGTTTGGAGGCAAGGTAAACCATTTGAAGTGTGCTAACCAACTATGATGTGGACAGAAGGAACGAGACAGTCACCATGAGGATAGGAGAAGCTTTGCATAGGGTGGAGATTCCCCTTACTATAGAGTTGGTGCACAGTGCCCTAGACCTACCAGAGCGCTTGTAGAGAGCAACCAAGGAGAATATTGATGCTATGACAAAGTTCAGATTTACAAAGTAGGAGATGGGTAATGATGGAAGTAAGATTGAGGCAATCCCTGACCTAAACCTAAAATTGCATACAAAACTAATACATATATTGTTCTTGAGTTCCTGACACAACTCCACAGTGAACGTGATCCACTTAGGATTGCTTGAGGATTTAGTCATATGACACATGAGGAATGTGGAACTCAAGTCTTAGATGAGGAACACTATCCATGTTGTAGCCAAAGTGCTCAATGATGCTAGCGATTTTGAGGAAGTCATGATGAGAAGCACAAAAAAAGCAAGGGGAAAAGCTACAATTGACATACCCATGGTTGGGTTTGGAGGTATAATAATAACCATCATTGAGGAAGCATTAGATGACCCTAACATGGTTAGGGAGTTGGTAATGAGTACAAGGGAAGAAATGACAACATTTTCTATGCAGGAAGTGATGTCAAAAGTAAAAAAGACGAGGAAAATTGTAATGTGTCCCCCTATCCATTTGTAGGACATGCCTTAGTAGCCCATCGGGAAGAGAGTCTAGAAAGCGCCACCCGGCACTCACAAGGAATATCACGAGGTTTGCGATCTAGGTCTTCCCGAGTCTGCCACGAAGCGGAAGCATTCCGGCCATTCCCACTTAAGACCGACCTATATCAGGGTTTTCCTAATAGTCCAGTATCTAGGAGGTAACTAGCATCGAACCCCATACGAACCACTTTGCGCAGAAACATCAGGGTCGAAGCGGATTTATGCTGCACTTGGTTCAAGGAGAATGGAAAACAAGAGGGATGCGAAGCTCGACCTCTCTGCCCGTAAGGCATAGTCCCATTCTGTTCCCCTAAAATAGTATAAATCGGGACTCTAGCTCTCTAGATTCTAGGTCATTGTTACCTCACTGTCAATTCCTTTGAGAAAAGTTCCCAGCCAATCGGGAGCACCCTTTCGTAGGACGGATCCAAGGTCACATCCACCGCACTTTCCTCAGGTTGCTTTAGTTATCTAATTACCTACCACATTTAGTTTGACAAGCAAAAACAGCTTCCTTAATTAACCAATTAATCACTGGTTCCTTCACGTAACTTAGGCACTGACATAGAAAAACAATGTCAAGCAAGTTCCTTTTACAACATTTGATCTTTATTTATCAGTCTTTGAAATACATCAAATAATCTGCCCGAAGGCTATACCAGCAATCCTCAGGGATCACTATTCCAAGTTCCGCCCGTTGACTTGTAAACGGGCCTGGAGATCCCATCTCGAGTCACGTTGGCCTCTTGTGCAGGATCCGGAGGCAAGGGATTTACAGCTAGAGCCTCCTTTGGCACCCAAGCATCCTCTTGCTCCAAGTAGCACCTACGGAGAGACCTCTCGTGGCGGGTTCAGTCCATGTACCCGGTGCGGCTAACAACCCCCTTGGATAGGGTCAAACAGACAGTCGGAGGTAACTGATACTACCTCTCCCTCCAGGCTTTCAACGTGAAGCATTAGTTATTTTTCCAGCATTAGTTCCTTGAGCAAAGAAGTACAAACAGTGCTCTTAAGTGTACAATCATGAACATTCCAGTGGTCGTCTATACGGCCAACTGCTAAGGTGTGATTCCTTCTCTCCAAATGCATCCAGCATTCGATCCGGGATCAATCGTGACTTGGCAAGATCCCAAGGGTTTCGTAAGCTGAGTTGCTTGTTTACCCCTTTTTCCTTGGGTTAGGGTTTATACCTTGTTGATCCAAATTATCACTACCTTAGGTATCCTTAAATTACAAGCAATAAATCCTGGGCAACCCCATTGTTCTAACTTGGTTGGTCAATTGATTTCTTAGCAATTCGTAACTGCCCTAGCTTGGCAAATTAGTCCCAAGGAAGAGTGATGTAGCAAGACGACTACTCATCCTCTAGAAAATTAGACTTGTACTTAGAACTCGCCAAACTTGGTCTAAGGAGTGGCAATACTATTTTGTGATTTAGACACAAGACCATGCGACGTTGCAACTTATTGCATGAGATAGGTGTCAACACCTAACTTGTGGGATTATTTTCTCATCACACGATATTCCTTTTAAAGATGCAAATACTTTCTTCTAAATTTGCAAGTACTTTCCCCTAAAAGATGTAAGTAACTACAAGATAGGTGAGATGCATCATTCCATGCAATTTCGAGAACATAGACCTTTTTGCCTTTATGCAACTAAATATATTTCTTTTCCTTGCCCTATACTGTAATGATCGACATTTAGAGCCAACTCTTATAAACCCTACGTTGATGCATCGAATTCAAAGCTTTAATATTTTAATGAAGATGCATCCTTTCCCAAACTCAAACTTTGATAAAATAACTCCATGCATGAGCGAATGCCATGAGTCCATCATTGATTTAATCCATCCTTTATCACTTAATGTAACTACCATCGCATGCGATTTGCAAAGTACATAAATCATTACCATGCATTGCAACTATTCGGACATCATTTAATGGCTGTCTATGATTATCTTATACATGAGTCACAACCAGGAATTTACTACGTAAGTGCATTATGTGTTTATGCCCTATTCTTTGTGTGATGCAACAAGGATGCCTTTGCACAATTTTGTTTTTTTACTTATGCATCATACGTTCAGAATTGCAACTACCCTTGACCATGGAAGTGCAAGCAATTGCAAATTCATGACATGCAACTAAACTTTGTAGATCGAATGAGTAAATAGATTTCCTAATGCATTAAAACTTCCCTACGAGAATTAAAACATGCTTAATGCAACTTTTCCATGAGGGTCTATTTTCAGAACCTAGGCATTCATTATCGGGGCGCTGTCCACTCTCGTACTTTGGGTGGAAGCTCCCACGTGAGCTCCTCTCGCCTTTTGCTTAGGAGCCATTGATGTAGTAGATTTCGACTCAGTGAATCTTCCTTGGCTCCTTTACACACTTCATGGTTACTACTGTCCGAGATTCTCCTCTTCCGCATAGGACTTGGGCCTTGCGGACACGGTTTTGAAAAAACCTGAGAGGCATGGGTGAACTATGTCTATGGATAGAAGCTTCCAATTAGAAGCTTCCAAGCTTCTGTACACAGGGATGACATGTGATGGAAAGGATAAAGAAGAAGATGATGATGAAGACGGCGATGATGATGATGATGATGATGATGATGACGACGACGAAGACGGGGTGCAGCAGCAGGCCGCACGGCGGCAATAGACGGGCGGCGGCGAGCAGCACGATCCCCATGGCGGGCAGCACAGCAGCACAGTCAATCAATCCCCCCCTCAAGCTTGGGGAGGGGGGTTCATATAGGGTGAAGATGGGGGAGGGGGAGCCACACAAGTGGCAAGGTGCATGCGTTTCCTCCCCATGCCCCTCCACCACTCCACCACTCCAGCTCACATATACTCCCTCTCCCCGCCATGCAACGACTGAAGGGGAGGGAGTTTATTCATAAAAAAATTTGCAAAAATTATCCCCTTTTGTTTTTTCCCGTGAAGGGATGTTCCCGTGTGGGCTACGGTTTTTAGCCATGGTCTCTTATGCACAACACGGGCTGGAGTTTGTTGGTGCACAAAGAAGAAGCGCTTAGCCCAAGGTTCTTTTGTTGCGGGAGATTACTTTGAACCGCTTTTGTGTGAGGTCTAGAGTCGTTAATATTTCGTTGCGAAAATATTACATTCTCTCCCCCTTAGAGGAATTGAGATGTCCTCATCTCGAGAAAATCTAGGGGTATTATTGGTTGAGAGTACTTTCATCCATCCAAGTGGCATCCTCTTCGGGGTAATCTTTCCACTGGATGAGGTATTCTCTAAGGGTCCTAGATCTCAAATGCCTCTCCCTAACATCTAAGATCCTGTCAGGCCGTAGCTCAAGGACTCCTTGGCTAGGCATTACAACTTGTTGATCATCAAGCACGTGACTAGGGTTAGGCACATACTTTTTCAATAGGCTGATATGGAATACATTATGAACTTTTAGGTTTTCAGGGGGTTGAAGTCTGTAGGAATTAGTCCCTAGGCACTTGAGAACCTTGTAGGGTCCACAATACCTTGGACTTAGCTTTTTGCATTCACCCAAGGATAGGGAACTCTTCTTTGGACGCACACGAATGAAGACCATATCACCTTCAACTAAGGATCTATCTTGACATTTCAAGTCTGCATAGGCCCTTTGTCTATCCTTGGCGGCTTGGATGTCTTGTCTTATTAATTTGATTTGGTCATCCATGTCTTCCAGCATCTGCTTTGAAGCTTCAACCCTCAAGGTTGGATCCGAAAAGCTCAAAGGACTACGACAATCGTGCCCATATAATGCTTGAAAAGGGGCCATCTGAATGCTTTGTTGGTAAGAAGCATTGTAGGCAAACTCAACCAGTGGCAAATATTGAATCCACTTTTTGGGTTCACGGCAGCAATGTGCCCTCAGCATATCCTCGATGACTTCGTTGACTTGTTCTGTTTGACCATCGGTTTGGGGATGGTAAGCTGTACTGAAATAGAGCTGAGTCCCAATGGCCTCGAAGACAGCCCTCTAGAAGTGTGAAGTGAAGAGAGAGTCACGATCACTAATGATTCTTTTGGGTAACCCATGTAGTGTTAGGGGTAAAGGCGCCTCCACCTAGCTGCCCGTGTATTACTACACTGACAGTCACTGCCACTGCACACTGCAGGTGGCGGGTGCCCGTCACCGTCACTTTATTCTTTATTCTTTTAGTGACAGTTTGAATAAAGGAAGGTTCGGTCACACATTGTGATTGTTGGAGTTCCCATTTCTTGTCTCTCTCTTTCTTGCTCTTGCTCTCCCGCCATAGCTCTCGAGTGCAAGCTTTGATCCTTCTCACCTTTCAATTGGTATCAGATCTCGGCTTCCCGACTCTTGAGCTTGGTTCATGGCATTCTCAGCTTCCCATCGACTCCCCACTTGCTTTGGGTCTCCTTCCTCCCGATAGCCATATCCGACTCCTTCGAGCTCCTGTCACTCCCTGGCTTCCCGAGCACCTTTCCGACCCCTTTGGGCACCCTCAAGGCATTCACACAGAGGTATTGCTTCACTCTTTACAGGGTTTACCTCAGTTTTCAGCCCTCTTGAAACAGGGCAGCCATTACACTCCCAGCTCTCATTTCATATGTGGGCTGCTCTCCCCTTGCTGAGGCCTTCCTTAGCTTTAACCGGACCCCTTCAAAGCTTGGCCACCATTTTTTGCAGCCCCAGGACTAGCATTTACAGCTGGCGCAATCACGCAGCCCTCCCATATGTGTCTTCAGCATTGACAGTCACAACAGCAGCTCTCCCCCTCCATTGGCACTTGGAAAGGCTCCATTTTGGGCATATGAACATGCTTTGATGCTTGGTTTTGATGGTTGATGTGTTGGCAAAGCATTTGGACTGATTTAACACTGTTTGGGACTATCATAACAGTCCACAGGCAGTTTATGATAGTGTTACACTGACATTTGATACTATAGCTTGTTTGGCATTGTCATTTGATGCCCGGATGTTAGGGGAATGTATACCTATTGTTTGGCAACCATTTGGAGCTGATTTTGGTGCTGGAATTCTCAGTTTTGAACATAAATCACTACTGTACATAGTTGGGCTGAAGTCATTTTACTCATGTATGCTTATGCTTATGCTTTTCGGGCTATGTTTTGGGCATATATGGTGATGTATTGACATTTGGGGCTCGACATAGAGCTTGGTTTTGATTTGGGATCATTGGTTGAGCTTGAGCTCGCTTTTCAAAGAATTTGGATGTTCCGTCTTGGATGTATTTATGGCATGTATGTTGCTTATGTCTGACTGGTCTTGACATGCTTAGCCTACGCCATTACTACATGCTAGTTACATTGTTTGGAGCCTATTACTACTGGAGCTCGGTCTTGGCTTGACCTTGGATTCTTGGAGCTTACTTGAGCTATTTATTGGCTTGCTAGAGTTGTATCTTGGGATGTACTTGATGTCTTACATGCTTATGGATGCTACATACGGATGCTTTACTGCCTACATGTTCGGGATGTACTATTGATGTATTGTCTTGGAATTATGTCATTGGCACTGTGTCTTGCCTTGGCTTGAGCTCTTGAGCTTATACATATGGCTTTTGTGCCAGTGGGAGCATTCTTGAATGCTTATCAGACATTGAGCAGGTGGTACTTTTATGCATTGAGCCGTTACATGCTATTGAGCAGTTACAGACACTTGAAACTTTGGGACTTCTTACCTTTTGGGATGATACATCATATGTCTTAGTTCACTGTATGCTTATGAGCTAAGTCTCAGTTTTGGATCTGTATCTTTGTGAACTGACACCTACTTGTGTTAGGTTTTGGTAGTGGCAGGAACACTTTGCCCCGTTGCCTGGGGGGTGTGCCTACTCACTGGCAGATGTTTGTATGATATACTTGGGTGTTGGATTCATGCTTATCGACCATCATATGATTATGCTATGCCCACATGATGCCAGCTTTGGTCTTGGTAGTATATGATTGCCTTGGAATCCGATTTTGGCACTGTTAGCTCTCTCTTACTGAAATGTGAAATTTATTACAGCAAGCATATATGTATGGACTGACATGGATTTTTCATACTAAAACACTCTGAAATGATGTATTTCACTAGTACTTGGTGGGCAGCAGCTTTGATTCCACTTTCTTTGCCATTTTTCCTCGATTTTGGTGATTTTTTGGTCATTTTCAGTAGTAAATAGCAAGCAGTTTTGAACTATCTACAGTCTTCCATCTTGCCTTATGATGAGTTCGTCCACTGGTCATGCTATTTTCAACATCACTAAGCTTGATGGTACTAATTAATCTTATTGGAAGAGCCAGATTTGGCAGGTTTTGGTGCAAAAATCGTAGATCAAAACTTTGAGGTTGAACGGGCATCCGCCTGCAACTATGCCAGATGAGGAATGGCATGAGCTTGATGAGTTATGCAAGTCCACTATTGTATTATCTCTCACAGAATACGTTTATTACAATGTCTTTGAGGAAGAACAGAGTGCATGGTAGTTGTGGGATAAAATCAAGAATCTCTATGACAAGAAAACTCCAACGAGTCAGATGTATTGGCTGAAGTAGCTTATGGATCTGCACATGAAGGAGAATGTGACTATGTCTGCTCACTTGAGGCAGTTCCATGCTATAATCAAGAACTTGACTTCGCAGGACGTCACTTTTGTAGAGGATGTCACTCCTCTTTTCTTGCTTGGTAGTCTTAATGAGTCATGGGATATATTTTGCACTGCATTATGTGCCTCTACTGCTACCTTGAAATTATCTGATGTTGAGAGTGCTCTTCTGCAGGAAGAGGTTAACTGTAAGAATTTGGATGCCTCTCGTGTGTCTCATGCTATGACAGTTAGAGGTAGGAATGATGGATATGGAAAGCATGGCAGTGGTAGTGGCCGTGGACGGGATTCTCAAAAATCTCGGTCCAAGTCTCGTGGGAAGTCACGTAGCAAATCCGATGGCAGGAATGCAGATATTACTTGTTACCATTGTGGGAAAAAGGGCCATATTAGGCCACAATGCCATGAATTGTGCAATGAAAGGCGCAAAGATAAGGGGAAAGACAAAGTGCAGGATAAGTCTTCTGATCGCAACATAGTACCTGCAAAATCCAGTGTTAAAATTGAAGAGATCAATGTTATGCAGTCTGAGAATGTTGATGATGATGATTACATCCTAGCAGCTTCTTCTAGTGCTTTGCAGATGACAGAGATACACTCTATGTATGCACATTGTTGGCTCTTGGACTCAGGTGCGTCCTTTCATGTGACACCGTGCCCAGAGTGGTTTCATTCATACTGTACTATTTCGGGTTCTGTGCGCTTGGGTGATGACAGCTCTCTTGATATTGTGGGCATTATTGATGTTAGGCTGCAGTTTCCTTCTAGCAGCAATTTTGTTATGCAGGATGTACGTCATGTACCTGCTTTGACACGCAGTCTCACTCTAGAAAGCTTGATGATGCAGGATATCATGTATGTTTTGGAGACCCTGCATGGAAGATCACTCGTGGCAGACTTGTGACTGCGAGAGGTGCCAAGGCTGGCAGCCTCTATCCCTTGATTGTATTAGCTTCTTCCCTTGATCATGTTTTGTCTATCGGTTCTATCCCCCATGTATCTCTTTGGCATGCCCGTTTGGGCCATATGTCTTTGAAGGGAATGAAAATGCTTTCTGGTTTGCAATACTTACCACCTCTTGATTATGCATATTTTGATTCATGTGAGCATTGTCTTTATGGCAGGCATACTAGGTCTACACATAAGAAGTCTGGTAGGCCACGCATGAGTGAGCCCTTGGCATTGGTACATTCGGATATCTGTGGGCCCATGCCTTGTCAGTCTATGGGTGGTGATGCAAAGCATTTTGTTACATTCATAGATGATTTTTCACAAAAAGTTTGGGCTTATCCCATTAAGCTGAAATCGATGTCTTGGCTATGTTTCAGAGATGGCTTGCATTCGTTGAGAACTAGTCTAGGTATAGGCTAAAATGCCTAAAGACAGATAATGGGGGTTAGTATGTCTCACGTGCTTTTGAGCAGTTATGTGATGAGAGGGGTATTAAGCGTCAGTTGACCGCCCCCTACACCCTTCCCCAGAATGGTTTGGCTGAGCGAATGAATATAACCATCCAGGAGCGTGTATGTAGTATGCTTAGCCACGCAGGCCTACCACAGAGCTTTTGGGCTGAGGCAGTTAGTACAGCTGTGCATGCCATAAACAGATCACCTTCTAGTGGTTTGGATTTCCAGGTTGTAGAGGAGGTATGGACTGGAATACCTCCCTCTTATGCGCATCTTCGTGTCTTTGGATGTGAGGCATTTTGCCACGTGCTCAGGGACAAGAGAAGTAAGCTGGATCCCAAGAGTGTCAAATGCATTTTCCTTGATTATGGGGATGCAGGCGAGATGGGTTACTGTCTCTGGAATTTGCAGGTGTGAAAAGTCATCCGCAGTCATGATGTAGTATTCCATGAAGACAAAATGCATAGGCAGCCTGAGAGATTTGTTGAGATTCGTAGGGTCATATTTCAGGAGGAGCCGAGAGCTCCCGCACAGCCAACTGGACAACCTACAGTTGTAGCAAATGCTCATGGTCAGATTGTTGGACAGGCAGTTGGGCAGGCAGCAAAGCCTGCCATGAGACGGTCTACTAGAGACAGACATCCACCTGATAGATTTCAGCCCTCGATGCATTATGTCTTGGTTACAGATGCAGGAGATCCTTTCACCTATGATGAGGCTATGCGTAGGGGTGATAGTCACTCCTGGGAGAGGGCTATGCAATCTGAGATAGACTCCCTGCATAAGAATGACACTTGGGATTTGGTTTCCTTGCCTACAGGCAAGAAGGCTTTGCCATGCAAGTGGGTGTATAAGCTAAAAAGTACCTCTGGACACCCCAAGCCGGCATAGCCATGCAAGTGGGTGTATAAGCTAAAAAGTACCTCTGGACACCCCAAGCCGGCATATAAGGCTAGATTGGTAGCAAAGGGTTTTAAGTAGGAGCATGGTGTGGACTTTGACGAGGTCTTTTCTCATGTGGTTAAGATGACCACCCTGCGCTTAGTCTTGGATTTGGTTGCTCAGCTTGACTTGGATTTATGCCAGATGGATGTCAAGACGGCTTTCTTACATGGAGACTTGCATGATGAGATTTATATGGAGCAGTCTAAGGGCTTTTTAGAACCTGGCAGGGAGCACCTAGTGTGCAAATTGAAGAAAAGTCTTTATGGCTTGGAACAGGCACCTAGGCAGTGGTATCATAAGTTTGATGCCTTTATGTAGTCACAGGGCTACAACAGGAGTGCTATGGATCTGTGTCTTTACACAAAGACATCCCATGATGGTTCTTTATTGATTTCGATCCTTTATGTGGATGATATGCTGATAGCAGAGAAAGCTCATGATGAGCTAGATGCTCTTAAGGCTCAGCTCAAGAAGAGCTTTGAGATGAAAGATCTGGGACAGGCCGCTCGCATACTTGGTATGTGCATTAGACGCGATAGGCATCAGGGACTCCTCTATTTGTTATAGAGGGAGTACATTCATAAAGTCCTTGAGCGCTTCCGCATGTAGGACGTAAAGCCTATTGGCTCTCCATTGCCTTCTTATGTGAAGGTATCACAGGCTGATTGTCCGTAGATAGATGAGAAGAGGGCCGAGATGGCCAAGATTCCCTATGCATCCGCAATGGGTAGTCTTATGTATGCCATGATAGCCACTCGTCCAGATATTGCCTTTGCAGTTGGTGTTGTGGCACGCTATATGGCTACACCTGGCAAGAAGCATTGGGATGCCGTGAAGGGTATCATGAGGTACCTGAAGGGCACTGCAGATATGTGCATATGCTATGGCAACCAAGATACAAGAGTCTTGGGGTACACTGACTCTGATTATGCAGAACATGCAGATAGTAGGAAGTCCACTTCCAGCTATGTATTCACATATGCTAGAGGTGCTGTTTCTTGGATATCGAGGGTGCAGAAATGCATGGCCCTTTCTACTACAAAGGCCGAGTATGTTGCAACCATTGTGGCTTGCAAGGAGGCCATTTGGTTGGGTCGTTTGGTTGCTGACCTTGGTATTGATGCTATCCCTACACTGCATTCGGATTCTATGAGTGCTATTTAGTTAGTGGTCTTCCATGCGAAGACGAAACACATTGAGGTGAGGTATCACTTCATACGTGGGGTTGTTGCGGACAAGTCAGTTGATCTTGTCAAGATCTTGACTGACCAGAATCCTGCAGATCTGCTCACGAAAAGCCTCTCTACATAGCGCTTTGCCTTCCTCAGGAGGTTGATGGGCGTGGGATGAGATGACATCTTTCCTCATCCTGTTGTACATGTGTACATGTTGTACTGTCTTTTTTCCTTTTCTTTTCACTCCTCACTAGGGCAGATTTTCCTTTAAGTGGGAGGTTGTTGGGGGTAAAGGCGCCTCCACCTAGTTGCCCATGTATTACTACACTGACAATCACCGCCATAAGACTGTTGGAGTTCCCATTTCTTGTCTCTCTCTTTCTTGCTCTTGCTCTCTCGCCATAGCTCTCGAGTGCAAGTTTTGATCCTTCTCACCTTTCATGTAGTTTGAATATTTCCTTGATAAATAGCCTTGCGATGTCTGAGGCTTTATAGTTTGCCTTAATATGAATAAGATGTGCAACCTTGGTGAGCATATCTACCACGACCATAATGGAGTTGTATCCTCCTTGAACTTGGGGCAGGCCAACAACAAAGTCCATACTAATGAATTCCCATTTCATTTGGGGAATGTCAAGTGGTTGCAATTTTCCTGGCATTTTGACATGTTCGGCCTTAATGCGTTGACAAGACAAACATTCAGTGACATATTTGAGAATGTCACCTTTGAGCGTATCCCAATAATAGCTCTTCCTAACTGCATTAAGGGTCTTGGCATAGCCAAGTTGTCCTGAGAAAGGGGAATCATGGGCTTCCCAAAGTATCTTCTGCTTGAGTGATTGACTTGCCGGGATACATAATCTTGTCCTAAAGTAGACAAGCCCACTATTGATAGAGAATTCTTGATACTTTGTTTGTAGCTTCGGGTCTTGATCTTTGATGGGGATCTCCCTTAGCAATTTTTGATAGGTTGGGTCATGACATGCCTCTTCTCTAGCTAGCTCAAGAATTGGGTTGTTTGGCATGGATACCTTTGTGGCTAGAGATCTGGCTGTTGATGGATTTCGCAAAATCAGAGAATTCAGAAATGCCTTGCAACTGAGTGCATCAGCAACTACATTCTCCTTTCCAGGCCGGTATTTGATTTCAAAGTCATATTCTTCCAATACTTCAATCCATCGACATTGCCTCATATTGAGCTCGTTCTGGGTAAAAATCCATTTAAGACTCTTGTGGTCCATCACTAAGGTAAATTTGTTACCTAGCAAGTAGTGTCTCCAAAGTTTGAGAGCATGGATGACAACCAACAGCTCTAGATCATGGGTAGCATAGTTCCTTTTATGGCTCTTCAGTTTCCTTGAAGAGTATGCTACGGGATAACATGAGCACACATCCTAAGGCAAGTACACTAGAATCATTTATCACTTCAAACTTCTTACTAAGATCCGGAAGTTTCAGGATGGGTGCTGATACCAAGCTTTGCTTTAGTTTGTCAAAGCTGGTCTGTTCAGCAGGTGACCATAAAATTGATACTTGCTTCTTTACTAGATCAGTTAGAGGCACTGCGATCAAAGCATAGTTTTTGATAAAGACCATGTACCATCCTATCAATCCAAGAAAACTATGTATTTCTTTGACAGAAGTTGGTGTTGGCCACTCCAGAACGTCTTTGTCGGATCTACTGAAATTCCTTCCACTGATATAATGAATCCCATATATTCAATCTGTCACTTGAAAAATATACATGTCTTCTTGGCATAAAGCTTATGTGCCCTCATTGTTTCAAGAACGATGCAAAGCTGGGGTTCATGATCTTCTTTCTATTTGGAGTAAACTAGGGTATCGTCAAAGAAGACGAGTACAAAGTCATCAAGATAGGGCCTAAAGATATCCTGCATTAATCTGTTGAAGGTAGTAGGAGCATTTGTCAGCCCGAATGACATGACTAGGAATTCAAAGTGTCCATACCTTGTGCTGAATGCGGTCTTCGGGATATCTTCTTCCTTGATCCTTATCTGATAATATCTAGACCTGAGATCTATCTTAGAGAAGATCTTCGCACCTTGAAGACGATCAAGAAGTTCATCTATTCTTGGAATGGGGTATTTATTTTTAATGGTTGATTGATTCAACCCTTTGTAGTCAATGTATAGCCGAAGTGTTCCATCTTTCTTCTTTTGGAATAGCAATGGAGCTCCCCATGGCGAACTGCTAGGATGGATGTAGCCTTGGTCTAACAATTGCTTGAATTGCTCCTTTAGCTCAATCGCTTCCGGGATGGACATCCTATATGGTCTCTTTGCGATTGGTGCAGTTCCTCGCACCAGCTTGATTTCGTGATTGACTTCCCTTTGAGGAAGAAGTTCTGTCAGCTCTTCAGGAAATACGTCTGCGTATTCCTTTAACCATGAAGGTTCTTTCCTAGATTCCTAATTCTGATCTAGCATATTTAGTTTAATCAAATAGACAGGTAGCCCCTTTCTAACTCCTTTTATTATCTTTGTTGCTTTTGCCAGCTGAATTTTTGGCTTACCAGCCTCTCCTTGAGTTGTAACTAGTTCTCCTTCAGAATTTGGAAAGGAGACTTGGCCTTTTCCACAGTGAATGTGGGCATCATTGGGTATTAGCCAATCCATTCCGAGCAAACATTCGTGGATACCTAGGTTCATTACCCTGAATCTGACCGAAGTCGACTTTCCACCCAGTAGGAATTTCACCTTAGCAGTTTGCCTGGTACAAGAGACCTCATGACCATTTGCTAATTCCAGAAGTAAGGTAGGTGCATCTTTTGTGGCTATTCCTAATCTTTTTGCACAGACTGGTGAAATGAAGGAATGTGTACTACCACAATCAATCAAGGTTTTGAAGCCTTTACCTTGATAATCCGATGGGGTTTGAATCACCGAGTATTGGCGATTCGGGCCTTTCTTGTGAAGAGTAGCATGAACCGTTGCCCTCTCAATGTTAGCTTCCATGGATGGATCTTCTTCATCACCCAACTCCTTGTTGGCAATGCTGGAGGTTCTCCCTCTGGCCATGATGGTGGCTCCTTGGCCATGGATGGCTCCTTGGGATGGCCCTTGACGTTGTCCTTTGTTAAGCTTGGGACATTGCCTTTTAAAGTGACCAGCCTCGTTGCAATGGAAGCAACAGAGATTGCTGCCATTGCCTTGTGTAGGAATGAAATTGTTGACAGTGTCAGCCCTAGCTTTCTTCATTTGTCCCTAGTTTTGGCCCTGCGCTCTCTTACCTGAGACCTATACATTCCCTTGTTCTGATCCTTGTAAGACCAAGTCCTGTTATTCCGTGGCTTGGACTGCACCTTCTGTATTATTGGTGCAGCTCAAATGAGTGCGTCTTGTAGATCCGTTGGGAGCATTGATTCCAGGCGAGTGTTTATAGGTGGATCTAACCCAACACAAAACTTTGACACCTGTTGTGTCATATCCATTTGTGGCACGTATTTTAAGAGAGAGACGAACTTTGAATAATATGCATCCAGGGAAAGTCCAAGTTGCTTTAGTTCATAGAATTCGTTCATCTTCTGTGTGCAGTAGGTAGGTGGTAGGTATCTCCCTCGCACAGCTCTTTTAAGCTTCTCCCAAGTAACTGACCCTTCCGAGATCCCTTGGTCTTTGCACCATTGTTTCCACCACAGTCTTGCTTCACCGGTAAGCTTTAGTTTGGCGAGCTTTGCTTGGTTAGCGGGTGTAGTACTTTCTGCCTCAAAATAATCCTCCATGGATTCGATCCAGACCTCGGCGTCACTTTGGATGCGGTCCTTCCCTTACCATCAAATTCAGGTAGCTTGATTTATTTGAGAAGGAACTTCTTCTCTTGAATTACAGCCATACTTAGTGTAGGGGTCAGACTAGGAATCTGCATTTGAGGTTGCGCCTGGGCAATAAGATTCTTTTCGTTAAAACTTACTAAACATTTCTCACATTAGATTAAAAATGCCTAGTTCAGCTTTTAGCCAAGTGACTTAATCACTTAACTCCTTTATCAACACTTTTAGCCATGACAGACACTGATAAAAATCTATTTCATTCATGTGGGCATAGCCCTTTTGAGTACAATTTTTTTTTTGGGAAGGTAGAACAAGCTGATACATCAGTTCGGGGAAAATAAGATTGTGTTATATTCAGCTACGAGAACTGAGTAATAATATGGAGTGGGGTCATGGATTTTCAAGAATCGATAGGTCATAGGGAGCTTGGGGTATCCTTTCCTTTGATACCCGTTCTTCTCACAACATCCCAACACCTTGATTCTGTCGGTAGGGATTATTCGAGTTAGTTCTCGTACACATACTTGTTCTGCTTGACCTTCCGACCGCTGACATGTAGGGTTGCATTTGTGTGAGCCTCGACAAAGATTAACAGCTTCACGATCTTCAAATCCTCCATCCACTTGATTCTCTTCAAGTTGGTCTGAAGGTACGCAAGTCGGTGGGCTGTTATGTAATATATTCCTGATTCAACCGTCCATCTCTGTTCCACATACAGGGGTGAAGGAATATTCATCATGCATAGCCTTCGTCGATAATCCGAAGCACGCATTGCACTCATAAACATAACCTGGAACACCAAGAATTTGTTCCATGCTTCGTGACTCTGTAGGCCAGCATCGATAAGTAAGTAGGGAAATGTTCTTAACAGCAACATTGCTCTACTTTCCCTCAATAAGATTTCTTATAAATATTAGATCCCGTTGGTTCCCTCTGATACCAACTATAATGTGTCCCCCTATCCATTTGTAGGACACCCTTAGCAACCCATCGAGAAGAGAGTCTAGAAAGCATCGCTCGGCACTCACAAGGAATGTCACGAGGTTTGCGATCTAGGTCTTCCCGAATCTGCCACAAAGTGGAAGCATTCTGACCGTTTCCACTTAGGACCGACCTATATCAGGGTTTTTCTAATAGTTCAGTTCCTAGGAGGTAACTAGCGTCGAACCCCTTTGCGCAGAAACATCGGGGTTTTTCTAATAGTCCAGTTCCTAGGAGGTAACTAGCATTGAACCCCATACGAACCACTTTGCGCAGAAACATCAGGGTCGAAGCGGATTTATGCTGCACTTGGTTCAAGGAGAATGGGAAATGAGAGGGATGTGAAGCTCGACCTCCTGCCCGTAAGGCATAGTCCTATTCCGTTCCCCTAAAATAGTATAAA
The DNA here is from genome assembly GCF_053477565.2 of Lygodium microphyllum. NCBI lineage: Eukaryota > Viridiplantae > Streptophyta > Polypodiopsida > Schizaeales > Lygodiaceae > Lygodium > Lygodium microphyllum. The sequence continues at coordinate 150,115,498 of NC_141145.1, forward strand.
TCGGGACTCTAGCTCTCTAGATTCTAGGTCATTGTTACCTCACTATCAATTCCTTTGAGAAAAGTTCCCGGCCAACTGGGACCACCCTTCCGTAGGATGGACCCAGGGTCACATCCACCGCAATTTCCTCAGGTTGCGTTAGTTATCTAATTACCTACCACATTTAGTTTGACAAGCAAAAACAGCTTCCTTAATTAACCAATTAATCACTGGTTCCTTCACGTAACTTAGGCACTGACATAGAAAAATAATGTCAAGCAAGTTCCTTTTACAACATTTGATCTTTATTTATCAGTCTTTGGAATACATCAAATAACCTACCCGAAGGCTATACCAGCAATCCTCAGGGATCGCCATTTCAAGTTTCGCACGTTGACTAGTATACGGGCCTAGAGATCCCATCTTGAGTCATGTCGGCCTCTTGTGCAGGATTCGGAGGCAAGGGATTTACGCCCAGAGCCTCCCCTGGTACCCAAGCTTTCACCTGCTCCAAGTAGCACCTACGGAGAAACCTCTCGCGGCGGGGTCGATCCACGTACCCGGTGTGGCTAACAACCCCCTTGGATAGGGATAGGCAGACAGTCGGAGGTAACTGATACTGCCTCTCCCTCCAGGCTTTAAACTTAAAGCATTAGTTATTTTTCCAGCATTAGTTTCTTGAGCAAAGAAGCACAAACAGTGCTCCTAAGTGTACAATCACGAACATTCCAGGGGTCGTCAGTACGGCCAACTGTTAAGGTGTGATTCCTTCTCTCCGAATGCATCTAGCATTCGATCCGGGATCAATCGCAACTTGGCAAGATCCCAAGGGTTTCATAAGCTGAGTTACTTGTTTACCCCTTTTTCCTTGGGTTAGGGTTTATACCTTGTTGACCCAAATTGTCACTACCTTAGGTATTCGTAAATTATAGACAATAAATCTTGGACAACCCCGTTGTCCTAACTTGGTTGGTCAATTGCTTTCTTGGCAATTCGTAATTGCCCTAGCTTGGCAAATCAGTCCCAAGGAAGAGTGATGTAGCAGGATGACTACTCATCCTTTAGAAAATTAGACTTGTACTTAGAACTTGCCAAACTTGGTCTAAGGAGTGGCAATACTATTTTGTGATTTAGACACAAGACCATGCGACGTTGCAGCTTATTGCACGAGATAGGTGTTAGCACCTAGCTTGTGGGATTATTTTCTCATCACACGGTATTCCTTTTAAAGATGCAAATACTTTCTTCTAAATTTGCAAGTACTTTCCCCTAAAGATGTAAGTAACTGCAAGATAGGTGAGATGCATCATTCCATGCAATTTTGAGAACATAGACCTTTTTGCCTTTATGCAACTAAAGATCTTTCTTTTTTTTGCCCTATATTATAATGATCGACATTCAGAGCTAACTCTTATAAACCCTACGTTGATGCATCGAATTCAAAGCTTTAATATTTTAATGAAGATGCATCCTTTCCCAAACTCAAACTTTGATAAAATAACTCCATGCATGAGCAAATGCCATGCGTCTATCATTGATTTAATCCGTTCTTTATCACTTAACCCAACCTAGAATGTAACTATCATCGCATGCGATTTGCAAAGTACATAAATCCTTACCATGCATTGCAACTATTCAGACATCATTTAATGGCCGTCTATGATTATCTTATACATGAGTCACAACCAGGAATTTACTACGTAAGTGCATTATGTGTTTATGCACTATTCTTTGTGCGATGCAACAAGGATGCCTTTGCACAATTCCATCTTTTTACTTATGCATCATACGTTCAGAATTGCAACTACCCTTGACCACGGAAGTGCAAGCAATTGCAAATTCACGACATGCAACTAAACTTTGTAGATCGAATGAGTAAATAGATTTCCTAATGCATTTAAACTTCCCTACGAGAATTAAAACATGCTTAATGCAACTTTTCCATGCGGGTCTATTTTCGAAACTTGGGCATTCATTATCGAGGCATTGTCCACTCTCGTACTTTGGGTGGAAGCTCTCGTGGAGCTTCTCTCGCCTTTTGCTTAGGAGCCATTGACGCAGTAGATTTTGACTCAACGAATCTTCCTTGGCTCCCTTACGTACTTCGAGGTTACTACTCTCCGAGATTCTCCTCTTCTGCACAGGACTTGGGCCTTGTGGACATAGTTTTGAAAAAACTCGAGAGGCAGGGGTGAACTATGTCTATGGAAGCTTCAATAGAAGCTTCCAATTAGAAGCTTCCAAGCTTCTGTACATAGGGATGATGTGTGATGGAAAGGATAAAGAAGATGATGATGAAGAAGACTACATTGATGATGATGATGATGACGGGGCGCAGCAGCAGGCGGCGCAGTGGGAGCAGACGGGCAACGGCGGGTAGTATGATCCCCACGGTGGGCAGCAGCAACATGGTCAATCAATCCCCCCCTCAAGCTTGGGGAGGGGGGTTCATATAGGGTGAAGATGGGGGGGGGGGGGGGGGGGTGGCCACACAAGTGGCAGGGTGCATGCTTCCCCTCCCCATGCCCCTCCACCACTCAAGCTCACACATACTTCCTCTCCCGGCCATGCAATGGCTGAAGGGGAGGGAGTTTATTCATAAAAAAATTTGCAAAAATTATCCCCCTTTTTTTTCCCCATGAAGGGGTGTTCCCGTGTGGGCTACGGTTTTTAGCCACAGTCTCTTATGCACAATGCGGGCTGGAGTTTGTTAATGCATGAAGAAGGATCACTTAGCCCAAGGTTCTATTGTTGCGGGAGACTACTTTGAACCGCTTTTGCGCGAGGTCTAGAGTCGTTAATATTTTGTTGCGGAAATATTACAAAAATATCATCTAGTGCACTAGAAAGATAGGAACAAATGCAAGAAGAAGGGGGTTCTCAGACATCTCAAACCAAGAAAAAACTACAAACTCATAGGGAAAGGAATATCGTAGAAGAGAGGAGAAAATGGGTTGAAGAAGCACATCAAGCCGAGTTGGAGGCGATCCAAAAGTAGAAAATGGAAAAAATGAAATTAGATGAAGATACACAAAAAAATGAGCAAGAGAAGGGCAAGGATAAAGGCTCTAGCAAAGGAGGAAAGAAGAAATGTGCCTCAAAGAAAGATGGTGAAGAGGAAAAAAACACATTTGAAAGAGAAAGATGTCTTGAAGAGAGCCTTGGAAGGCTCTCAGACAGAGGCAGAGTGCCAAGCCAAACTTTAGAAGGAGAAAGAGGAGTTGGAATGGAAAGAGTGGGAAGATTATCATCAAGCTATATGGAATTCTATAGAGGAGGATGGGAGGGGAGACAACATAAACACCAAAGTTCCACTTAACCCACCCCAGCCTAGAGTAGGGTCAAGAAAAAGTGCAGAGAAAGTGGGGAGCACCACTAGTGGGGAGGAACGTAAGATAATAGAAGAAAAATGAAAGGAACCAATTCATCCATTGCCATTACCACCCCAACTAAGCCAATTGGTAGGATGAACCACCCTGCTATTGATCACACTACTACTACCACCCCTTGAAATCAAAGGAGGCAGCCAAAGAGACCTTAGAAGAAAAACTAAAGTGGTTGGATGCCATCTATTCCTTGGTAGTGAAAAGCAAGTTAGAGGGACCAACTATCATAGGGTCAAAAAGACTAGATGTTGAAGAGGTAGACTTAGAGAAGACACGAGAAAGGTCCCAAGGATAGAAGGACTGTCCTCACACATACCCTATATTGCCCAAGGGCCTAGACAAGACATTGATGACCTACTCAAGACCCTAAAGGAACAAAGAAACCACAAGGAAGAAGAAAGAAAGTAGGCAGTGCTTGCTTTGGAGAAGGAAAAGGAAGCATATGTCACCATCCACTCGAAATAAACAAGAACATCTATGCCTTTAAGATGTAAGTAGCAACCTTGGCATAGGGAAAGGGGTAGATAAGGAAAAATATGAAGAAGTGCTACACTAGTACGGGCACGAAAAGGAGAATAGACAAAGATGAGAGGCATGCCATGAGGAAACCATAAAAACTCTAGCACAATTTTAAGAGAAACTAAGTAAACGATTAGACCAAATTAGGTAGTTGTAAGATGATGAAGAGGAAGCAATGCTGATGAAGGAGAGCTTTCTCAAACTAGTAGATTAATGGAAGGAAGAAACTAAGAATTAAAAGTGCCTTGAACAGAAAATGGAAAATTTGACCAAGGAAAAGGAGGAGCTCCAATGAAGTAAAAAAGAGCAAATAACCATACTGGAAGCATTGACCAAGTGGTAGGACATGGAACTAGGGCAAGAAAAGAAGAAGGTTGAGTAGCTAAAGGAGAGAAGATAGAAACCTATGTAGGACCTTGCTTGCAGACTTGCAAAAGCAAGGTAGGACAAAGGGGTGGCCATGGATAAAGCTGAAATGGCAGAGAAATTCATGAAGATTTAGTAGAGGAGTTTAGAGGCTCTTCAAAGCACCTTAGGATCACTACCCCTACCACTTGAGTGTGAGCCCACAATAGATAAAGTGGCACACCAACTTAAAGAAGAGATTACCAACACCCCCAATTGACACATGAGACTAGGATGTGGTGGATGCTCTAGACCTCCCTTTGAGCAAACATACATTGTAAAATCTCCTATAATTAATCCAATATTAAAATGTATGTATGGTGCTAGAGGCACATTTAACTAAATCCCATAAGCCAAGTGTGAGGTGTGTGTCCAAGCTAAAAAGATATAAAAGAATGTACTAGGACAACTATCGATCAAGCAAGTCTCTTTCACGACATAATGATTCTATAGTTGTTCTTCTTCCTTCCTCCATAACTCATTCCCATTTTCTTGCTCAAACCATGTTTTGTAACATGGTATCAAAACCTCCTCCTTGAGGCTTGTGAGGTAGAGAGGCATCCATAGTTGCACATGAGGTGGAGAAGCTCAAGACAAGGAAGAGGTGCTACTAAAGAAGCTCAAGGCTTGAGATGGGTTGAAGACTCTCAAGTGCATCATATACATAGAAGAGTTTGTTTCAAGCAAGGTATAAGAAAAGTTATTATCATTTGATTTTTATCATGTTCCTTTGAGTGGTTGCTATTGAATATTATAGCCATTAGAAGGTTGCTTTGAGGTCAAAACTTTGGAGCCTACTAAGTATCATCACCCTTGAGGGGGTTACCTAAAAAAATGTAAGTATATCACATGTGATCAATAGAAGGGTTATTTTATATAGTAAAACTTATAGGATTATATTTACATAAGGGGTTTTTAAATCACAAATTGGAAAAAATCTTTAAGTATATTAAAGGAAAAATGGTCATTTTATTACCTTACAACATGTAAGGAAGGGGTATTTTCTAATATCCTTTGAACAAATGTGATATAGATGATTTACATATATTGAACCCCTTGAGATCAATGCCAAACCTAAACCTCCTACTTAAGGGGTTGCCTTTAACAAACACAAGGCTTGCTTGCCCAAAGTAAGTTGGGGGGTAATTGGAAGACATAAGGTAGGAACCTTCTTCTTTTAGAAGCTTAGGGCCTGCTTATTTTCATATAGAGACAGAGAGGAGAATATATAGTTTCTTCATGCTTATTTGGGTGGTACGGTGTCGACCTATGTCAAAATATGCCACCATCCTATGTAGAACTTGCGACCTTAGTTTAATGCCCACTATATTAATTTTAAGAGGGGCCTTATCTCATCAACCTTTATAAATTAAGGCTAAATTTAAACTGGTTAAATTGCATTCATACTGAATTGATTTACCAAACTAGTTTGACATAAAACACTGTTCACATTGAGAACTCAAAAACTAGTTTTTTTGAAAGGACAATTCATAACAACACTATTCAAACTAGTTCATTTGCATGCTATCCACACTTGAGTCTCAACTTGGTTTCTTTTAAGGGTAGTTCACACTTATAAGCAATCAAAAGCTCATAAAATTGTTATTGCATGTAAGTACTGCTCATTAAAATCTATTAAAACTCCTTGTAACTTCTACAAAATATCGTATTGTAACTAGAGATAGACACTATCATGTGAGTCATTGGTAAGATCTCTTTGTTCATCAAATGTTCGAAATCAAAGTAGTGGAAAAATTCAATGGAAATGGTTTTCACACTTGGAAAATGAAAACAATGTATCACCTAATGTGAAAAGACCTCTTGAAATATTTGAGGAACTCAAGAAGCGTGATGATCCAAATAATAAAGCACCAGAGATAATAGAATGGGGATTGTTAGATGACATTCTTCATCACATATTGGGAATCACAAAAGTAAAAGAAGCCAACGATGAATTGCTTGGCTCCCAAGCAAAGAACTCAAAGATAAAAATTTTAATGAAAATTTTTAGGTTGGATCTAAACAATTATGACTACCTGACCTCATTAATAAATAAATTCAAAAGCTTGAAAATTCAAGAATCTTCCATTAGTGAAGGTATTGAAGAAGATAAAGCCATTTTTGTGCTACCCAATAGTGTGGAAACCTAAAAAAGGTTATGACTAGGTAATAGCAACCTTCATGAATCTACCAGATAGAAAACTCAACTTAATGAAAGCTTCTTTGTGCGAACAAGAGAGAAAAATCAAAGAGAAGGCCCAAGTGACTACACCAAACCCTATAATCTTTGTACTATACATCAAAGGATCTTCAAAGATTGTTTATAGGACATGTAGAAAACTGGGACACAACGAGAAAGAATGTTAGAACAAAGGAAAGCACAAGTGCAAGAATTGCAAAAAGTTTTGACACACCAAGAAGGAATGCTAGAGCAATAAAAAAAATTAAATCTTGGAAAAGAAACTTTGAAGAATGCCTTGAAACACTTTTCTAAGTTGAAAATTGCCTACACTTTTGTTTAACACTACATAGGCTAGAGGCCTTGCAACCATTCAAGGTGGGACCTACACTCTTAGATGCACTTTTTTAGTGTATGAGTAGCATCAAGAGAGGCTGTTAAAATGTATATATGGTGCTAGAGGCACATGTAACTGAATCCAATAAGCAAAGTGTGAGGTGTGTGTCCAATCTAAAAAGCTATAAAAGAATGTACTTTCATAACTATCAATCATGTCTCTTTCATGGCATTATGATTTTGTACTTGTTCTTCTTCCTTTCTCCATAACTCATTCCCATTTTCTCACTCAAACCATATTTTGTAACATCCACTTCTTTAGATGCGCCAAGGGATCCAAGGCATCCACGAAAGAAGAAGCTAGATGAAGTTGAGCTAAAATTCAAGCCAGTGCCACAATAAGTACCAGATGTCCCCTTCTTAAAGGAACCAAAAGTGGTTATTATTCAATGGAAGGAGACTAGAAAACTAGAGAGAAGAGAGCCATTGGAAGCACTAATGATATTTACCATTACCATGACTCAAAAGCTAAAGTTAATACTTCCATGTTAGCAATATGGACTAGGTAATTGAGGTAGGTGAATCATTGGGGAAGCAATTGAGGTAGATGACTCATTGGGGAAGTAATACATCGAGCAAAAAATGCAGAATCCTAACTTGTGGCAGTAAGAGGAGGAAGGTTATTGGTAGAACATGACATGGGAAGCACCTAGGAAAGTGTGACGACTTGATGTACAATCAGCATGGAGGAAGCCCATGATTGAAGCTAGCAATGAAGCTTGGATGGCCTTCTATGGAGCCATTTCCACAAAAAGAGGAAACACCACCTATCTACCCTACCTACGGAGTCATGGAGTTAACTTCAACCCTGACCTCCATGGTAGCTATGACTTTTCTCTTACGTTCAATCTCAACACCAAAAATCTTAAAGGTAGCTTAAAGTTCTAAGAGTGGGATCTAGTCCCTTCCTTCCATTAATTTTGTGGAAACTTTTCAAAATGTTCTTGGCCAAGCTTTTGTAACTACATGTATTAATCTTAAGTTGTTGGCAGTTATGTTAAACTAGAAGAGAGCTATAAAAGAGAAGAGATTGCATCCCCTATTTTTTGATATCAATGTAGGAATTGATAGGTATGCCATGGCCATAGACTCATCCTTTGAGCTACCATGTTTTTGCTCAAACTCTTGGGAGATATGAATAAAGCTGATTTACTAGCTATGACAATCCTTACCTACCATCTACTCCAATGACCATGTGCACCTTCATCATGGGATACCTGATGAGAAAATCTCATCTTGAGTGTTCACTAAAGCCATTACTCCCATCATCTAAAGACAGGAGAAAATAGAAGGATTAGGGCTTACTTCATTCCAAAAAGAAAAAGAGAGCATATGGGTCCTCAAGTTGGGGGTGCTCAATGATTTAGGTTGGTTGTCAAACCCCTAGCCCTTTCCCCCACAGTCCATTTAGGTCCCCAATGGTAGGACATCCCAAGAAATTGGTAGACTTGTCACCCTAAATGCCACATAACTACATCAATAACCTTCCACCAACTGGGTCCTCAACTGTAGGATAGACCAAGGGAGTCAACTCTCCTAGTGTAGACCCCATCTCGTAATCACATAGGCTACTCACTCACTCTTCATGCACAACATGCTATGTTTTCTTGTAGATACCTTAAAGTACTCTAAGAATGATAAACAACCACCCTTCCTTTTCTAGTGTATGACCTCTGACCCTTCTAGCAACCATTCCATGTAAGTTCCAAGCACCTTTACAAGTGCCATGGGACTAGCACTTAAATAATGAGGAGGGTAATGTTAACCTATTACAAGTTTGGAGTAGAGAAAAAAGAGAAAATGGCAAAGAGGCAAAGAAAAAAAATAGAGAAAAGAGAGAAGTAAACCAAAGATGGGCATTAAGGAAATTTTGAGAGAAGGGTAAATTTTAAAAGCGTAGGCAATGAAAAATGGCAAAAGTTAACATGACAAATAACATTATAATATCACATGCCCTAAAGGGAAAGGATGTAAAATTAGTTTTTTCTAGAGTGTTGGGTGGCTTACTCCCATGCAAATTGTAAATTAATGTGTATTTAGTGGCCTTGGTGCAACGTCTGTGGGATTGAAGGAGGCAGAGCTTGCAAGTGCATGGTCATTGAGATAATTGGAGCTTGGGAACTCATCAATGAATGCTTAGACTACAACATTTGGAAAATTTTCTTTCTTTAACTATTTATTCAATCCATTGTGCTTGCTTGAAGGGTTATATATTTTTATTCAAGATTAACTAATTAGTAGGAGTAGATGGTATGAGATCTTGCAGGGTGAGAGGGTGCATGATATATTGGCTAGACAAAGTGCATGATTGACATGCATGCTTCCATCCAAATCTAACACGTAGGCAAAGTACACCTACACATTATATGCTTAAAAGAAGAAAATCCATCACCTACTAACCTAGAAGAATGGATAAGTGAATTGGAGATGTATTTCAATTGATATCCAAGGAATGATGAAGCAAACATATACTATACAACCCTACACCTAGAGGGATATGTTCACACATGGTGGAAGTACATGGAGAAGATAGGACATGACATCCCAAATTGAAATGCCTTCACAACTACAGTAATTGAGGTGCTTCCATCCCCATGGAGAAAGATAAATTGGAGTGTAAGTGATAAAGAGAAAGTGAAGGGTTATTCAAACCACTTACTAAAATTTTCCATGTATGTTGACTACAAATGGATTATATGGGCTAAACTTCACCTAATACTTCTCAAAGACAAGCAATTATCAAGTGATTAGCTAATAATATACATTCTAAAGGCTTATATTTAAATGGAGTAAGAAGTGGATGTTCGACTACCATAAGGATAATTGCAAAGAAAAGGACTCTAAGATAAGCATGATTATTATGGAGTATTTGGATAAAGAGCCTAACGAGAGAAATCTATTCTACTAGAAGGGTCATCTACTCATGGGAAGATACATGATCTTGGGGATGAGACTCATGAAAATGAGTACTATGACCTAATGGATAACTTTTCATTTGATTTGTGTGGTTATTACATAAAGGATTCATTTGATTAGGATGGGCTAATTGTGTGTGATTCAGAAATATTATTGGGAAGAGGAAAAAAAGTAAGGAATAGAATTTTGCTGGAGAACCTCATCAAATGGTGTGGATTATCTATGGAAGAGTGGACACGGAAATTGTCCTCATATCTTGACTCTTTTCCTTGGCTTTTGTAGGAGACTACATGAGTTTTTTGAAGAGGGCAACTTGCTACAATAAATTTTTGCAACAAAATAAATTGCCATAACTTCATCAAAAATTTGATTTTATGCTATCCATAGATACTCCATGCTTCCTACTTCATTATTAGATGTCAGACGTACAAATTGGAGCTATCCAAAAAAAGTTATGTCTCTTTCTAAAATCATCCCAATTTTTCCTACACAGAGTGTTTAAAAAATTGGTCTCCATTTGTAATTCTACTCATTGGAGTACTTCTCCCATGGTATATGATCCGTAAAGCCTCTCTATGATGTGGATTCTATCACTATGAGAACTCAATGTAACTTGTACTTCATTTTAGTTTTGAGGACAAAACTTTGCTGGGCCAAGATAGTTTTTAATGTAGCAAAATTTAGCCTTGTCTTTATAGTATGCCTAGGGAAATTAGGGTTTTGCATAAAAGGTGGACAATTATCCTTGGCCATGTCTTTTGGCACATCATTCGTATGATTCTTCCTTTGAGGAGATTAATCCTCCCACATTCCTAAGAGTGAGTGTTTATGTTGAATTAGCATGAAAATGTGTAATCATGCATGAGTCTTAGCCTCATCAAGAGCATTGTTTCTTATATTGTTAGCTTCTTGATTCCATCCATTGAATCTTTATTCCATGCACTTCATCACAATACAAGCTATGGCTATGTTTCTTAGTCAATTTCCTGGCATTTTGCTAGGAGTTAAGATTGAGTTTCAATTTATAGAAAAGCTTTACTTCAATGGAAAATAATTTCTTGAGCACTTAAACACTTGATTGGAAAAAAATCTAAAAGATTGGTTAAGCATAAGGGCACTAATGCATTTATATGTAACATTTCATCAAGCATAAAAAGGACAAGGATTTTTTGAGCTTTAGTGCTTGAATTGCGATTGAAATTCAAAGCTAAGTTTGCAATAAAACATCCTAAGACTCCTAGAACCTAAACAACATACCCTTGGGAGATCAACTCAATTAAGAAGCTCACTAACCACAAATAATGGAGGGGAAAACAAAAAATAAGATAGAGAATCAATGAAGCCCTAAAGTGGTACCATATAAATGAAATCTCAAAGAGACATTACAAAAGGGAAAGCTACACACAAAACACAAAGGGGAAACATACCCAAAACTACACATAAAACAAGCTCATGGGCTCTATGAGTGCTTAAGAATAGAACATTTGACAAACTTCTATTCTTTCAAGAGTTTCAACCTTGCCATGGCTCAACTATCTAACACCTAGTTGGCTCAAATTCCAAACTTCAAGCCATTCTCCTCACTTCTCACACTTTCAATGCAAGCAAGAAAACCCAAAAACTCAAGCTGTCTTAGTAGACTCAACTTCTCATCTTCATATATTATAGTCAAAATGCCATTGAAGGTTTATTGGTGGCCTCACAATTCATGTGGTGCTCTTCAATGTACAATTCTACTCCTTCACATCTAATCCAATCTACAATATCTCCACCAAAGAGAACAACATCTAACCCCTCACTCTCTCATATACACTCTCACACTCTACTTCATACTCTCCAAGATATGATAGATGAAGGGGAAGAAAAAAAGGAAAGCAAGAAAAGAAGAATGGTGCGAAAAAGGATGAGATAAAAAGAAGAGAATGGTTTCTCTCAAAGTTACACAGACAAGAATGAGGTCTCTATTTATGTAATACTTCTAGGCAATTAAAAGTTAGTTGGTTAGTTCGAAAGTTAGTTAGTCAATTAGTAAGTTAGTAAGGTTATTAACTAAAGACTAACTAAAGTAAAAACTAACTAATGTTAATAACTAATAATTTTTATTTAATTAAAAATATAAAAAAATCAAGAGCCGTAACCCGATATTTTTTCCAGATTGACAAGGATCGTAGCCACATGTCAATGGAAATTACCATGTGAACAAGAGTTATGGGCCATATTAGTCATTAATGTCAATGTGTATAGTATGGATGATCTAAAAATATTAGATTTTTGGAAAAAACTAGCATGTTTTAGATATTATTTATTGTAAATATCCTAAAAAGTTATGAAAATTTCTAGAATAGGATGTCATGTAAAAAAAGCAAGTGGTTTTTCAGCCAGTTTTGGAGATTTAATGAAAAAAGAAAGGATTGGTGAAATTGTGTGCGTTGCGATCGCAGTTTATAAGCAACAAATAACACTTCGAACAGGGAGAAGAAGAAGGAGTGGTCTGGAAGATTTCTAATCAAGTGTCTTGGGGTTTTTCCCCCCTTTTAGAGCCAATAGAACTATTAGATTTGTGATTAGAGCATCAGATGGCTGATTTTTCCAAGATCCCCTCCATAAAGAGCTCTTCTTCTCAGCCACATCCCTTCTTCTCTTGTTTAGCTATAAATGTGAGGCATGGGGAGCAGTTAGAGAAGCACAAGGAGCCCTGAGAGGCTGGAGAGAGAGGTAGAGAGAGGGAGGTAGAAGGATACCCCTCGAAGAGGCTGTGAGAGAGGGAGGTAGAAGGATACCCCTCCAAGAGGCTGTGAGAAGGAGCTTTTGAGAGTGAGAGAGAGAGAGAGAGAGAGAGAGAGAGAGAGAGAGAGAGAGAGAGAGGAGTTACCTTGAGAGCCTACGAGGGAGAGAGTTAGCTCAATTCCCCTTGTCTCGGTTCTTTGACTAAGCCATCTTCTCTTATACTCTCTCATCTCGAATTCATTCCTCCTTTATCTCTCGAATCCACTTGTGAAGGATGGCTCCAAAGCAATGAGGTGAAAGGACCATGGGAACCACTGCAACCAGTCAAAGAACGGGTATTGCCGGAGATACAGGAGTGCTCGAGGTTGCTGGAGTTGCCACTACCAACAACAGAACATTGGGTGTGGCGAACATGAGTACTAGCAAATACAAAATTCCCAATGTTGTTGTGCCAAACCAGGTTATTCATTACTAGGTTATTATTTCGTCACATAAAATAGTTACATAAAGTATTAGCTTCTATATTTTACACTTACACGAATTGACAGTTTCATCTAGAAAGCACACTAGTACACACATAAACAATTAATCACTCTGATTTGTAGTTAGATTAATTGAGATTCTAAATCGTGGAATCATGATGGAAATAGTTGCATGAGGTTATTGCATATATGAATTTATACACACTCAAGATTAGAAAATAACTCGATATAATTATTGTCAAACGTGACAAGGTTAAGTGTTGACTAACGCTTAAAAAGTAAAACTCTATTTAAAGGATCTGTAAGCCATCTCGTTAAGTTATTGGCACATTATATTTCTTTAAGGAATTTCGCTTATGTTGGGTAAGATAGCCCCAAACGGGAAATTTGTGCCTTGCTTACCATGTTGTAAGAGATGTACTCAACACTTCTTTATGGGGAGGAGAATCCTCATTAGAATGTAAGGTTATCTTGGGATAAGGTCTACCTTGGCTATGTGAAGATGTGAATTGCACAATGGTGTGATTGTCATTACATCATTTGATATACATTGAAAGGATTGCTTATGTTTGCTAGAATCAAGATCTCCGATGGAAATTATTAACAAACTCGATAAAAGGAAGGATCATTCTAGGCTACCCTCGAGCTAGCTACAATACCCCACTCCAAGGGGGTCATGGTTATCGCTTTGGTAAGGATAATCTCGGGTAGTAGGAAATGTGGGTGCCAGGGGGGCTTTGGCTATAAATCCTACATTGTTCCTAGAATCTAACAAGCCCAAAAATTCAAATCGATCCTAGTGGGGGTTGCGATGTAGACTCAGTGAGGTCTAAGTGACAAACCCCATGATGCTCCAAGGGAGCACCGGCCGGCGTCATTTGGAAAACCTACTGATGGACTACATAGAGGTGTGCCTTGGAATGAGCCTGGCGGACACCTCACAGTTGGTATCAGAGCGCACGTTAGTATATAATACGACGTAAGATTAATAATAATTTGAGTATCAAACTCAATTATTAATGCTATATAAATTTTGTAAAGTTGGAAACTATTGAAAATTTTCCAAAATTTTGCACCCACAATAATTCCCAACGAAGCTCAAGGGAAAATGAATCTTTTGAAGCAAGTCAAACCTCTGGAATTTGATAGGAAATATGAGATTGTGGAAGCCAATGCAAAAATTTGGATTAAATCCATGGAATATTATTTTACTGCTACTAGAACTGTCCCAGCTAACTAAGCCATGATAGCTAAGCTAAAATTAATTGGCAAAGTTGGACTCTGGTGGAAGTAGTGGTGTCGAGATCAAGGCAAAGCTAGACTCTAGTACTGGTATTTTAGGGTGCATCGTATTATTGTATGCAAACTCTACTAAAGGAAAATACTTTTTCCATTCTCTTTGATTATCACAGACATAGGATTTCAAAAGTTCCATAACATTAGAATTAGCACTTTCACTCTACCCATCTATTTGAGGATGATAAGAGGATGAAAACTTTAACCGAGTCCCAAGGTTCTCAAAGAGAGCTTGCCAAAAGAGGCTAGTCATGTGGGGATCTCGATCACTTATAATGGACTTAGGCATGCAATGATGCTTGAAAATATGAACAATGAATAAATTAGCCATATGATCGGCTTTGATTCTCTTTCGCATAGGTATAAAGTGAGCTTGCTTATTGAACCTATCAATGATAGTCTAGATTGCATCGTTTCCTACTTGTGTGTGAGGAAGCTCCATGATAAAGTCCATGGCTATACTTTCCCAAGGCTCATTGGGGAATAGGTAATGGCTTTAGTAGACCAGGTGGTTTATACCTGTCATACTTTACCTTTTGGCATATGTTGCACTCGCGGACATATCTTTCAATGTCACCTCTAAGAGTGGGCCAAAAGAAATATATTTCCAATGCTTGAGTTGTGGCTAGAATACCCCTATGTCCAACATATGGAGATGCATGTGCTTCATCCATTACCTTGTGTCGCAATGGTAATGCTATACAAATTTCTTGATGATGATACAAATAACCATCTCGAAGTGAGTAAGGTGTAATTGACTGACATGAGTTAAGCTGATCCCATATGGTTGAGAAGTGAGAATCAGTTGCATACATTTTGGGTAAATCCATGAACTCGTTATGGTAAACAATTGTGATTGCATTCACTCGTCGCCGTGATAGAGCATTTGCTACCACATTCTTAGTTCCAGATGTGTGAAGGATTTGAAAATGAAACATAGATAAGAAACTTTTCCAGTGCATCTATTTCTCTGAGAGCTTCTTCTGAGTGAGAAAGAATCTTAGACTTTGGTGATCTGTTTTAATAACAAAATCTGCACCAAGTAAATAGTGTTTCCATACTTGAAGAGCATGTACCACAGCCATAAGCTCTTTCTCATATACTGGAGCATGTAGCTCATGATCCTTGAGGCATCGGCTCTCAAATGCTACCGCATGATGCTCTTGGTTAAGCATAGCTCCAATACAATCCCCAGAAGCATCACAATGAACTTCAAAAGGTTTTTGAAGATCCGAAACTATGAGAACTCGTTCTTGAGTTACAAGAAACTTAATTCTTTCAAAGGCTTGTAGTTGCCTTGATCCCCAGCAAAAAGGCATTCGCTTCTTAGTAAGGTCATGTAGAGGAGATGCAACATATGCAAAACCTTGTATGAACCTCCTGTAGTATGAACATAGGCCCAAGAGACTTCTAACTTCATGTACAGAAGTAGGTGTAGGCCAATCAACAATGGCTCGAATCTTCTCAAGATCCATTCTCACTAGATTGTGAAAAACAATATGGCCCAAGTAATGAATTTCCGAAAGAAAAATTTCACTCTTCTTAGCAATGGCCTGTAGTCTATGCTTGTGAAGCTCTTGAAAAACAATAGATAGATGTTTTCTATGCTCCTCTTCAGATTGTGAAAATATTAGAATGTCATCAAAGAAGACACCTGTGAACTTTGAGTGAGGTTTGAAAATTCTCTCCATCATTCGATTGAATGTGGCAGGTGCATTAGTCAAACCAAATGGCATGACTAAGAACTCATATAGTCCAAATGTTGTACAAAAAGCTGTCTTATGAACATCTTCAGGTGCTATCCGTATCTGGTGATAGCCGCTCTTGAGATCAATGCAACTAAAGATACTAGCCCCTTGAAACTTATCCAAGATATCATCTATCCTTGGGATAGGAAAATGATTCTTGATTATGATCTTGTTCAAAGATTTGTATTCTATTCACGTACGAAAAGAACTGTCTTTCTTTTGAACAAGTAAGACTGGAGAGCAGTATGGAGAAGAGCTAAGTTGAACTAACCCTTTTTCCAATAGTTCGTTTACTTGTTTTAGGATCTCCTCTTGTTGGCTTGCACTTACTCGGTAAGGCGGTTGGTTAGGTGGTAAACTGCTTAGGATAATGTCAATTCTATGATCTTCCAGGCGCTTAGGAGGTAACTCTCCTAGGAGCGAATCACCAAAATAATCTTCTTATTGTTTAACAAAGTCATGTCTGGCTTGATCAAGTAAAGAGAGGGGTTCTTTTAAAGTCTGAGACTTAGAAGCATTAGTTGGTATTGTGTGTTCATTAGAGGCATCAAGTGCCCTTGAATCATTAGCTTCTTTTGACTCTCTCACAAAAATCATGTATGCAAAAATGACTTTCTTCATTTCTTTAGAAATGCTAACATGACTAACCATTGCTACAACATGCCAATCTCCAGCATCAGCAATGCATACTATGTTCTGACCCTTGAATTGAAATGCAAGGGCCTTCTTAACAAAATCAGAAAGAGGTCTAATCTTGTAATGCCAAGGCATACCTAAGATAACATCACAGTTACCAATGGTGTAAGTAGAAAAGATTCTTGGTCGCGGTAATCCCCAATTCTAAGATTTAAGTTCCCTTAGATAGGAGTAGAATTGGTTGTAAGTTCTTCAAATGCCGAACTTGATCCAATTGGTTTTAAGTCCTTCAAATGCCAAACCTGATCCAATTGGTGTTCCCAATCGATCTGGTGGAATTTGTAGCCTTTCAACACTATCTGCTAACTCAAAATTATCTGCGGACCCTGGATCAAAGAGTATCAAAACTCGTTGATTGTTGAGTGTCCTCCAACCCTTTAAGAAATGTCTTTTCTTCTTATTTGAATGAGTGTTAGCTTGCACATCCATAATAGAATTTGAGGATGGTAGAGGAGGATCTTTAATCACATCTGCTTCCTTCCTTTTGTGAGGACAATCAGGCTTCATATGCCCTAACTCACCACAAAGAAAGCACCTTCCTTCCTCTTTGTACTTTTGTATCTCATAGGGTGAGAGATACTTGCACTTCTTCTTATTACCCTCCAGCTTTGAATATTGGTCATGGGTAGAGGTAGGTCTTTTTTTATTAGTCCTATCTCTTGGTTGATCATAGAGCTACTCTTGTCTAGCTCTATAAGAACTCATCTCCAACTTTCGAGATGTACTAGGTGTATGCAAACATTCTGCTATGATGGTAGACTCCATCATGCGAGATAAGGTTTCATGTGGATACACCTTCATGGTTCTACGTAAATGAGGGAGTAGGCCAGCTTCAAATTTCCTTTTAATCTCTTCATCACTGATCTCCATGAAAGGAGTAGCCTTGAGAAGAGTAGACCAAAGCTTGTCCACATAACTAGTGACCTTCTCATGCTCTTTTTGGCCTAGCCAATCCCACTCCTTCTTGACATCATTCTCAAAATTAGGAGGCAAGAACTGAGCATAAAACTTCTTCTTGAAATTTTCCCATGTCGTAGGTTTCCTTCCCTCCAAAATGAGAGTCAACCACTAATTGCTAATGGTGTCTTTCAAGTGCATGCCTTCATGCCTGAGCTTGGACTTTTCTGAGAAATTACCATTAGAAAAAGTAACTTCAAATTACCTGACAAAGGCTAATGCCTTAGCAAGATCTCTCTTACTAGAGTAAGAATCAAACTTTATGTCCTTATCCCCAAACTTGAAAGTCTTAGTCTTCTTAAGCTTGATCCTCTTATGGTCCCTCTTTGTCCGTTTGTAGATTGCATGAGACTTAGAACCAAGAGAGTAGAAACTAGAAGACGATGAGGAGGAGGAGGAACTTGAGTAATCAGGGGAATAGCTGGTTGCTGAGGGAGATGACTCCCTCCTTATTCGCCTCACTCAAGGTGAGGTCTTTTTACTCTTCTTGACCCAAAAGTCCTTCTTCCTTCGAGGAAGCTTCTCAGCAGTTGGATGCTTTGCACCTTCACCATCAATTGGTGCAATGGTGTTTCTCCAGTATCACCATCTTTTGGAGGAATTGGTCCTTCATAAGTAGCTTCTTCCCTTTCCCTTAAGCTATCAATCAATTGATGTACTTCGAGAATCTCCAACAAGCTATGATACTCTGTCAATTGAGCCTGTATTTGCTCACTTGTAGGCACTTCATCAATTGCCATCTTTACCTTCTTCTTGCAAGGATCGTGCCTTTACTTTGGGAAAAGCAAAGAGACCTACTCTGATACCACTATTATAAGATTCAAGATACATGCTTGACTTTCTTATATACTTAAAATATATGTGGTGAATATTATGTTGGTGGAGAGAGAGAACATATGAAAGAAAAGAAAGATGGAGAGAGAGAGAGAGGGAGAGAGAGAGAGAGATTGACAACACACTAGGGATTAGAAGATGGGTCAATCCCCCCCTTGTGGAGTTATATCATTGACAAGGAGCAAGCTCCTCCATTACACATAAACTAGTTCTTACTTGTAGATCTTGGGAACAAGATTACAGTTCTGTAATGTTTCCGTCTATCGGCTGTCCATGCACGTTTTTAGCAGTCCATCAAGAGACAAGTCTAAGCGACGCTGCCCAACACTCTCATGGAATGTCACGGGGTTTGTCACCTAGGGTTTCTCGAGTCAGAACGTCCACAGCCGAACGAACCCATTAGGTTCCACGGCCTGAAATTTGGGTTCCTAGTAAACAAGGTCTCTTGATAGCATCCTAGCATCAGATTCTGGACATCCTATTTTATGCGGAGATACCCAATCCGAAGCAGATCCATACTGCACTTGGTTCAAAGAGAATGGGAAACAAGAGGGATGTACTGCTCAACCTCTTTGCCTATAGGGCATAGTCCCATTCCGGTCCCCTAAAATGGCATGAATTGGGTTCTAACCTAGCAATGCCTAAGGTTGACAATGGTAAAACCTTGTGAGAAGCCTCTGAGTTCTCTAGGACCACCCTACTAGAGGACGGACCCGTCTGCCCGCTTCCCTTGATAGCTTTAGTTTTCTAATTAGGTCATATCACATTTACGTGTGACATTCAAAATCAGCTTCCTTAATTAGGAATTTTAAGGAACATGGCTCGTTCGCATAATTTATGACATTGACATGAAAACAGAGCAAACAATCCTTTTGACAAACAAGCTCCTTAACTTATTTTCAAGCTAACCTTTGTCTCCTGCCCATACAAGAGAAATTATGTATCCCTTCTCTCCAACAGAAGTACCCAGTCCAAATCACATGGTACCATAATTTCCATCCATTATCTAGAATAGGATCTTCCAATGCCTCTAGACGTTGGGCTCATGACAGTCTACAACTTTGTTCCGAACTAGGCAAGGGGTGTGCAGAGCTCCACTGACCCCAAGCGATCTAGGAGTGAGACACAACTTTTGTGTTTGGCCTTTTCACCACTCCACCTTCGGCCCATGAATCGAGCAATGCCCTCTTGGGTTGAAACGTGGCATGACCTTGGAGATGATCCACCTGTACAAAATATCCTTCTTTAATTAATCCAATTAAGAATCAAGCACAATCAAGGCATTTAGCCCTAATATCATTGTCCAAGAAAACATTCATTTATTTCCACCGCAACTTGTCATCACAGACCCCTGCCATACATTTGCCATCAAACACAAGTACTTGGAATAATCATCCAAACCACAATCCAGTTGATTGTAAAAGCATTTAGCATGTTGTTCGATTAACCAACAAAACATTGGTATTCTTTTCCAAGCATTGCACGAATAGATGCCATAGCATTTCCATTGCACATTTGCTTCCCCCCTTGGGGACCAAATATTAAAATTTACTTAACATTCCCTTCTTTTGGCTAAGGCATATGCTAAGGGTTCAAATATTGTACACGACATAAGTTCTATCATTTCAATATGAGTTAATCAATCTAGCAAGAGCATTTATGCCTCTTCTCTAAGTGACATTTATCTTTTAGCCTTTCCCTACTATGCAGCATTTTATCTTGACTTTATCATCCTTGCTCCTAAGGCAAGGAGTCACGTGTCATTGATGTAAAGTTCACATAATATCTCCCATGTATGTATCGTTTATGTGCATTTGCAAACCTTAAACAATATTGTCCTAGGTAAAGATTAATTGAAGACTCATCGATGCTTATTAATACTTTAGAGTCCCATATGTTGCTTATGCTATGCATGGATTTGTCGCATAGCAACTAGGTGCAATTAACTTCCCTTGATGCAATCACTTCGCAAACTTCATCTTTGAATATTTGAGATGAGATTTACCCTTTTCAATGACCTATTCTAGCACAAAAAAGTACGGAGCCTAACGTATCACATGCAAGAATCAAAGCAAGCATCTATCAATTTGGAAATACATTACTTACGACTAGTACCGCAGTTGGATTGGCAGTGATGCTTTCGCCCAAAGCTTCATTGCTGGTTGTAGGATTGTCATTCGCATGAGACATTCTTGACTTGGGGGCCATCGTCTACAGATAGATTCGAGAGATAAGAAGGAGGAATGGATTTTGAGATGAAAGAGCGTAAGAGAAGGTGGCTTAGTCAAAGACCAAGATAGGGGGAATTGAGCTAACTCTCTCCCTTGCAGTCTCTCAGGGCAACTCCTCTCTCTCTCTCTCTCTCTCTCTCTCTCTCTCTCTCTCTCTCTCTCTCTCTCTCTCTCTTTCTCAAGCTCCTTCTCCCAATCTCTTAGAGGGGTATCCTTGTACCTCTCTCTCGCAGCCTCTCGAAGTTTCCTTGTGCTTCCTTGTGCCTCCCATGCCTCATATTTATAGCTAAACAAGAGAAGAAGGGTAATGGCTGAGAGAAAGAGCTCTTTGTGGAGGGGATCTTGAAAAAATCAATGATCTGATGCTCAAATCATAAATTTGATGGTTCCATTGGCTCTAAAAGGGGGGTAAAACCTCAAGGCACTTGATTAGAAATCTTTTAGATTACTCCTTTTTCTCCCTATTTGAAGTGATGTCTACTATCTACAAATTGCGATCGCGGTGCGTGTGATTTCACCAATCTCTCTCTTTTTTTTCTTTTTATAAAATCTCAAAAACTAACTAAAACATCACGTATTTTTTTTAAAAAAATGGCATCTAGTTCTAGAAACCTCCATATATTTTTAGGATAGGGTGCTTTGGACATTCCCTTTTGAAATGACCTAGCTCCTTGCAATAGAAACAACGCGAAGCTTTATCACTCGTGGTCACAAGATTCTTGGTTGTCTTTGGCAGGATTTCCTTCTTTAGAGAAAATTGCCCTAGGATCCTTTTAGCGGATCGAAGTAGTCCTTTATTTCAGAAACTCTGTTTCCAGATTGTCCTCTTCTTAGTTCGGGATTGAACTCCATGGACAATTGGCTTTGCTTGTAATACTAAAGAATACTTCCAAGCTTCGACATTCTGGTAAGACTCAATCTATATTAGTTGAGAAGAAATAGCTTAAGAGAAATTCATTGTAAGTTATAACTGTCATACTTGCTAAAGTAACTCTGATCACTTGTAAGTTCTAAGCTAGCAATTAATACAACTCATATTACTCGGGTTAACTGTAGGTACAATAGTAAGGTTTATTCCCCATATAATTTATATTACATGTCGATAAAACTTCTAGGATTTCTAGTCATCTTGGTAAGGTGTAGTGGATTCTAGGTCTTCGTCTTCATCTAATTCCTCTATATATCCATAAACTGGGCCTATGTAGCTTCGTTTTCTTACAGGCTCAATATCTTTCGGATAGGGCAGTCTGCTTGGATGTGTCCTAGCTCATTACAATGGAAGCATTGACAAAAGGGACATCTCCTACGGATGTGCCCTATCTCTTCGCATGTGTGGCATCTCTTGTCCTTACCTCGGAAATCATCTTTGCCACAATTGCCCGGTTTAAGTTCTTGGACAATTGGCTTTGCTCGAAGTAATGTATCTTGCAAGTCTATTGGATGCATTGCCTCAAGTCGGTGGTTCAAAGGAGTGTTCAGGCCATGGAAAAACTTGGATACTTGTTGCACAATATCCATAGGTGGTGCATATTTTAGTAGGTTTACAAACTTCAAGTAGTAGACTTCCAAGGTTAATTCTAGCTGCTTGAGCTTGAAGAATTCATTCATCCTCAAAGTCTAGTAGGTTGGCGGAAGGTATCGTCCGCGTATAGCATCTTTCAACTGAGCCCAAGTGACAACGGCTTCAGAAATACCTTGATCTTTGCACCATTGCTTCCACCATATTCGAGCATGCTAGCCAACTAACTTAAGTTTTCCTATCATTTCTGGATTGGAGAAAGTGGTTCCTAAAGCAGAGAAATAAGCATCCATAGACTCAATCCATATCTCCGCCTCTACTGCGACGTCTATCCCTTCTCCATCAAACTTGGGTGCCTTAATTTGCTTGAGAAGAAATTTCTTCTCTTGCATGTTAGCATTCATGGGTGCAAAAGGTGCTTGACAATCAAGCCATACCATTTACGTTATTCTGTTTAAGATATGTCTACGAACCATATATTAATCAGTCATGCAACATTACAATGTTTTGCTCTGATACCAATTGTAATGTGCCTACCTATTGGCTATCCACACACATTTTAAGCAGTCCATCAAGAGACAAATCTAAGCGACGCTGCTCGGCACTCCCATGGAATGTCATGTTGTGGCCTAGGGTTTCCCAATTCTGCCTTGCAACGGAATGTTCATGGCCGAACCCACTAGGATCGACTTGAAATTTGGGTTCCTAGTAGATAAGGTCTCCTGACAACATCCTAGCATCAAATTTTGGACATCCTACTTTACGCAGAGATACCCAATCTGAAGCGAATCCACACCGCACTTGGTTCAAAGAGAATGGGAAATGAGAGGGATGCACTGCTCAACCTCTCTACCTGTAGGGCATAGTCCCACATTCCTGTCTCCTAAAATGGCATGAAACGAGTTCTAACCTAGCAATGCCTAAGATTGAATGATGGTAAAACCTTATGAGAACCCTAAGAGTTCTCTAGGACCACCCTACTGTGGGACCTATTAGGGTTATGCCCACCCGCTTTCCTTGATAGCTTTAGTTTTCTAATTAGGTCCTATCACATTTACGTGTGACATTCAAAATCAACATCCTTAATTAGGCCTTTTAAGGAGCATGGTTCAATCGTGTAATTTATGACATTGACACGAAGACAGAGCAAACAGTCCTTTTGACAAATAAGTTCCTTAACTTATTTTCGAGTTAACCTTTGTCTCCTGCCCATATAGGAGAAATTATATATCCCTTCTCTCCAACAGAAGTACCCAGTCCAAATCACATGGCACCATAATTTCCATCCATTATCTAGAATAGGATCTTCCAATGCCTCCAGACATTGGGCTCATGGTAGTCCACAACTCTGTTCTGAACTAGGCAAGGGGTGTGCAAAGTTCCATTGACCCCAAGCGATCTAGGAGTGAGACACAACTTCCATTTGGTTGGCCTTTTCACCACTCCGCCTTCGGCCCATGAATCGAGCAATGCCCTCTCGGGTTGAAACGCGGCATGACCTTGGAGATGATCCACCCGCGAAAAATATCCTTTCTTAATTAATCCAATTAAGAATTAAGCACAATCAAAGCATTCAGTCCTAATATCATTATCCAAGAAAACATTCCTTTATTTCCATGGCAACTTGCCATCACAGCCTACCATGCATTTACCATCAAACACGAGTACTTGGAATAATCATCCAAACCACAATCCAACAATCAGTTGATTGTTGAAGCATTTAGTGTGTTGTTTGATTAACCAACAAAACAATTGTATTCTTTTCCAAGCATTGCAAGAATAGATGCCATAATATTTCCATTGCACATTTGCTCTCCCCCTTGTGACCAAATATTAAAATTTACTTAACATTCCTTTCTTTCAGCTAAGGCATATGCTAAGGGTTCAAATACTATACATGACATAAGTCCTATCATTTCACTAGGAGTTAATCAATCTAGCAAGATCATTTATACCTCTTCTCTAAGTGACATTTATCTTTTAGCCTTTCCCTACTATGCAACATTTTATCTTGACTTTATCCTCCTTTCTCCTAAGGCAAGGAGTCACGTGTCATTGATGTAAAGTTCACATAATCTCTCCCATGTATGTATCATCTATGTGCATCTGCAAACCTTAAACAATATTTTCCTAGGTAAAGATTAATCGAAGACTCATTGATGCTCAATAATTTAGAGTCCCATATGCTGCTTATGATATGCATGGATTTGTCGCATAGCAACTAGGTGAAATCAACTTCCCTTGATACAAGCACTTCACAAACTTCATCTTTGAATATTTGAGATGAGATTTATCCTTTTCAATGACCTATTCTAGCATGGCAAAGTACGGAGCCTAACGTATCACATGCAAGAATCAAAGCAAGCATCTATCAATTTGGAAATACATTACTTATGACCAGTACCGTAGTTGGATTGGCAGTGATGCCTTCGCCCGAAGCTTCGTTGTTGCTTGTAGGATTGTCATTTGTATGAGACATTCTTCGCTTGGGGGCCATCGTTCGTAGAAAGATTCGAGAGATAAGAAGGAGGAATGGATTTTGAGATGAAAGAGAGTAAGAGAAGGTGGCTTAGTTGAAGATGGAGGTAGGGGGAATTGAGCTAACTCTCTCCCTTGCAGCCTCTCGGGGTAACTCTTCTCTCTCTCTCTCTCTCTCTCTCTCTCTCTCTCTCTCTCTCTCTCTCTCTCTCTCTCTCTCTCTCAAGCTCCTTCTCGCAATCTCTTGGAGGGATATCCTTCTACCTCTCTCTCGCAGCCTCTTGGGGTCTCGTTATGTCTCCCATGCCTCATGAGAAAAGAAGGGCTGTGACTGAGAGGAAGAGATCTTTGTGGAGGGGATCTTGGAAAAATTAGTGATATGATGCTCAAATCATAAATTTGATAGTTCCATTGGCTCCAAATGAGAGGTAAAACCCCAAAACACTTGATTAGAAATCTTTCAGATCACTCCTTGTTTTTCTCCTTGTTCGAAGTGATGTCTTTTACCTGCAAACTGCAATCACGGGACGTGTGATTTTTCCAATCTCTCTCTTTTTTTTCTATTTAGAAAATCTCCAAAACTAACTGAGACATCACTTGCCTTTTTTAAAAAATGACATCCAGTTCTAGAAATCTCCATATCTTTTTAGGATAATATCTAAAATATGCTAGTTTTTGCCCAAAAATCTAATATTTTTGGACCATCCATACTATGGGGTACACATTAACATGTAATTAATATGGCTCATAATTCTCGTTCACATTGTAACTTTAGCGAAGGATGGCCACGGTCCTTGTCAATTCGAGAAAAATACCGAATTACGACTCTCAAATTTTTTAACATATATTTTTAATTAAATAAAAAGAGTTAATTATTAATGTTAGTTAGTTTTTACTTTAGTTAGTTTTTGATTAGTAATATTACTAACTTATTAATTGACTAGCTAACTTTCAAACTAACTAACTAATTTTTAATTGTGTGGAAATATTACATGTTCCTTGCATGGTATACAACCGACTAACACTTGCACAACTTGGAAGTTGGCATCTTTTGATCCTTCTTGAGTCTCTCCTTCTCTCCTACACAATATGTGTAGGGATCTCCTCTTGATTTCAGTAGAGCTTCCGCAACACTTGCACCTTCTCTCCTACATAATATGTGCAGGGATCTCCTCTTGGAACTTGATTTCAGCAGAGCTTCCGCAGCACTTGTTCCTTCTCTTCTCCTCTTGGATGCATGCAAAGTGATGCTTCCTTCACCTCCCCCACACCCAAGGAGAGCCTCCTCTTTTATAGGCTTTCAAGAACTTCTCTTCTTGGAGAGAGACTTGAGTGCCAAGATTGGAAAGGTTGATCTTCATGCAAGATGTGGTTGTTCCAGGACCTACTCTTCAACACCAATTTCGAGATATCTCTCTATGCGTTGCTCAGATGAAAAAACATCCAACACGAAAGTTGTAGATCTCGTAGTTTTCAATAAATTAGCTTTTTAAATTGTACTCTTAACTTGTGGTTCGTGCAACCACCTTAAGGAGAGTTCATTCGATTGCCTTGGGCCTCAACCTTAAGATTGACTTCCACAAAAAAGTTTGTGTCATTTTAGACCTTAGAAAGAGAAAATCACTCCTCTCCTCACTTTCAGAGGATCATGTATCTTGTCTTTCTTAGTGAGAGAATTACCTCTTTCATCTTTCTTAATGAAAGAAAATACCTTAAACCTTGACTTATAAGGGAGAGGATGACCCCAAATGAATGCAATGCTTATTCTCAGGGGGGGGGGGAGCCACTCATGAATATATGTATATATAACGTGAGTTCAAAATAAGGGGTTTTTAAAACACCATTTTTATACATTTTTAACATACAGAAGGGTGTCATATAAAGGGGTTACTTATAGATTGAATAGAAAAGGGTTGTGTTTTATTCAAGAAAAATTCACAGATTAGGATATTTATAAATAGGCCATGAACGCACGTTATATAGAGAATATATATATATATATATAGTGAACCCCCCGAGTGCTTATTACACACAAGTAAACATTCCCAGGCGTCCTCGGATGCACACATAAATACATATACACAATGCTAATGCACTTCCTCTTCTTAGAACTCAATCCATCTTCATTTATGTGTAACTCCTTGGTTCTTATGTACATTCTTAAACTTGGCACACACTTCCTTCCCCTTCATAACTTGTATTGCAT
Source organism: Lygodium microphyllum (assembly GCF_053477565.2). NCBI lineage: Eukaryota > Viridiplantae > Streptophyta > Polypodiopsida > Schizaeales > Lygodiaceae > Lygodium > Lygodium microphyllum. Next base: position 150,142,452 of record NC_141145.1, read on the forward strand.
GTACCAGATGTCCCCGTCACAGTGCTTTGATCACCCCCTTAAGTGATGCACTAGGAATATTGGTCTCTAAATGGTCTCATGACCATGCTAGATCATCATCAATACTTAAAGAAAAGTGAGTCATTAATTTATTAGATAGATAATGTGTAATAAGCAATAAATTTAGTGACATTAGCATTGGACACAAGAGGTATCTCTATAGGGACTAGGAGTTAGCTAAGAGGTGTCAAGGAGATAGAGGGATTCTAGCCATAATTCCTTTGGTATGCTAGGATTAGCCAAAATCCCTATGAACTTGAGATAGCTTCTAGAAGTTACTGATTCTAGCTTAGGGTAGATTGGCGATTCTTGCCTTTGGGTGGAGCCCTATATATAAAATGATTGCTCAACTTTGAAATAAATGTTATGTTTTCCAAAAAATGAATATTTTTCTAGTGCTTCTGTATTCATGTTAAAATAACGTGAATAAACCTTGTTTAATAGGCTAATCTAAGGAACCTACTTGTATATGTTAAATTACTATGGCAAACAAGTAGAAAGCTAAGCAAATGTTGTCTCAAATGGAAAGTAGGATGGTGATTGTTCTATGATACAAGAACTGTTAGATTGAGAACTTCTTTAAAGAGTTGAAGGTGTTGGAAAGCATACCTCATAGTAAATCTAACATGTCAAATATTAAATGCAAATAATATTATGAAATATAAAACAATCAAAATAGTTAAAAATTTCAAAAAACAAAAGAAAACATAGATAGGGTGCAATCTCCCCTATGACAAAAGCCATGGTTTGTCATAATCTATTATTATATAATGACTATATAGCTATTTATATTCATATCATATATCTAATTTTAAAGAAAATACAAATAGCAATCAAACTATAAAGTTCTAGATATGAAGAGGTTTCTTGTAACTTGTTGCTGTTGATGCAAAAAAAAATGGATGCCAAATCATAATGTTTTAACATCACCATCATATCCAAAACATACAAAAACCTCGAAATGGCTTTAAAATCTTTGAGTTCAAACTCCAAATTAGGAAGAAACAACAAAACTAAGTTTTTACCTTGTTCTTCTATTTTGTGCGTGATCGTGCTGCTTTTGTAAAGAAAGTTGGGAAAGCTCGAACCATATAAATAAAATAGCAAAACATTCCATTAGAAAAGCTTATTTTTACACAAGAATAACTTAAATCTAATAATTTGATATTTTTATACTAAATATATTAAATTAAATAATAAAATATTAAATATAAATAAAATACATATTACTATATAATATGCTTGCTACATAAATTTATTTAAAAACTATTTATACTCAATGATTATTCAAAAATATTAATTCTCCTAATTCTACCCAACAATCTACTCACTGTAAAATTGAATATATTAGTTTCATGCCATTTATCTATCAAGCACAATGCAACCAATGCCATACATAGTGCTTATATGTAACAAGTCATGGCTATGTGAAAAATAGACAATGAGAATCTACAAATAAATAAATATGAAATTATCTTATTATTATAGTATTTCCTATAACATCTATTATATGATCTCACAATATAAGTTGATTCCTATCACATTCTTAGTCGTCTTATTACCTATAAAACACTCACAAAATGACAAGTAAAGTCTGTTTTTCATAACATACTCTCTTATTGAGAAGAAAATGCTCAATTGCATATATTCTTACTGAAAGAAACATGAATTAGCATTAATACTCAAATAAAAGGTGCTATAAATTTAAGATGCTCATGGAAAAAGCATAAATAACTCAAGTTTTTTATCATTGGAGCTCTCAAGAGAAAACCAAAGAAAGAGGGATCTTATTGCAAGAAAATCTATACTATATTCATGAACAAGCTTGTTTTCATTTTTTATATAACCACAATAGGAAAAAGAATACCACACATAATAAATCTTCACATAGCATCATAGAAAGAATCTCCCACGGCTTTATCTTTAACAAAATTGATCACATTCTTCAAATTCTTCTTAGAATCCATCAAAGAAACACAAAAACACAAAAGAATGCTCCACTTTGGATAGAGTTTCATAACATAATATTCATATTCAATATCTTCATAGTCTTCTCTCAATCTCTCATATAGATACAATGTTTTAAAGCATAGAAATGGCTATCTCTCACACTGATCTCTCTCACACATCCTCACTCAATAGTACAATGGAATTACAATCAATAATCCTCAATAGTCCTCTATTGGTCGTGGAAAACCCTCCCAAGAGATATGTCTGATATGAAGAGTCACCAAAGCCACTACAATGTCCCTTTAGAGCACACTAATATCACTACCACTACAGTCTTCACTTCAAGTCTTCTTCAGCTACTTCTTCCACTTCTTTGAGCTATTTTGAGCTTGCATTCTTCCCTTTCTAAGATTACAAACTATTTCCAAGATAAATATCCATCCCATATAACATTCACAAAGAAAACAAAACATAAATAAAATATAGATAGAGGCTCTACAGAGAAGCTCAACAGAAAGCACAAAAATCATACAGCTTCAACTAAAACCACTTCAAACCGTCTAAAACCATTCAACGCACTCTCAATCAATCCTCAAAAGACTTATTCACCATCTCAACCTCACCAATGGAAAGAAAATGGATCAAAACAAAGACAAAACAAACTATAATAAAACCAAATAGACTCATCACAGAACCTATTAGCACATCATATCTCAACTAAAAACCATCACGACTCTCCGAAACATACTCAAAATGTCCCAAAACACTTCTAAAGTCATCAAAATTTAATTAGCTCACCCTCATATAAATAAAAAATCCCATCCAAAAATCAACAAAAAACAACTAAAAATACAATCATTTCAACACTCAACATATACCCATTACTTTATCTTCATCATCAATCACTCAGCATTCATGAACTAACCTTGACCCCATCAACCTTCAAAAGAACCTCGATCTAGCAAACAAAGTGACAAAATGAAAACACCTTAAAGTACGAATCAATTCTTAGTATGCCAAACTAAAACAAAACAAATTAGTAAAGGATATAAGAGTTTTTTTGCATTGCAACACATAGTCATCCAAACAATCTTATTGTCAAATTTTGAATGGCCTTTCGAGTGTTCATATTGGACTATTGATGCATGAAGGCAAGATACCAAGAAAAATGTGTAGTAAGACATATAGAAGTATCTTAGGACCCATGAATGAGAGACCAATTAAATACAGATCCTCAGAGAATCATGTAAAGTCTACTGCCATCAACAAAGGATGTCATTATCAAATCCAGGAGTATCCAGTACATGCTAAGAAGATTGCTATATTTCGTGGGAGGTGGAATAGGAATTAGGGTAGAACATTGAAGAGGAAGATATGAAAAATCATAGAAAGATGAAAAGTGTAAGGATAATGATATCAAAAATGATACTAAAAAGGTAATACTAGGAGGAACAACAAGAGAAGGATATGTAGGAGGAGAAGTGGTGGTAATATTAGCAATAAAAGGGCAGGAAGTAAAGATTGGAATATGAGGGAATGAAGCAGGGGTAAAAGATAAAAGAGGAATGGAATCATGATTAGTGGTAAGAAGATGAATATAAGAAGGAAGTTGAGCAGCTGTGAGGGAATAGGATCATAAGGATCATGAAGATAAATAGAACAATAGAGTTTAAAATTTTGGAAGAATTCCTTAGTAAAGAAGGGATTATCAATAATGCATTGAAACACTTTAGCATGCAATTGCTAGATATCAAATTTATAAAAAGTACTCTATCAACAGCGTGTGCCCATGACAACATCATCCAAAGGAGAATGCCAATCACTCCTCGACACTAAGATGTGCACTGATGAAATTTTTGCAGACATCCACAAGATCAAACTCCACATAATCTACATACAATATAGCTTGCAAAACCACATCCCCACATAAATATTCAAAATCTCCTCATTTGGAATTTGTAAGTCCCCTTTAATATACATGAAAGAAAGCAATTTGACTTGAAGATCAAGGAGGTCATCTAGGACTCTGTCAAACACTGATTTTAGAAAATCCCTTGACCAAAGATCCTGCCAACAACCCTCTAGAGGTTGTAAATCCACATTTCTCAAAAAGACATATAAGGCCATCCTCTGCTGATGATATTTGAGCCAAAAAGAGAGCGGAGGGGAAACAAGTTCGTTGTAATGAGCAAAATCTTCTTACACACAATCCATATGGTGTTGTAACCTTCCCACCTTGGCAGCAAAGGCTGATATTACATAGCCTAGCTTGTTCCTGTAAATTTTCCACGTCCTCCTTAGAAGGCATGAAAGAAGGCATAATAGGACTAGGAGGGGGAATAGAGAGGGTAACTATTTTAGACTACAACTCCTCAATATGCTTTTCTTGAGATTCCACTGTCAGTTGGGCATGTTTCAATTCACCCTCACAAACACTAAGCTTTGTGGCCAAAGTAAGCATCTCTGCCAAAGCATCAACTTTCTCTTTAGTGATGCACACCTTATTTGCCTCTAACCTTGCAACTTTAACTTCTAGCTCTCCAATGGTAGCTTTCTCAAAATCCATTACAATAGTATCTCCTTGCATTTGTATATGAATGTCACTAAAGGGTAGACCTTTCTGAAGCCTAATCTTCTAATACCTTACTCAATTGACAAGTCAAGGAATCCACCTTGTCCTAGAAAGAGGCAAAAACTATTGTGCAGAGATAGACTGGAGACAAGTAGTCCAAGTTGTTTCCATTATAGTTTGGACATTCGACATAAGCTACAGTAATCAATGTCTAGAGGGATGAAGGGATCTGTGAATCCAATGTGCCTTCCCATTGTACCACAAATAAATTAGGATAGGCAAGGAACAAAGGAAGGGAGCTACCCAGCACCTCGGGTGTTATAATCTGTACCACAGGTGATGTTACAAAGACATGATCTAAGGACCTTGTATGCGGTGCTTCTTTCAAATGATCCTGACAAGGGGAACATCTACTAAATCGAAATTGGATTGTATAGGAGGAGACTATGGCAGAAGGAAAATAGGATAAGGTGAGGAATACCACTTGGGGGAGGTTCCAATTGAATGATCTTTTGCAGAAAAACCCCATGGAAAATAGTACTAAGTTGACCCTTCTTCACACACTGAAAATGTTGATCCGTTTTAGCCAACAGAAAGGTTTTCCAATTAAACTTAACCCACTCAAGGATTCATACAAATGCAATGAATAGTTCTCTAGACAAACACTTGGATGCAGGCTTGTCCAACATCCTGGAGAAATTGGCATAACTGCTTCCATAAGGGAGAGGAAATATGTGCCATTGAGATCATGAATTGGTGAAAACCTTATTCTCTATTAAAGGAGTTTAGGTCTCCTTGTGCAAAAAGGCAAGGATCTCTATCGTGAATAATAAATGGTTACCACTAGGCATAGGGGAAGCTACAAAAGGTAGGAGCAAGGCCTCGTTGACAATAGCAAGGGATAAACAGAACCGATGGCCATAAACCAAGCCTAAAAGCTTCTTGTAAGTCTCCAGAAAAGAGTAATAGAGCTTCGCATCCACTTGAGGGAATTTCTGGGCCACAAAGAGATGAAGAACAACCTTGTAAGAAGAGAGAGATTGGTGCGTAGAAACTCCAATAGTCATAATGTGTGACCTACCTTCCCTTGCTCTATTGCCACTAAAAGAATAAAGAACAAAGTGATAGTGATAGATACCCACCACCTATAGTATGCACGTGTGCAGGTATAGTATACAAATAAATGTAGATGGCTAGGTACAAGTGGCATTTAACCCCCAACAACCTCCCACTTAAAGGTGAATATGCTTGAGTGTGGAGAACACAATAAAAACATGATAAAGTACAAAGTGTACATAGAAGTACAATAGGATAAGGAAAAGATGTTATCTCATCCTATGCTTATTGTCTTATTAAGGAATGCATAATGTTTCATTGGGAGACTTTTACTGAGCAAATCTATAGGATTTGTATCTACAGGAATCTTGACAAACTCAATGGATTTGTCCTCTACTATCTCTCTAATGAAGTGATAGTGTACCTCAATGTGCTTTTTCTTTGCATGGAAGATCATATTATGGACCAAATTAATGGCACTTTATCAAATTTGAATGATGTGAAAACTCGGATCTAGGACATGGCTATGACAGAAGCTATGGAGGTTGAAATATGAAGAATGAACTCATGAAGACATTAACACTGACAAGTCACATTGTCACACAAGTGAATTAGGTTCCAAGATTGAGACTTGGACTCATAAACACAATCTTGTGTGTGGACAGTGATAAGGACACTTTATTGGAAAGAAAAGAGTACTTTCATTACATTGAAAAAGAGTGCAAGTACAATGCTTTATAGGAAACTGAATGGTGGCACTTCTCCTACTGTGCATATGGGATCTCCTTACAAAGAGACTAAAGTAGGTGTGATTGCAAATATCTCAACACCCCTTCTCAATCACAACCAGAAGTACAAAGTGTGTAGCGGATTTAGTGAGAGCAACTCTTGCAAAGTGTGGGCACACTATAAACATGGAAAAACTCCAAAGGTTGTCGCAGAAAGGCTAAGTGTGGGTACCACAAACATGATGGACATCCAAAGGCTGTAGCAAGGGCCTCACAAAGTGTATAGAGGCTGTAGTACAAGGATACATGAGGAGTTTACAAGTTTATGTCTGAAGCATTAGGGCTAGGCAATACAAGGCTAAAAAATTATATCTGAATAGAAGGACTGATGAGGTTTGTACTTCTCCTAGTGGTTTTCTTCTTCTTCTTCTATTTTGCTCCATTTTCTTCTTCTTCTTTAACTGCAACTAGATAGGCCTTTTGGGACCTCTTTCTAGCATGGCAAAACTTTTTAGTGTGTCTAGTCCTTTTGCAAAAGTCACAAAAAAGCTGGTCCTTCTTGCCTTTGTACCTATTGCCAACATATAATTCATGTTTGTCCCCATAGGTGCTTGGTTCTTCCTTATTTTTTAGCTTCTTTTCCTCCTCTAACAGTGATGCCTGGATATCAATAAGCCCAAGGTTTGGCATATTGGTTAGATTTGTTGATACATTATTATATTCAGAAGGAAAACTTTAAAGTAGAACATCAATGCAAACATCTTCTTCCATTTTAATGGTGATTCCTGCAAGTTGGGTTAGAAGTCCTACCATGTAATTTAGATGTGTGACAAGTGATGTGCACAAATTCATTTCAAGCTTGAAAAATTCAATCAAGAGACCATACTTTGATGACTTAGAGTGTGCACCAAACAAGGTGTCAAGTCTCTTCCATTTATCCTGTGTGAAGTATCATAGTTATCCACATGGTGGATATAGCTGTTGTCTAGCTCTAGTTTGATAATGGCCTGAGCCTTATCATCATTCTTTTGCCAAAGGACTGCAAGATCCGCATCACAAGGCTTATTTTCTTTTCCAGTAGTAATGGCCCAGAGGTCCTTCTTCATCATGATGAGTTTGATGAGGGTCTCCTAGGTGTGAAACCTGACTCCTTTGAAGCGAGCAGTTGGAGATTCTTTTCCCATGTTAGAAGGCTGGAGCAATAGCAAATTAGTACTTAAATTCTTAGATTTTAGCAGCAGAAGAGTTGAGCACAAGTGCCAAGAAGCACTAGGTGAGTGTCAATGGACACTATGTATGTAGCTTCTTCCTTGAATCTTCAAACCTTCAAAATCCTTCAAGATCTTTCAAACGTAAGTCTCCATAATTTCCATTGAGAATCAATCTTGAAACTCTGAAACTTTTCAACAATAGAGTTGAAATTTAATGTTCAAAAGACACAAACAATGGCAGTGTAAAAACACACTATGTAGGTACTATGCTTGAACTTTATGTTAAGCTTAAATGTCTTGTTTCTTGCTTCTAGTTTGCAAGATCTCCCCTTCATACTAATTTGTTGGTTTGGTTAGGCAGCAGACTTGAGTGGCAAGAGCTCTAGTGAGCTTGAGAAAGTGTAAAGGATGAAATTTGGAGCTTTGGCTATGGAGTCAGGATTAGGGTTTCTGACCCAGGCTTGGTTTTTTGCAGAGTGTGCATTGTTTACTCAACCATTTCAAGAACTTTTTATATGATATTGAAGCTTGATTAATGGGCTTCAAAAGCCCTATGGAGTTGGTCAAGATTGCACTAGGCACAGCGAGAGAAAACGGCTCAATCAGAACTACATATGTTTTTAGGAGTGATATCGTTTTTGCACAATGCTGAGCTGAAGCAACACCAATGTTGGGACATGATGTGCCAGAAGATGTTCCTGAAGTTAGTAAAGATTCCCACAGAAGAAATCATGATGAATAATGGCCTGTAGTGTGAGATCTAGGGGCTCCAAGGTGACTAGGTACTGCGTGGATATGGAAGCCACAGGACAGAACTTGAAAAAAATGACAATGTTGAGTAGTAGATAGGGAAATATCAAGTTCTGAGGTGATACAGAGAAGCGGCTTCAACAGATGAACAAATTACTAGAAGAGAGCTCCTAATTATATGACCTGTAAAGAGAGATATGGAAGCTCCAAGGAGGCAACGTCTTGCAGGCTATGGCTATCATGAAGGTCAAAGTGAGATGGAAGTGGAATTGGAGCTGGAGATGAGGTCATGAACTCAAGTTGAGCTAGGAAAAGACAAAGAGAAGCTAGAAGAGCAAAGAGGAAACTAGGCCATGCCCGATTGGGCTCTGATACCATGTGAAAACTCGAGTCTAGGGCATGGCTATGATAGAAGCTATGGAGGTTGAAATAGGAAGAATGAACTCATGAAGACATTGACACTGACAAGTCAAATTGTCACACAAGTGAATTAGGTTCCAAGATTGAGACTTGGACTCATAAACACAATCTTGTGTGTGGACAATGACAAGGATACTTTACTCGAAAGAAAAGAGTACTTTCATTACATTGAAAAAGAGTGCAAGTACAATGCTTTATAGGAAACTAAATGGTGGCACGTCTCCTACTATGCATATGGGATTCTAGCCCTAAGCCCACACAACTCCTTACAAAGAGACTAAAGTAGGTGTGATTGAAAATATCTCAACAAATGCAGTGTCATAGTCATAATCATACCTAGATCTCCAACCAGACGGCCTAACCATAGGGCCTCCTTTTGCAAGTCTCAGTGGTTTCAATGTACTCAGGCTCGATAGTAGACAAGGCCATGGATTTTTGCACCTTGGATATCCAAGAAATAGTACCTCCATCAAAGCTAAATATATATCAAGAGATGGATTTTCTACTGTTTGCAAGTTTTGTACAATCTGAGTCGGTATAATCCACAATTCTTGTATCTTGTCTATCATAGAAAATACACATATTTGTAGTACCTTTAAGATATCCCATGATACCCTTCATGGGGTCCCAATATCATCCATATAATGTGCCACAAATCCCACTATAAATGCTATGTTAGGCCAAGTGGCTATCATGGCATACATCAAACCACCCATTGTGGATGCATATAAAACCTTGTCCACCCCAGCCCTCTTATCATCTAACTATGTACAATCTACCTAACTAACCTTCCTATGAGAAGGTAATGGATAGCTAGTAGGCTTACTATATTGTATATAGAATTGTTCAAATACTATGTCAATGTACTCCTTTTGGGTAATATGCATACCAGGTATGTGTGAGGCTTGCCCCATGTCCTTCATCTCAAAGCTCTTCTTGAGCTGAGCCTTTAAAGCATCTAGCTCATCATGAGCACTTCTAGCAATAAGCATACCATAAAGCACCAAGATAATAAGGCTGCCTTCATGGGCCTTCTTTGTGAATAGATATGGATCCATATCAGTGTTGGAATATCCCTGTGAATAGATTAAAGCATCAAATATATGCACCATTTCCTAGGTGCCTACTTAAGCCCATAAAGACTCTTTTTCAATTTTCACATAGTTGTTCCTTGTCTTTTTACACAAATCCCTTATGCTATTTGCATATAAATGTCCTCATGTAGGTCCCCATGTAAAAAAGCCATCCTATCATCCATTTGATAAAGATTCGAATTGAACCAAGCAACTAAGGCCAAGATGAAGTCTAGGGTAGTCACCTTGACCATAAGAGAGAATATCCTATCAAAATCAATTGTCTTTTCTTTCTTAAAACCCTTATTAACCAATCTAGCCTTATATGTTGGCTTTGGGTGACTAGGAGTACTCTTCAACTTGTACACCCACTTGCATGGTAGTGTACGCTTTCCATTAGGCAAGGAAATTAAGTGCCACGTATTGTTTTTCTACATTGAATCAAACTTAGAGTACGTAGCCCTCTCCCAAGAATGAGAATCACCTTTGCCCATAGCCTCCTTATAGATAAGTGGCTCAATAGATTATTGTAACGTGCCTGCCTAACGACTGTCCAAGCACGCTTTTAGCGGTTCATCACGAAACAAATCTAAGCGTCGCTCCCCGGCATTCCCATGGAATGTTCCAGGGTTTGTCGCCTAGGTTTCACCGAGTCCACTTCGCAATGGAACGTTTGCGGCCGAACCCACCAGGATCGACCTGAAACCTAGGTTCCTAGGGGTTAAGGTATCCTAATAGCATTCTAGCGTCGGGTCCTGGACATCCTACTTTTTGCAGGGATACCCAGGCCAAAGCAGATCCATGCCGCACTTGGTTCAAAGAGAATGGGAAACGAGAGGGATGCACCATTCAACCTCTCTGTCCATAAGGCATAGTCCCATTCCGGTCCCCTAAAACGGTATGAATCGAGTTCTTGTCTAATACTACCTAAAGGTCGTTCGTTTATAGAACCTTATGAGAAGCCTCCCAGCTTTTTGGGACCACCTTGCCATAGGATGGATCCGTCACGGCTTCGCCCACCCACTTTCCTCAATAGGCATTCTTTAGTTTCCTAATTAGGTCCTATCACAATTTATGTGGAACATTTAAAAGCAGCTTCCTTAATTAAGCCCTTTAGGAAATAGGGTTCGTTTGCGTAACTTATGGCACTGACACAAAAACAATCCATGCAAGTTCTTTGGAATTAAATCTTATATTATCATCTTAACTGAAATACAAGTCTCATCCAAAAAGGATGGATTCCGCAATCCGTAAGGATGTGTCTTATTTCCTCCAAGTATCCGCCCTGGCACTAGTAACAGGGCCTCGAGAAACTATCTCGAGTCACATCGGTCGTTGAGTAGGACCCAAAAGCAGGGAATTTACAACCAGAGCCCCCCCTTGCATCCAAGCGTCCTCCTACATTCAAACTGACCCATGGAGAGACCTCTCGTGGTGGGTTTAGTCCACATTCCTGCCACGGTTATTTGGAACTCCCTTGGCTAGGGTTGGCGATCGGCAAGGGGTAGCTTGGCCCGCCCTCCTTGAGTTCACCCTAATTCATTATTCAATTTATTGTTGTGAGCTTGGGTCATTCATTTCCTTTCACTGGCATTGAACCTAGATTTACAAGCACAAACAAACACTAAAGGCGAGTGCTCTCGAGACATCTGCTAAGGTGGAGTCCTCATCTTTGATGCTAATGTCGCCCTTCTTGATCATTCTTGCCTTGGCGTCATTTTCCATTATTTCCCCAAGGGATGAGGAATACCCTCTGCATGACCCAATTACTATGCATTAGGATAGGGCGATTTCACTATAGTTTCAAATGACGGCTTCCCTGTTTTACTATCCTTTGATCTCCCTATCTTAAGATCTTGGTCTAGGGTTTTATTGGGTCAATTGGTAATAATCTTTTCTATCTTAGAACTCTATCGGGTTCTAAGTTCACCCTAGGGTCTCCTCGTCTTCAAGATAATGGAAACTTATATTTGCTCCCTTTTGCAAGTCAGTGTAAACCAAGTCTATCTACATTCCAAAATAGCTACGAGCACCAAATGTAGCTTTGGGAATTGTCATTCTCATTGTGGGTACTACATTCAAGTGTCTTTGTGCTAGCTTCAGGATGTTACCTATTCTGGAAATGATATACCTAAGCATGTTTTCGGGCCCATCGTGGTTGGCTACTGGGGTAGAGACCAATGTGCATGTTGACTCCAAGTCAACTGTGGTCGTAAAGACAAACCGATTTATCTTGCGACCAAGGTCCTAGGTAGGTTGAGTTAAACCTTGACGTCGCTTATTGGCTAGGACTTTATTTACCAAACTATTCCTTTCAAATAAGCTCAACATTTCACATGCGTATCCTAATCTACCTTTTTAGATGCATACCCCATTATGTAGTGCAATTGAAACTACTCATGATATCATGCAAGTCCCAATGCAAGTCTCCCCCCTAAGTTGTCAATGCAATGCGAGGTCCCTATTCATAGAATTCCCTTCCAGTACATTTATGCAACTCAAAAGGCATGACTTAATTATTCAAATGTGAGTGTACATGCATTCATTGAAAATGCAAGTTAATTCTCTACGATGGTCTATGAAGTACAATTGACCCAGACATAATATTTATGTACCCTGACAATCCATGATGCATTTCCAAAAGTTTGATCTTGATACTTGACTTTTTTTTCCGCTATAATCATAGATACTTAATCTAATTCCCAATAACTCATGATTGTTAAACCTTTTTCTGCTACTTTTCAAAATATGCAAGTTACTCGATGCGAGGTATGTAAATGACGCCCATGCTTAAATATTCAATTTTCAATTTCTAGACACGAGAGGGAAACCTGGTTTTGGAGTGTCGAGTTAGCGTTCACGTTTGATAACCTGTTCTTGTTGATGGTGACGTCTTTGCCCAACCCTTCTCCCGTAGTCGTAGCTTTACAAGTTTCTTGGGAGAGCTTACGCTTTGGGGCCATTGTGGAGTTGGAGGAGGCCTTCACTTCCTTCGAATGACTCCTTGGTGCCAGAGTTCCGACACCTTGCCTTTCATGGTCTCCTTGTCAATTTGAGGCAGTCGATGGAGAGGTTACAAGGATTGCGATGGGGGAAAGAGGGTACCCGAGCCTTTGCCCACGAGAGTTGTCCTTGACCCCCATTCCTCTCTCTCTCTCTCTTTTTCTCTTTTCCTCCCTTACTCTAGGTTCTCCTCCCCTCTCCTTCCTTCTTTCTTCCTCTCCTTCACTACCCCTCCCCCTCCTTCTCTAATTAAGGATAAAAAAGAAAGAGAGGGATTGTCGCCTTGTTTAAGGAGGGGGTTTTTATAGGAGGAGGAAGGAAGGACACTTCCCTTTGCCTTCTTTTCAGCCATCAGACTGGCCCTCTCGCCATGCAACTATGCCTCCCGAAATGAGAAGGTGAGATAGTGGGGGTCGGAGGTGGCACATGTGTGCTCCTCCCCCCCCCTTCACATTTGTCATTTCATGATCCTCATTCGCCTCGCCATGTCAGCTCTTGTTCTTTGTCGTGATCTCCTCCTCCCCCATCACGTTCTACACGTCCCTTCCCTCACCTTTGCCTTCATTGAGTTCAACTCCTCCTCCCGCTGCCAATCCAATGTCGTTGACAGGGGAAAGTCGTAATTTTTTTCTTTTAAAAAAATACTATGTTATTAATTTGGTGATGATAAAGTAAAATAGGGGGGGTCGTCGTCATGGCGACACATCACGGTGGCATATTAAGGAATTGAGATGTCCTCATCTCAAAAGGAATTGGGAGTGTTGTTGGTTGAGAGTACTCTCGTCAATCCATGTGGCATCTTCTTCTGGATAGTCCTTCCACCGGATGAGGTACTCTTTGAGGGTTCTACTTCTCAATCTCTTTTCTCGAGTGTCTAGGATTCTATCTGGCCATAGCTCAAGGACTCCTTGGCTTGGCATTACAACTTGTTGATCATTGAGTACATGGCTAGGATTGGATATGTATTCCTTTAGTAGGCTAACATGAAATACATTGTGAATTTTTATGTTCTTAGGGAGTTGGAGTTTGTAAGCATTGGACCCTAGGCATTTGAGGATCTTGTAGGGTCCACGATACCTTGGACTCAGTTTCTTAAATTCTCCTAGTGATAAGGGTGGCTCTAATATCTTGTCTGATGGCCTTGACTTGCTCATCCATCTCCTCAAGCATTTCTTTGGAAGCTTCTACCCTCAAGATAGGATCTGAGAAATTCAATGGAGTACGGAAATCATGCCCGTACAATGCTTGAAAAGGCATCATTTGAATGCTTTGTTGGTAAGAAGCATTATAGGCGAACTCTACCAATGGTAGATATTGGATCCATTTCATAGGTTCGCGATAGCAATATGCCCTAAGGATATCTTCAATGACTTGGTTTACTCTCTATGTTTAGCCATCAGTTTGAGGGTGATAGGCTGTACTGAAGCAAAGTTGGGTCCCAATGGCCTCGAATATCCCTCTCCAAAAGTGATATGTGAAGAGGGAATCGCGGTCACTAACGATCCTTCTAGGTAACTCATGGAGTCTGAATATCTCCTTAATGAATAACTTGGAAATGTCTAAAGCTTTATAGTTTGTCTTGACTAGAATGAGGTGTGCAACCTTAGTGAGCATGTCTACTATAACCATAATCGAGTTGTATCCTCCTTGGAGTGAAGGTAGTCCAACAACAAATTCCATGCTAATAAATTCCCACTTCATCTGGGCAATGTCAAGAGGTTGCAATTTCCTAGGCATCTTGACATGTTTTGCTTTAATGCGTTGGCAAGACAAACATTCCGTGACATATTTGAGCACATCTCCCTTAAGCCTTTCCCAATGGTAGCTTTTCTAACCGTGTTGAGAGTTTTGATATACCCGGGATGGCATGAAAAGGGGGAATCATGTGCTTCCCAAAGTATTCTTTGTTTGAGTTTCCTGCTTGAGGGTATGCACAACCTTGTCGTAAAGTAGACAAGTCCCTCATTGACAGAAAATTCTTGATATTTAACTTTAAGTTTAGGGTTTTGGTCCTTTTTCATAATCTCTTCCATCATCTTTAGATATTTTGCATCATAGCTAGCTTCCTCTTTTGCTAATTCAAGGATAGGGTTGTTGGGTATTGATACCATAGCTGCCAATGATTCTGCCATCGAGGGTTCCTCCATAATAAGGGAGTTGAGGAATTCTTTGCGACTTAAGGCATCAGCAACTAATTTTCCTTGCCAGGTCAATACCTGATCTCAAAATCATATTCCTGCAGAACCTCAATCCAACGTCATTGCCTCATATTGAGGTTATTCTAGGTGAAGATTCATTTAAGGCTCTTGTGGTCCATGACCAAAGAGAATTTGTTGCTAATCAGATAGTGTTGCTAAAGCTTGAGAGCATGAATAGCTACTAATAGCTCCAGGTCATGGGTAGCATAATTCCTTTCATGGGTCTTTAGATTCCTTGAAGAATATGCTATAGGATGACCTCCTTGCATTAGTACACAGCCCAATGCAAGTGAGCTATCATCTGTGACAACTTCAAATTCCTTGCTCAAGTCAGGGAGCTTTAGAATCAGTGTTGTCACTAGGCTATGCTTGAGCTTATCAAAACTTGATTGCTCAATGGGTGTCCATGCTATGGCAACTTGCTTCTTCAGTAAATTTGTCAGGGGCGCTGCGATTAAGGCGTAGTTCTTAATGAGGATCCTATGCCAACCTATTAATCCAAGAAAGCTACGCACTTCTTTAACAGTAGTTGGTGGAGGCCACTCTTAAAAATCTTTGACCTTTGTAGGATCTACAGAGCCTTCATTTGACACAATAAATCCAAGATATTCAATCTATCTCTTGAGGAAGGCACACTTTTTCTTCTTAGCATAGAGCTTATGAGTTCTCATGGTCTCAAGGATGATGCGAACTTGGGATTCATGGTCCTCCTCTTCCTTGGAATAAACCAAGGTATCATCAAAGAAGAAAAGCACAAAATCATCAAGATATGGTCTAAAAATGTCCTGCATTAGCTTGTTAAAGGTGGTAGGGGCATTAGTCAATCCAAAATACCTTACCATGAATTCGAAATGACCATATCTTGTGTTGAATCCCGTCTTAGGAATATCTTCTCCTTTGACGCAGATCTGGTAGTATCGTGATCTTAAATCGATCTTGGAGAATATTTTTGCTCCCTGCAATTGATCAAGTAACTCATCTATCCTTGGGATAGGATATTTATTCTTGATTGTTACTTGGTTCAGGCCTCTATAATCAATGCAAAGGCGAAGTGTACCATCCTTCTTATTTTGAAATAAGAATGGGGCTCCCCAATGAGAACTGTTGGGGCGTATGTACCTTGGTCCAATAGCTATTTGAGTTGTTCCTTTAACTCAATAGCTTCAAGAATGGATATCTTGTAGGGCCTTTTTGTGACTGGTGCAGCTCCTGGTGTTAACTTAATTTCATGATCCACTTCGCTTAGTGGTGGTAACTCAGTCAATTCTTCTAGGAACACATCCACATATTCTTTTAGCCAAGATGGTTCTTCATTGGTATCCTCTACCTGTTCCGGTTTGTTTAGCTTGATCAGGTAGATGGGTAATCCTTTCCTTAACCCCTGAACTATTTGTGTTACCTTAGCTAGTTGGATCTTTGGTTTACCTGCTTCTCCTTCTGTTGTCACTTGCTCGCCCCGTTAGGATTACGGAAGGAGACTTGTCCTTTTCCACAATGAATGTGAGCATCATTGGGGATTAGCTAATCCATCTTGAGTAGGCATTCATGGACTCCTAGACTCATTACCCTGAACTTAACATATGTGGGCTCATTTCCGAGTAGGATTTTCACCTTATTGATTTGTCTAGTGCAAGTGATTTCTCACCCATTTGCTAGTTCAATAAGCAGGGTAGGTGCAGCTACAATGGCTATACCTAACCTTCTTGCACAAGCTGGTGCAATGAAGGAATGAGTGCTGCCATAGTCAATCAGGGTTTTGAATTTCTTGCCTTGGTAGTCTGATGGTGTTTGGATTACTGAGAATTGGCGATTTGGTGATGTTCTATGGAGAGTGGCATGAATGGATGCCCTCTCAATCTCAGCTTCCATGGATGGGTCTTCTTCTTCGTTGATTCCCTTAGTGGAGATATTGGAAGTTTTTGCCCTTCCCATTTCTGCATGACCGCGGCCATGGGTAGCTCTAGCTTGGCCACTAAATTTTCCTTGGCAACGCTCTCTGCCAAGTTTGGGACATTCCCTTTTGAAGTGTACAGGTTCATTACAGTGGAAACATCACATGCTTTGATTGCTCCTTTGAGTGGGGACAAAGTCACTAATTGCATTTTTCCTTGGCTTCTTCAGTTGGCTTTGACTTGGTCCTTGATTCCTCTTGATTTGAGCTTTCAACATTCGTGGATTCTGGTCTTTATAAGACCATAGTCTATTGTTTTTGGGCTTTGGCTGGACTTCTTGGGCAATAGGTCCTGCTCTTATCAACCCATCTTGCAAATCCAAAGGGCGCATTGATTCCAATTGAGTGTTCAATGGTGGGTTCAGCCCATCATAGAACTTTGAGACTTGTTGGGAACTACTCATTATCAGAGCGTATTTCAACAAGGAGACAAATTTTGAGTAGTACGCCTCCAGTGACAGGCCCAACTGTTTCAATTTGAAGAACTCATTCATTTTCTGAGTTCTATATTCAGGTGGCATGTACCTTCCTTGAACGACTTCCTTTAGCTTATCCCAAGTTATTGTGCTCTCCATGTGACTGCTTGGTCTTTACACCATTGCTTCCACCAAGCCTAGCTTCTCCGGTAAGTTTGAGCTTGGCGATCATGACCTGATTTACAAGTGCTGTTCTTGCTGCACTAAAGTAATCTTCCATGGATTCAATCCATACTTTGGCATCAGCTTCAATAGTCTTCCCCTTTCCGTCGAATTCTAGTGGTTTAATCTGTTTGAGAAGAAACTTCTTCTCTTGTGCCTCCGCTGAGCTTAGTACGGAAACAAGACTCTGGTTTTGCACTTGGGGTTGTATCTAGTTTTGAATTAAAACTCTTGCGTTAAAATTACATTTATATATCTCTACACAACTTGAATCAATGCGCAATTTATTTTTCAATAACTACTGTGCGACATCTCAAATAAACATAAAAAATCTTATTTATCCATAAAGAAGCATAAGCTTCAAGTACAATTATTCGGAAATAGATAAGGATTGGCTGGGAGATTTTCTTGTCAATAGATACATCAACGCTAGGTTAATAATTCCCTATTGGATTCAGCTACAGGGACAAAATAGTAATAGGGATTCTTAGGAAACGGTAAGTCATGGGAAACTTGGGAAGTCCCCGTTTTTGGTAGCCATGATGTTTGTTTCGCCCCATTACTTTGATCGTGTCTGCTAGCAAGATTTTGACCACCTCTTCATAGATATAACGATATTGTTCTACTTGCCCGCATCCAATGTGTAGGATCGAATTTACACGAGCCTCATGAAAGATGAATAACTTGATGATCTTCAAGTCCTCCAGCCACTTTAGCCGGCATCTATGTAGCAGTATCCCACGCCCCACATCCAACGCCTTTCCACATACAGCAGTGAAGGGTTGTAGAGTCACTCTAGGATCCCCATCATGTTAGACCGTCTTCAATGACTTGAAGAGTTCATAGCCGTCCTGAACATGATCTGAAATACGAGGAACCTGCTCCATGCCCCGTAAGTTTGGAAGCGGCAACAACCACGAATGAGTAACATAAAAAAAATTATTTTCCTAGTGGAAACATCACTTCTCCCTTCCCAATTTATCCCTATCCAAATTGTTTTATTCATTCATTTGCTCTGATACCAACTGTAACATGCCCGTCCAAGCATGCTTTTAGCAGTTCATTGCGAAACGAATCTAAGCGTCGCTGCTCGACATTCCCATGGAATGTTCCGGGGTTGTCGCCTAGGTTTCACTGAGAGTCTGCTTTGCAATGGAACGTTCACGTCGGAACCCACCAGGATCGACTTGAAACCTGGGTTCCTAAGGGTTAAGGTCTCTTGATAGCATTCTAGCATTGGGTCCTGGACATCCTACTTTTTGGAGAAATACCCAGGCCATTGAAGCGGATCCATGCCACACTTGGTTCAAAGAGACTGGGAAACGAGAGGGATGCACCATTCAACCTCTCTGCCCATAAGGCATAGTCCCATTCTGGTCCCCTAAAATGGTATGAATCGGGTTCTAGTCTAATATTACCTAAAGGTTGTTCATCTATAGAACCTTGTGAGAAGCCTCCTAGCTTTCTGGGACCACCCTGCTGTAGGACGGATCCATCAGGGCTCCGCCCACCCGCTTTCCTCAATGGGCGTTCTTTAGTTTCCTAATTAGGTCCTATCACAATTTATGTGGAACATTTAAAAGCAGCTTCCTTAATTAAGCCCTTTAGGAAATAGGGTTCGTTTGCATAACTTATGACACTGACACAAAAACAATCCATGTAAGTTATTAGGAAGTAAATCTTATATTATCATCTTAACTAAAATACAAGTCTCGTCCAAAAAGGACGGATTCCGCAATCCGTAAGGACGCGTCTTATTTCCTCCAAGTTTCCACCCTGGCACTAGTAACAAGGCCTCGAGAAACTATCTTGAGTCTTGTCAGTCGTTGAGTAGGACCCAAAAGTAGGGAATTTACAACCAGAGCCCCCCCTAGCATCCAAGCGTCCTCCTACATTCAAACTGACCCACGGAGAGACCTCTCGTGGTGGATTGAGTCCACGTTCGTGCCAAGGTTATTTGGAACCCCCTTGGCTAGGGTTGGCGGTCAGCTGGGGGTAGCTTGGCCCGCCCTCCTTGAGTAGGACCCGATTCATATATATCCTTTTAGGGGACCACAATGGGACTATGCCTTATAGGCAGAGAGGTTGAATGGTGCATTCCTCTCATTTCCTATTCTCTTTGAACCAGGTGTGGCATGGATCCGCTTTGGCCTGGGTATCCCTGCGAAAAGTAGGATATCCAAGACCCAGCACTAGAATTCTATCAGGAGACCTTACCCCTAGAACCTAGGTTTCAGGTCGATCCTGGTGGGTTCGGCTGTGAACGTGCCGTTGAGAAGCGGACTTGGTGAAACCTAGGTGACAAACCCTGGAACATTCCATGGGAATGTTGGGCAGCAACGCTTAGATTCGTTTCGCGATGAACCACTAAAAGCGTGCTTGGATAGTCGTTAGGTGGGCACGTTACAATGATATCATCATAACATAATATCTATAGAGAACTAATAGCGATCATGAGGAAGTGATAATGTAGTGGGGCATCTCAAAACTAGCTATGGGGCCTTTATAGCTTGTCCTCTCTATCCAACATTATAATCTTGTACAATAGGTGGATCTTGGGCCAATTCATTATCAACAACTACAAACAAGCTATGTCATTGGGGTTGGTTATATTATAACATGAGGCTCCTCCTAAAAGATCACCCTATGTACCTCAATTACATGCTCTGGTCTCATATGTATCTTTTTCTCATGGAAAAATAACATCATGGTTGTGGATATCTTTTTGAGCCTATGGATCACAAAGAGAATAGCCCATCTCACATGCATCACCATATCTAAGAAAGATATATTTAATGGACTTTGGATTCAACTTATTGCTCTTGTATTTGGGAATATGGTAGAAAGCCTCACATCTAAAGACTTGCAAGTGTGCATATGAGGGTGGTCTACCATACCATACTTTCTCAGCAACATTACTACGAGTAGTGAATGGGGATATATAAATGAGATGCATGGTAGTAATAATTTCCTCAATTGAAAAGCATTGTGATAAGACTGCCTGAACTAATAAACACTTTTTTGAATAGTCATGTTCATGTGCTTTGCAATACCATTCTAGGGTGGGATGTAAGGGGTGATTAATTGATGCTCAATAGCTATCTCATCTCACAAAGCTACTCAAAATCCTTAGAAACATATTCATCCCCATTATGAGATTGTAGGCTTTTCAGCTGATACTCAAATTGATTCTCAACCATGTAACTAATTACTTTATGCTATCCAATTATGACTAATAGGGCATGGGGCCACAAAAATTTGAATGCACAAGAGCCAAAGTCTTACCTACATGCGTAGAATCAAACTTCTTATGTGAGTTACGAGTTTGCTTACCATACAAACAATGATCACATAAATCAAAAGAAGAATAATCAAGAGGATGAAGATATTGTAAACAAGTCAATACTTTCATTCCTTTCAACCAAAGACATGTGCCCAATGTGACAATACAATAAAGATACATGTAGAAGATCAATCACAACCAAAACATAGTCAATAGACCTAGAGATAAGCAAAGGGTAGATGTTGCCAATGTTAGAAACTTTAGCAAAAACAAGACTATCATAGGTGATCTTCCACAAAGATTCACGAAAAGATACATGCCATTCAGTTGTCTGGCTAAAATAAGGTCATAGTCAAAGCTATGCCACAACATAAATCACGAAGCACAAAAGGAGCACCAATATCAAACTACAGTCTAATATCACCTATGCTAATGATATCCAAGGTAGTGTCATCTCCCAATCTAACAGAATCTGTAATAATATGATAGCTATGAAACCAATGATTATGTATGATAACATGAAATGAAGCCCTTGAATCAAGAAGTTAACACTAAGAGTAAGAAGATAGAGTATCGATCAATTGAGTAGCATTAAATAATGAAGTAGCAAGAATGCATTCATTGAAACTATACTCCGAGGCATTTATCTTCTCTATCTTCACAATAGACTTAAGTACAATCTCAGTGGACTTTGCATTTTCCTACACTTTTCCCTTGCCTTTCTCATTGTACCTCTCGTTGCACATTCTATGGTAATGTAACCTAATATGACCTTACTTCCCACAATAATAACATGTTAAAGAGGACATGTGTAATACTTCCATGCAATTAAAAGTCAGTTGGTTAGTTCAAAGCTAGTTAGTCAATTAATAAGTTAGTAATGTTACTAACTAAAGTAAAAACTAACTAACGTTAATAACTAACAATTTTTATTTAATTAAAAATATTTTAAAAAACCAAGAGTCGTAACCCGATATTTTTTTCGAATCAACAAGGATTGTAGCCACCCATCACGAAAGTTACAATATGAACAACAATTATGGGCCATATTAGTCATTAGTGTCAATGTGTATAGTTTGGATGGTCCAAAAATATTAGATTTTTGGACAAGACTAGCATATTTTAGATATTATTTATTGTAAATATCCTAAAAAGCTATGGAAGATTTTTAGAACAAGATGTCATGTACAAAAAGCAAGTGGTTTTTTAAACTTGTTTTGGAGATTTAATACAAAAAAAGATAAAGAAGAAGGATTGGCAAGATCGGACGTGTCATGATCGTAGTTTACAGGTAGAAAACAACACTTCTAATAGAGAGAAGAGACAGAAGTGATCTGGAAGATCTCTAATCAAGTGTCTTGGGTTTTTACCCCCCTTTCAGAGCTAAGGGAACGATTAGATTTTTGTTTTGAGCATTAAACTACATCTTAGAAGTTTCAGATCGCTAATTTTTCCAAGATCCCCTCCACAAAGAGCTCTTCTTCTCAGCCACAACCCTTCTTCTCTAATTGACTATAAATAAGAGGAATTTGGAGCAGTTGGGGAAGCACAAGGAGACCCTGAGAGGCTACGAGAGAGAGGTAGAGAGAGGGAGGTAGAAGGATACCCCTCCAAGAGGCTACGAGAAGGAGCTTGAGAGAGAGAGAGAGAGAGAGTTACCCTGAGAGGTTGCGAGGAAGAGAGTTAGCTCAATTCTCCCTGTCTCGGTCTTCGACTAAGCCATCTTCTCTCATGCTCTCCCTGTAATATTTCCATGCAATAAAAGTTAGTTGGTTAGTTCGAAAGTTAGTTAGTCAATTAATAAGTTAGTAAGATTACTAACTAAAGACTAACTAAGGTAAAAACTAACTAGCATTAATAGCTAATAATTTTCATTCAATTAAAAATATATTTAAAAAAATTGAGTCATAAATCTGACATTTTTCTTGGATTGATAAGGACCGTAGCCACCCTTCACGAAAAGTGCAATATGAACGGGACTTATGAGCCATATTAATCACTAGTATTAATGTGTATAGTTTGAATGGTCCAAAAATATTAGATTCTTGGGGGGGAAAAAAACTATTATATTTTAGATATTATCCTAAAAAGATAGAACTAAAAATCATTTAAAATAAAAGACAAGTGATGTTTTAGTTAGTTTTGGAGATTTTATAAAAAGAGAAATAAAGAAAAGTGACTGGCAAAATCGCGTGCGCCGAGATCTCAGTCTACAAGCAGTAGATAATACTTCAAACAGAGAAAAGAAGAAGGAGTGAACTAAGAGCTTTCTAATCAAGTGTCTTGGAGTTTTACCCCCCTTTTGAAGCCAATGCTTATGATTTGAGCATCAGATCACTGAGTCTTCTAAGAGCCCCTCCACTCTTATTCTCAGACTTATCCCCTCATCTCTAATTCATTATAAATATGAGGCATGGGGAGGCACAAGGGAGCATAAGGATGTCGTGCCAAACTAGGTTATTCACTACTAGGTTATTATTTTGCCACATAAAATAATAAGGTTATGAAAAAGATTTTCATAAAATATTAGCTTCCATATTTTTCACTTACACGAATTGGTAACTTCATCTAGGAAGCATACTAGTATATGCATAAACAATTAATCTCTATGAATTGTAGCTAGATTAATTGAGATTCTAACTCATAGAATCATGTTGGAGACAATTGCCAGAGGTTATTGCACATATGTCTTTATACGCATTCAATATAGTTATGGTCAAGCTCGACAAGGTTAAGTGTTACTTAAAAGTGAAACTCTATTTAAAGGATTTGTAAGTCATCTCGTTGAGTTATTGGCATAATATTTTTCTTTAAGGAATTTTGCTTATGTTGGATAAGATAGCCCAAATGGAAAATTCATGCCTTTCATAACATGTTGCAAGAGATGTACCCAACACTTCTTTATGGGGAGGAGAATCCTCATTAGAATGTATGGTTATCTTATGATAATGTTTACCTTGGCTATGGAAGCTGTGAAATTGTACAATAGTGTGATTGTCATTGCATCATTTGATATACATTTGAAAGGGTTGTTTATGTTTACTAGAATCTAGATCTCTGATTGAAGACCCTACTCTAAGGGGATCATGGTTATCGCTTCGAGAGGCTTAGACTGGCTCCATTAGCGAAAGGTATGTCTGTAGGGATAGTCTCGGGCAGTAGGAAATGTGGGTGTTATAGGGGGGGCTTTGGCTGTAAATCCTACATTGTTGCTAGAATCTAACGAGCCCTTTTGTTGTCAAGAATTGCGTGATGGGGGGATTTGCTCAATATGCTGCATCAAACACACATAGAATGCACAAGGAGAAGCTCATTCAAGATATAAGAAGAGAGATGGAGGCCAAAACGTTTTCTTGCTGTTTTCTTCTTCTTCTTCTACTCACTTTACAATGTACACAAAGTATAGATAAGATACGACATAAAGAAAAGTGGCCTGCTAAGTCAAACAATGCATAGCCGACTACACTAGTCGACTGGCGCTATAACTATGCCAGCTGTAAATAAGTGTAACAACCTAAATATAATAAGTAATGAGTCAGTGGCCATGTAAGAGTCATAATGACCACCAACGTGCTAAGTGTAGACATGTGGACCCATCTAACCAAGCGGTCCATCATCAATGTCCGCATGTGTTGAGCTTGTCATCTCAACACTCCCCCTCAAGCTCAACTGCATCTTTGCAACTCCAAGTAAGCTTCGAAACTTTTGAAGTTTCTCTGTACCCAATGCCTTCGTGAAGATGTCAGCTATCTGATCCTGTGTGCTGACATACACCAAGTCAATCTCACCTACTGCTAGTACCTTCTCTCTCACAAAGTGGTAGTGTACCTCAATATGTTTTGTCTTGGCATGGAACACAGGGTTCCTAGCCAACTGTATACTACTCATATTGTCAGAATAAATGGCAACTAGAACTTCCACTTGCACATCTAAATCAGCCAATAACTTTTGCAGCCATACTATCTCACATGCTGAAACATCAGCACCTCTATACTCAGCCTCTGTACTTGACAAAGCAACTGTAGATTGCTTTTTGCTGCTCCAAGTAATTGCTGCACTACCAAGAGAGAACATGTATCCACTGGTAGATCTTCTATCAGACATACTACCAGCCCAATCTGCATCTGTGTATCCAAACACCTGTACATCTGTACCTTCCTTATAGAAAAGTCCATAATGTAATGTGGACTTCACATATCTCAATATGCATCTGACTGCATCCAAATGTGGCTTTCTAGGTACTTGCATAAATTGACTCACAAGACCAATAGCGTAGCTCAAGTCTGGCCTTGTAATGGTCATGTAGATCAAACTCCCCACTATCCTCCTGAAAATAGTAGGGTCTTCTATCTCATCCCCAACATTAGCACTCAACTTTACATTCTGCTCCAATGGGACTGAAAGTGGTTTGCATGCTGTCATACCAAACTTAGACAACATATCCAAGCCATACTGTCTTTGGGACAACCATATACCATCATCACATCTGATCATCTCAATGCCAAGGAACTACCTTAGCTCACCTAAATTCTTCATCTCAAACTTCTTCTTCAAAAAGTCCTTGAATTTAGCAATCCCACTATCACTATCACCTGTAATAATCAAGTCATCCACATAGATGACTATGATGACCAAACCTACATCTCCCTTTCTCACATAAAGTGAGTGATCATCATCAGAAACATAAAATTCAATATTAATAAGATACTCTCTGATCTTGTCAGACCATGCTCTAGGTGCTTGCTTGAGCCCATAGAGTGCCTTCTTCAACCTGCACACATACGTGGGATCCTCTAAATCTTCATAACCTGCTAGCTGATCCATATGCACTTCTTCCTGAAAATCACCATGCAAGAAGGCATTCTTCACATCCATTTACTGCAACCTCCAACCTTTGGCTGCTGCCAAAGCAATCACACATCTGACAGTTTCCATCCTAGCAACCGGATTGAAGGTTTCTTCATAATCTATGCCATATGTCTAGGCATAGCCTTTTGCAACCAGCCTAGCTTTGTACCTACTAGTAGAACCATCTACATTGTGCTTAATCTTATAAACCCACTTACATCCAATAGCTTTCTTGCCCTTCGTCAATGATACTAGATCCCAAGTCTTATTGGCCTCTAATGCAGCCATCTCCTCATCCATTGCTGCATCCCAATGAGCATGACCAACAGTCTTCTCAAAACATGTGGTCTCAACATCCTCAATCACTTTTGCCATATAAGCATAATGATGAGTTGCATAACCTTCAAAACCAAATCTGTTAACAAGGTAACTCACCCTGCTAGACCTACGTACCATTGGATCAGTCAATGGAGTCTTTGCATTGATGCGTGCTCTCTGCACACCTAGAGTCCTCACTAAAGGAATGCCAAGCTCATCGTTCAAGCTCTCTGAGCCACTGGAGTCTCCATCAAGAACTGCATCAATGCCATCTGACACTTTATTTTTGTCCTTTGCCTTTACCTATAGTGCTACTAGATGCACCTGAAGATGTAGAGATACTCCTTAGTCTCCCAGACCAAGGACTGCCAGATGATGTCTCTGGTCCACTAAGAGTTCGTGATTCTTGCTTTTCAATCTGCACATGAGTGTCATGATCATCATCATCATCCAATGCATCACCACTAGATGCATACCAACTGCTCATTTCATCAAAGATGACATCCCTGCTCACTCTAAACTTACATGTGATAGGGTTATAACAATGATACCCTTTTTTCTCTAAAGAGTATCCAAGAAAGACACACTGTTCAGCCTTTGGATCCAGTTTCTTCCGCAACTCATCTGGCACATGAACATATGCAATACAGCCAAACACTTTCAAGTGTGAGACATCAGGCTTCTTACTTGTAAAATATTCTTTGGGGGTCATACCATGAACTGCAGCTGTGGGAGTTCTGTTCATAATATAAACAACAATATGAACAGCCTCAGACAAAAAATGCTTAGGCATATTCTTTTCAGCCATCAAGGTGTGTGCAACTTCTACAATATGCCTATTTTTCCTTTTTGCAACCCCATTTTGCTGTGGGGTATACCTGCATGTGAACTGTGTCTTTATCCCATGAGACCTCAGAAAATCACTGAACTCATTTGAGAGAGGTACTCTCCCCCTCCATCTGACCTCAAGCACTTTACGTTCAAGCCTGTTTCTCTTTCAACTACAGCCTTGAAAGTTCTAAAGTGCTCAAACGCTTCACTCTTTTCCTTCATAAAATATACCCACAAATTTCTAGAACAATCATCAATGAATGTGACAAAGTATGAACTGCCTCCAAGAGATACATTTTGTGTAGGCCCCCAAATATCTGTATGCACAACATCAAGGATATTTCTACTTACATCTCTGTCATGTGAAAAGGGTTGTCTTGCCTGCTTACCAAACTGACATGCTTCGCATACCTTATGAGATTCTGCAATTCTAAATGTAGGCAAACCTATAACCAACCCTTTGGACTGCATTAATTTCAGCCTTTGTACATTTGCATGTCCAATGTGTTTGTGCCAAATTTCAATATCTGCGACAACACCTTTTCCTTTAGCATACATAGCAGCATTCATAGTAGGAATTCCAACATCCAGAGTAAACATACATCCAACTCTACTTCCCTTTGCAACGAACCTGCACTTGTCATTGAAGTCTTCTACAAAGCAACCCTTTGCATTAAATCTGACTTGCAGCCCTTGCTCTACCATCTGACCGACTGACACCAAGTTCTTTGTAATAGATGGCACATGTAATACATCTGAAAGACTCTTTGTCTTACCATCATGTAAAGACAAGGGAACTTTTCCAATGTGTGAAATTGGGTGGCATGAATCATCACCCGTTTGCACATAACCTGCATTTTGCAAATCTTGCATCTCTCCAAACCATTTTGCATGGCTGGTCATATGATTGGATGCACTTGAATCAACATACCAAACATCATCATAACTAACTTTCGAACTAACCAACTAACTTTTAATTGCGTGGAAATATTATATCCTCCTCCCCTTAGAGAAATCGAGATGTCCTCATCTTGAGAGAACTAGGGGTTTTATTCTGGAATCTATGGGGTAAGACCCATCATGCATTCATTGCGACACTTTGACCACTCATAAGCATGTGGTCTTTTAAAACAACAACTTATTGTATTTGATATATCTAAGTCTGGATTACAAGAGAAATTTTTATTGTAGTTACATCTCATGAATATCTTCTAGGTTTTTCCTAAGTATAAATGAGATACTCCTTAAGGGTCCTACTTCCAAGAGTGCATTCTTTTACATAAAATATTCTATCATGTTGAAGCTCAAGGACTCCTTGTCTATGAATTAAAACTTGTTGATCATCAAGAGCATGATCACAATTAGCTACATAACCTTTTAATAGGCTAAGATGAAATACATTATGAACTTTCAAGTGTTCAAGAAGTTATAACTTATAAGCATTGAGTCCTAAACACTTAAGAATCTTGTATAGCCTACAATATCTTAGGCTTAGCTTCTTGAATTGCCCAAAGGAT
The DNA here is from genome assembly GCF_053477565.2 of Lygodium microphyllum. NCBI lineage: Eukaryota > Viridiplantae > Streptophyta > Polypodiopsida > Schizaeales > Lygodiaceae > Lygodium > Lygodium microphyllum. Next base: position 150,170,838 of record NC_141145.1, read on the forward strand.
AAATCACCCTTTTTAGGATAGACACGAACAAAAACCATGTCTCCTTCCATGAAGATTTGTTCTTGTCTTCCTAGATCCACATATGCTTTCTGCCAATCCTTGGCAACACTTGGATATCTTGTCTGGTAGCTTTAACTTGTTCATCCATTTATTTCAATATCTTCTTGGAAGCTTCTACCTTTAGAGTAGGATTAGAAAATTTCAATGGGGTTAGACATTCTTGTCTATACAAAGCTTGGAATGGGGTCATTTACATGCTTTGATGATAGGGTGCATTATAGGCAAACTCAACCTAAGGTAGGTATTGTATCTGCCATTTAGGTTCCCTATAGCAATAAGCTCTAAGTATGTATTTGATGACTTGGTTAACATGTTCAATTTGCCCATCAGTTTGTGGATGATATGTGGTTCTAAAACAAAGTTAAGTGAAATAAAGTTGGGTATCAATGGTCTCACATAAGCTCTTCTAGAAGTGAGAGGTGAATCGTTGAACCATACAACCTAAATATCTCATTCACAAAGATCCTTGAAATATCTAAAGCCTTGTAGTTGGTTTTAATTGGCATAAGGTGAGTAACCCATACAACCTAAATATCTCCTTCACAAAGATCCTTGCAATATATGAAGCCTTGTACAAGTTGGTTCTTTGTCAGCTTTGTTTTCTTACTTAGTCTTATTAAATTTGATTAGGTGGATAGGAAATCCTTTTCTTAGCCCCTTCACAATGCGAGAAGCTTTTGCTAGTTGGATTCTAGGGTTCCTAGCTTCTTCCTGAATGGGTGCTAACTCTCCTTTTCGAGCTTGGAACATGATTTGGCCCTTCGTGCAATGAATATGACATCATTGGGGATTAGCCAATCCATCCCTAACAAACACTCATAAGCTCCTAGATTCATAACTCTAAACCCCATGTTGGAAAGATTGTCTCCTAAGTTAAATTTCACTATTCTAGTTTGTTGAGTAAAAATTGCCTCTTTTCCATTGGCTAATTCTACCAAAAACTTTGATGCAGATGTAATATCTATTCCTAGCCTTTTAACATGCTTCGGTGAGATAAATGAGTGGGTACTTCCATAGTTATTCAAAATCTTAAAGGCTTCACCTTGATAGGTTGCAAGTACTCAAATAACTGAGAATTGGTGATTTAGGCCCTTCTTATCGAGAGTAGCATGTGTACGATTGCTCTTTCCATGTTCGCTTATAAAGTGGGGTCTTCACCTTCATCTATTCCTTTGTTCCTTCCCTTGAAGGTTACTCTAGCAACTTTTCCTTTTGTTGTTAAAAGTGCTTGATTCTGGCCACAAATTTATCCTTGGTAGATTGTTGAACCTAACTTTAGGCATTGTCTTTTGAAGTGGCTGGGCTCATTGTGTAATACTTCCATGCAATTAAAAGTTAGTCGGTTAGTTTGAAATTTAGTTAGTCAATTAGTAAGTTAGTAAGGTTACTAACTAAAGTAAAAACTAACTAACATTAATAACTAACTTACTAACTAATAATTTTTATTTTAGGATCGTAACCCAACATTTTTTTCGGATTGGCAAGGACTGTAGCCACCCATCACAGAAGTTACCACGTGAATGGGAGTTATGATCCATATTAGTCATTAGTGTCAATGTGTATAGTATGGATGGTCCAAAAATATTACATTTTTGGACAAAACTAGCATATTTTTTATATTTTGGATATTATTGATTGTAAATATCCTAAAAAGTTATGGAAAATTCTAGAACAGGATGTCATGTAAAAAAAAGTAAGTGATTTTTTTCAGGTAGTTTTGGAGATTTAATACAAAAAAGAAGGATTGGGGAGATCGTGTGTGCCGCGATTGTAGTTTACAAGCAGCAAGAACAAGGAGAAGAAAAAAGAGTGATATGGAATATTTCTAATCACGTGTCCTTGGGTTTTACCCCCCTTTTGGAGCCAATGAAACTATCAGATTTATGATTTGAGCATCAAGTTGCATCTTAGAAAGTTTCAGATTGCTTATTTTACCAAGATCCCCTCCATAAAGAGCTCTTCTTCTCAGCCACAACCCTTCTTCTCTAATTTAGCTATAAATAAGAGGCATAGAGAGCAGTTTAGAGAGGCACAAGGAGACCCCGAGAGGCTATGAGAGGGAGGTAGAGAGAGGGAGGTAGAAGGATATCCCTCCAAGAGGCTGCGAGACGAAGCTAGAGAGAGAGAGAGAGAGAGAGAGAGAGAGAGAGAGAGAGAGAGAGAGAGAGAGAGAGAGAGAGAGAGAGAGAGAGAAGAGTTACCCCAAAAGGTTGCAAGGAAGAGAGTTAGCTCAAACTCCCAGTCTTAGTCTTTGACTATGACATCTTCTCTTATGCTCTCCCATCTCGAATTTATTCCACCTTTCCTATCTTTGGAACACACTCCTAGACGATGGCTCCAAAGCAACAAGGTAGAAAGGCAATGGGAACCACCGCAACTGGTGAAGGAACGGGTATTGCTAGAGATACGGGAGTGCTCGAGGTTGCCGGAGTTGCCACTACCAATGAAACATTGGGTATGGCGAATGTGAGTGCGAACAAAGACAAAATTCCCAATGTCATCGTGCCAAATCATGTTATTCACTACCATGTTATTATTTTGCCACATAAAATAATAAGGTTTATGTCAAAATTTTACATAAAATATTAGCTTCCATTTTTTTCACTTACATGAATTGACAATTTTATCTAGAGAACGTATTAATACACACATAAATGGTTAATTGCTACCTATGATTTGTAGTTAGATTAACAAAAATTATAATTCGTAAGATCATGATGGAAATAGTTGCAAGAGGATATTGCATGAACTGAGTAAAAGACTATATGCCCACTTGAGATTAACAAAATAACTCAATATATTGTCAAGGTGCAGATAAGGTTAAGGTCGATAATTGCTTGTTATGAAAAGTAAATGTCTATTTAAAAGGGTCTTGTAAATCATATTGTTAAATTATTGTCACAATATTTTTTCTAAAGGAAATTCGCTTATGCTGGGTAAGTTAGCCCCAAACGGGAAATCCATGACTTGCTTAACATGTTGTAAGAGATGTACTCAACACTTCTTTATGGGGAGGAGAATCCTCATTAGAATGTAAGGTTACCTTAGGATAAGGTCTACCTTGGTTATGGAAGCTATGAGCTGCATGATGGTGTGATTGTCATTGCATCATTTGATATACGTTTGAAAGGACTGTTTGTGTTTACAAGAATCTAGGTCTTTGATTAAAAACATTGTGAGAAACAAGATAAAAGGAAAGGTCACGCTAGGCTAACTGTAAGACCCTACTCCAAGGGGGTCATGGTTATCGCTTCGAGAGGCTTAGACTAGGCTCCGTAGATTGAAAGGTCTATCTATAGGGATGGTCTCAAGCAATAGGAAATGTGGGTGCCAAAGGGGGCTCTGGCCATAAATTCCACATTACTCCTAGAATCTAACGAGCTCCTTCATGACCTAGGATGGGATCCTGGAACCCTAAATACTAGTTACAAGGGTGGAATCTTGGTGGGCAGAATACCCTCATGGAATTCTGTATATCTTTTGCAGGGTCAAAAAGATGGAAATTGTAATAAACTTCTAATATAATAAAGAAATTTATTTTACTCAAGGGTTGTTTGAATAGTATGCATGTCCATGAGATAAATTACGTGAAGGAGCTTGTGATTTAACAGACTAATTAAGAAAGCCGGTTGTATATGTTCCAATAAATTTGTTGTAGGTAATTAAAAAACTAAAGATGATTATATCATCAAAGGAAAGCGAGTGGGAGTAACCCCCGAGACGGGTCCATCCAGCAGTAGGGTGGTCCCAATTAGCTGGGAGCTTTTCTAAATTAGTGGTTAGAAATAGGAAGACGATAAATTGACCAACTAGTCATTAGGTAGAACCGACCTGCATTGTTTTAAGGGGCCGGAATGGAATTTTGTCTTATGGGCAGGAGGGTTGACATACCGCACTCCCCTCCGTCTCCTATTCTCTTTGAACCAAGTGCAATGGAAAGTCCGCTTTAGATTGAGTAATCCTATAGAAGTGGGAACTGGAAATTACTAATGCTAGCTCGTTGCTGTTAGGAGACCTTTCTGGTTTTAGGAACTTGGAAATTCAGATCAATCCTAGTGGGTTCAGCTGAAACTCTTATGTTGCTATGTAGACCTAGTGGGGTCTAAGTGACAAACCCCGTGATGTTCCCAAGGAGCGCCGGGCGGCGTCATTTGGAAAACCTACTGATGGACTACAAAAAGGTGCGCCTTGGAGCGAGCCTGGTGGACACCTCACACATTGCAATTGAAACATCTTGGTGTCTCTTTGTTTGCGACCGTGGCTTCTTCCTTTAATCAATATGGTATTGTCCTTGGATCCTTTTAACATATCCGCATGGTCCTTTGTATGGAGAACCATGTCCCCAAAATTTTCCACTTTTGGATATTATCTAAAGCTCCTAGATAATGGGTCTTTCTTGAATTCATTTGTCTTGTAAGTTGGATGGCTGCATTGCTTCGAGATGGGTATCCAATGGAGGATTTAGTCCATGGTAAAACTTAGATACCTACTGGGTGATATCCACAGGTGGGTCATATTTCAAAAGGGATACAAATCTAGAATAGTAGGCTTCCAAGCTTAATCCATATTGCTTCAAACTAAAGATTTCATTCATCTTTAAGGTATTATATGCCGATGGGAGGTATCGCCTACGTACAACTTCCTTTAGCTTTTCCAAGTGATGGTTACTTCCAAAATCCTTTGGTCCTTGCACCATTGCTTCCTTCACCTGTCAACTTTCCCTTAGCTACCATTGCATGATTAGAAGGAGCAATGCTTACAGTAGTGAATTAATCCCCCATAGATTCAATTCAAATTTCTATTATAGATTCAACATCCTTTCCTTTGCCACCAAACTAGGGAGATTTGATTTGCTTGAGAAGGAATTTCTTCTCTTGTACTTCACTTGGAATAAGTGTAGACATTTGGTGGTTGGGAGTATTTCAGGTTGACATGGAAGATTTTCACGTATTGGATTGGGTGTTTCAATAAACTTCTATAACCGAGGTGATAAGTGCTCAACAATCCGGGGGGGGGGGGGGGGGAACTAAGCATCAAAGGGTTTGGAAAATATAAAGTGGAGTGGCACACAACTCTAGATTTAAAGACACCAAAGTGCATGTATAATGTGTCAAAAAGGGCTACTGCTAAGAGTCCTTACATTTATTGCATGGCCATGGCCAAATGGCCAAGGTGCATAATTTTGCTTATTGGAACAAGGCACCTAATAGACACACCAAAGATCCAAACTTTCATGTTGTTCTAGGTATCCCCTTAACAAACATCCACATGTGCACATTGCATGTCTTCTGCAGAATAGTTGAGAAAATTGTGTATTGGTATATTGGGTTTGCATGGAAATTGCAACCCCAAAAGGTCAGGGATGGTGCTATAAGGGCTATTTAGAGGTTTTTTCAGACATTGGTCTCTACGGGGGGGAATGTTGTGATCAAGGAAGATTCTTAGATATCTTAAATGGAAATAGTGTTCCCAGGAAACCCTCAATATGTGGGGTCAAGGCCATAAGGTTTTTGGGCTTCCATGGCAAGCCCATAAAGGTTCTTCTCACATTCATCACGAGCAATGGAAAGCACTATACAATGCAATCAAAGACCATGGGGATGATGGAAGAGCAAAGAATAGAAAGGCCAAAGTCTGGGAGGCATTGGACTATGGGGATGATGGAAGAGTAAGGAATAGGAAGGCCAAAGTCTAGGAGGCATTGGACATAGTGTTCCTATATTGTGATAAGACACCTTGGTCCATTGAGGATCTCCTTGCCTTCAAGAAGGCCCTTGACAAGTTGAAAACCTCCATGAAGGATTCATAGGGAGAAAATAGTTTCACACACTACATTGTAAGGAAGTTCCTTTGACTTTTAAAAATTTTTTGAGAGAAAGGGAAAGAAAATATGAGGCTTTAGTGACATCTACAAAAGGGGTCACTACCAACAAGTGATTTGGGGACCTTCCTCTCTGAGGGTGGTGCCTTTTTTTTCTTGGGAGTGACCCTTCCTAGAACTTACTACTTAGCACTTAACTAATTCCATCTCTTTTATATTGCGCAATATATTATTTATAGCCACAACCCCTGGTTTGTGAGCCAATATGGGAGTTTGTCAATTTAGTCCACCCAAGGGATGGATAAGTCTCATTACCAAGCAAGGACCAAATACTTTAGGCATACAAGCTACGGTAGTAGTGCACAAAAGGCAAACAACCTACTACACGTTTTCCAATAGTTTTATAGATTAATTTGACATAGAATAAGGTTAGAAGAAGAAAAAAGGACATCCCAAAACTCGAACGTTTCTCTTACATTAAAAATATTGAAACAAAAGAGACAAGAAGCATATAATAACTCATGTGCAAATGAAAAAATTTTACAAATGGCTGGCCTCAAGGAGAGATAAACTATAGATGGGGCTTAAGGAGTGGATAAACAAGAATTTACTCCTCCCTACCCGGGCTCGAAAGGGACGATTTCATCTTCTTTTCCAACACTTGCTTGTGCTCATCACCCTCACCACCCGAGCTTGGTAGCTATATAAGTGGTGCTGGCTCCATTGGAGGCAGTAACTCTATAGCCAGCACTCTTGGAGGGGTGGGCTCAATAGGAACCTTGCACTTTTTCCATCTCAAGAATTATTGTTTTGCATAAGGACACAAGTCGCCGGACCCCGACTACAATGGCATGAGCGGCATATTGAAAGGTGAGAAGGATCGAAGCTTGCACGCGAGCTATGGCGGGAGAGCAAGAGCAAGAAAGAGAGAGACAAGAAATGGGAACTCCAACCGTCACAATGTGTGACCGGGCCTTCCTTTATTCAAACTGTCACTAAAAGAATAAAGAATAAAGTGACGTGACGGGCGCCCGCCACCTGCAGTGTGCAGTGGCGGGTACTGTCAGTGTAGTAATACACGGGGCGGCACGGCGGAGGCGCCTTTACCCCCAACAAGCGCTCAGTAGTGAGGCTCTTCGTGAGCAAATCTGCAGGATTCTCGTCAGTGGAGATCTTGACAAGGTCAACAGACCTGTCCTCCACGACACCACGTATGAAGTGATACCTCACCTCAATGTGTTTCGTCTTCGCATGGAAGACCGGATTCTTAGCCAACTGAATGGCACTCATAGAATCCGAATGCAGTGTAGGTGTAGCATCAATCCCAAGGTCAGCAACTAGACGGCCTAACCATATGGCCTCCTTGCAAGCCTCAGTGGCTGCAACATACTCGGCCTCAGTGGTAGACAAAGCCGTACACTTCTGAACCCTGGACATCCAAGAGATAGCCCCTCCAGCATAGGTGAATACATAGCCAGAAGTGGACTTCCTACTATCTGCATGTCCTGCATAATCGGAGTCAGTGTACCCCACGACCCTTGTATCCTGGCTGCCATAGCAAATACACATATCTGTTGTGCCCTTCAGGTACCTCATGATACCCTTCACGGCATCCCAATGTCTGCTGCTAGGTGTAGCCATATAGCGTGCCACAACACCAACTGCATGTGCAATATCTGGACGAGTGGCTATCATGGCATACATCAAACTGCCCATGGCTGATGCATAAGGGATCTTGGCCATCTCGGCCCTCTGCTCATCTGTCTGCGGACAATCGGCCTGTGATACCTTCACATAAGAAGGTAATGGACAGCCAATAGGCTTTACGTCCTGCATGCGGAAGCGCTCAAGGACTTTATGAATGTACTCCCGCTGTGAGAGATACAAAAGTCCCTGATGCCTATCGCGCTTAATGCGCATCCCAAGTATATGTGAGGCCTGTCCCAAATCCTTCATCTCAAAGCTCTTCTTTAGCTGAGATTTAAGAGCATCTAGCTCATCATGAGCTTTCCCTACTATCAGCATATCATCAACATAGAGTACCAAGATAAGCAAACTGCCATCACGGGCTTTCTTCGTGTAAAGACACGGATCCATAGCACTCCTGCTGTAGCCCTGTGACTGCATAAAGGCATCAAACTTATGATACCATTCCCTAGGTGCCTGCTTCAAGCCATACAAGCTCTTCTTCAACTTGCACACTAGGTGCTCCCTGCCAGGTTCTGCAAAGCCCTTAGGCTGATCCATATAGATCTCATCATGCAAGTCCCCATGTAGAAAAGCCGTCTTGACATCCATCTGATATAGATCTAAGTCAAGCTGTGCAACCAAAGCCAAGACTAAGCGCAGGGTGGTCATCTTAACCACAGGAGAGAAGACCTCATCAAAGTCCACACCATGTTCCTGCTTAAAACCCTTTGCTACCAATCTAGCCTTGTATGCCGGCTTGGGGTGTCCAGGGGTACTTTTCAGCTTGTACACCCACTTGCATGGCAAAGCCTTCTTGCCCTTAGGCAAGGCAACCAAATCCCAAGTCTCATTCTTATGCAGGGAGTCTATCTCAGACTGCATAGCCCTCTCCCAGGAGTGACTGTCACCCCTGCGCATAGCCTCATCATAAGTGAAAGGCTCTCCTGCATCTGTAACCAAAACATAATGCATAGAGGGCTGAAATCTGTCAGGTGGACGTCTATCTCTAGCAGACCGTCTCACCGCAGGCTCTGCTGCCTGTCTAACTACCTGTCCAACATCCTGGCCCTGTGGAGGAACTGCTGCAGGCTGTACTACTGGCTGTGCTGGAGCTTTAGGCTCCTCCTGAAAGATCACTCTGCGGATCTCAACCACCTTCTCAGGCTGCCTGTGCATCTTGTCTTCATGGAAGACGACATCATGGCTGCGTACTATTTTCCGCGCCTGCGGATCCCATAGGCGATAGCCCATCTCTCCTGACTCACCATAGCCAAGGAATATGCATTTAATGCTCTTTGGATCCAATTTACTCCTCTTGTCCTTGGGCACATGGCAGAATGCCTCACATCCAAAGACACGGAGATGCGCATAAGAGGGTGGCTTACCAGCCCAAACTTCCTCTGCAACCTGGAAATCCAATCCACTGGAAGGCGATCGGTTTATGACATGCACTGACGTACTAACTGCCTCAGCCCAAAAACTCGGGGGTAGGCCTGCATGGCTAAGCATAGAGCGCACACGCTCCTGAATAGTCCTATTCATGCGCTCAGCCAAACCATTCTGGGGTGGGGTGTAAGGGGCGGTCAACTGACGCTTAATACCCCTGTCATCACAAAACTGCTCAAAAGCATGCGAGACATATTCTCCCCCATTATCTGTCCTAAGGCATTTCAGCCTATACCCAGTCTGGTTCTCAACAAGAGCAAGCCATCTCTGAAAAACTGCCAAAACATCGGACTTCTGCTTTATGGGATAAGCCCACACTTTCCTAGAAAAATCATCAATGAAGGTAACGAAGTACTTCGCGCCACCCATAGACATGCAAGGCATAGGCCCACAAACATCGGAATGCACCAATGCCAAGGGCTCACTCATGCGTGGCCTACCCGATTTCTTATGCGTAGACCTATTCTGCTTACCATAAAGACAATGATCACACGAGTCAAAACATGCATAATCCAAAGGCGGAAGATACTGCAAACCAGATAACATTTTCATTCCTTTCAAAGACATATGCCCCAAACGGGCATGCCAAAGTGATACATGTGGGATAGAGCCCACTGCCAAAACATGGTCTACAGAAGACCCAGATACAACAAGAGGATAGAGGCTGCCAGCCTTGGCGCCTCTAGCAAGCACAAGTCTGCCTTTGATAATTTTCCAGGCAGAATCCCCAAAACATACATGAAATCCTGCATCATCCAGCTGTCCTGCAGACATAAGACTGCGCGTAAGCGCAGGTACATGACGTACATCCCTAAGCAAAAATGAACTGCCAGTGGAAAACTGCAACTGAATATCACCCATGCCCACAATGTCAAGAGACCTGTCGTCTCCAAGTCGGACTGAACCAGATATAGTGCGGTAAGAGTGGAACCACTCACGGTAAGGCGTCACATGGAAGGACGCACCTGAATCCAATAACCAGCACTGTGCATACATACTAGGTGTCTCAGTCAAGTGTGAAGCATCAGAAGAACTAGCTGCAAGTATAAACTCATCACCACCATCGGACTCTTCAGTCTGCGTGACATTAATTTCCTCAATCTTGACGTTGGACTTCGCAGGTACTATGCTGCGATCAGAGGACTTCTCCTGCACTTTATCTTTCCCCTTATCCTTGCGCTTTTCATTGCGCAACTCATGACACTGTGGTCTAATATGGCCCTTTTTCCCACAATGATGACAAGTGACATTTGCATTGCGTCCACGCGACTTACTACTCGACTTGCCACCACGAGATTTAGACCGACCCTTCTGCGAGTCACGGCCTCGGCCATTACCACGGTCATACCTGTCATTCCTGCCTCTAACTGTCAAAGCATGACTACCACGAGAGGCATCCAAGTTTTTGCGATTCACCTCTTCCTGAAGAAGAGCACTCTCAACATCTGCCAATTTTAGAGTAGCACTAGAGGCACAAAGAGCAGTGCGGAATACATCCCATGACTCATTCAGAGCTCCAAGCAAGAAAAGAGGAGTTACTTCCTCTCCAAAGGTGATATCCTGCGAAGTCAGGTTCTTCAGTATAGCATGGAACTGGCTCAAGTGAGCAGACATAGTCGCATTATCCTTCATGCGCAGATCCATAAGCTGCTTCAACCAGTACATCTGACTCGCCGGACTTTTCTTATCATAAAGATTCTTGATCTTATTCCATAGATCCCATGCACTCTGTGCTTCCTCAAATACATTATAATGTACCTGTTCAGTGAGAGACAATACAATCGTGGACTTGCATAGCTCATCAAGTTCAAGCCAGTCGTCAATGTCCATAGTTTCAGGCTGCTCCCCACTCAACCGAAGTGGCTTAATCTGAGATTTTTGCACCAAAACCTGCCATATTTGACTCTTCCAGTAAGAGTAGTTGGTACCATCCAACTTTGTAATGTTAAAGATGGCACTATCATGCGAAGATGACGCCATTATGCAGGCTGGAAATGCCCAAACAGTCCAAAACTGCTTGCTGTTTTACTGCAGAAACTGCCCAAAAATGACCAAAACGGGGTCCAAAGGGTGAGCAAAGTGTGCCAAAAGTTACTGCCCACTTAGTACTAGGTGCGGTACACCAAATCAGGATATTTCAGCATGAAAAGTACACCTCAGTCCACCAATAACTGCTTGCTGTAATAAATTGCAGGTATGCAGTCTAGAGAGCAAACTGTCCCAAAATAGGATCCAATGTCAAGCAAACAATGCTAGGTCCAAAGCCGGCATGAAACGGACATAAGCAAGGCCAATGACAGTGAAAAGAACATGAGCTCAACACCAAGCATGTCAAAATAACATCTGCCAGTGAAAGGCACACCCCCAGACACTCTAGGCAAAGTGTTCCTGTAACTGCCAAAACCTGACACAAATAGGTATCTGCTCAAAGAGAAAGATCCAAATATGAGACTCGGCTCATAAGCATCCTGTGAACCAAGAGTACATCAATGCATATCCATAAAGATCGGAGTATGATCCCAAAGTCTCAATGTGTATGTAGCTGCTCAAGACATAAACTGCTTCAAATACATGTAAGTGCTCCAATAGCATGCAACTGTCAAAGGTCAAGAAAGCATGTAAAATGCTCCCACTGGCACAAAAGGCATACAAAGCGAGCTCAGAAGCTCAAACAACCCAAGAGAAAGCACCAGTGATAAGTGACCCTGTCAATGCATCAAGCGCATCCGAGAGAGCATGACATACATGAAGCACCGGTCGTATTAACCATGAAGCAATACATAAGCCCAAATAAGCTCTCGGTCAACTCAATGACATCCAAATAGCAACCAAGATCAGTGATCAAGTAAGCCGGGAATGCTCAAATACATCCAAATCCAAGCTCCAAATGTCGGTATGGCATACAGGAACCAAATAGCATATGTCACGAACCAAAGCATGTAATGCAAAAGCCTAACTGTCAAGCAGAGACATGAGGCATAGGCGGTCCACGAGCATGCCGAGTCGGTCCAAATGCCAGTGAAGACGGAGCTAATGCGAAGCTCAAAAGCATCCCATAATCTCATACATATGCTCCAAGTCGTCCCCAAATGTCAGAGATATCATGCCAAAGCTCAAAGCATACATCCGGTATCGGTAGGTAAGTGCCAAAGCATGTAAAGTACCTTCAGCCCACTGTTATTCCAGCATGTATTTACTGTTCTAAACAGTAGATTTCAGCCCCAAATTCAAGCCAAAATCATGGTCAAACCAAATGCATACATCCCCAATACATCCGGGTAGGAAGTAGACCGCATACGGGCATCAAACAAGGTAACCGGAGTAGAGTAGAAGCATTAAATGCCAATGCCAAGCGTGGCTGCCCTGTTTCCAGCACTGTATAACAGTAAATAACAGTCCCAAATCAGCCAATATTTCAAGCCAAAATCATGGCATAATCGTGTGCATACATTCCCAAGGCACTAGGCATCATGTAGACCGCATACGGGCATCAAATAGCACAACCGGAATGGAGTATAAGCAACAAATGCTAATGCCAAATGGTGCTGCCCTGTTTTCAGCCTGTTATGACAGTTTATGACAGTCCCAAATCTGAAGAAATCAGCCCCGAAAGATCAAGACCAATACCCAAAGCTTGAATGACATCAAACATGAAGTCTATAGCCCTCTTGATCAAGGTAGAGAGCAAGAAGCAATGGCCAAGTGTGGAGCTGAAGTAGATGAGTGCTCACAGCCTAGAAAAAATGATGCAATCTGCCCTGTTGGTGCTGAACTTGCTGTTGCTCCACATGGGCTGAAAAGGGGGTAATGGGGGGCTCAATGATGGCCCAAGGTAGGCACATACCAAGCCATGAAGGCCCAATGCAAAGGGGAGGGAAGATATGAGCTATGGAGCTCAAGAAGAGTGGCTGCCCTTTGTTCCTGCCCTGTTTCAATCTGAGAATACACTCAAATGCCTGCAAATGCTGAAGCAATACCTCAAGGGCAAGGCCCTGATGAAGCTCAAGAAGGCCAGGATGGAGCTCGGGAAGCCGGGGAGAGTCGGGAGCTCAAGAGGTCGGCTATGGCTGCCGGGATGGAGACCCAATGCGTGAAGTGAGTCGATGCGAAGGTCGGGAAGCACTGAGTCGAGCTCGAGCAAGAGAATGCCAAGCTCTGATACCAGTTGAAAGGTGAGAAGGATCGAAGCTTGCACGCGAGCTATGGCGGGAGAGCAAGAGCAAGAAAGAGAGAGACAAGAAATGGGAACTCCAACCGTCACAATGTGTGACCGGGCCTTCCTTTATTCAAACTGTCACTAAAAGAATAAAGAATAAAGTGACGTGACGGGCGCCCGCCACCTGCAGTGTGCAGTGGCGGGTACTGTCAGTGTAGTAATACACGGGGCGGCACGGCGGAGGCGCCTTTACCCCCAACACATATGATACATAGTAAGGGGCCCTCAAAGATTAATATCCATATCCAATGCCAAACACTTGCAATGCATGCTGCTTCTTGACTAGAAATATTTTCTCTATATTCACCAAAAGCACATATCCTCCACAAAACTTGGTCAACACCTTGAGTGCAAAAATGGGGAGTCTCTTGCATTATCTAGAGAATATTTACTTTGAATAATTATAATTTGTAATAGCAAAGTGATTTATTCTTATCAATACACAATCTTTCTCTGTAATACATTGCTCAATAGTGTGGTTAACTATGTGTATCTTTATATGATCCAATTTGTCAATGTATTGTGAGAGAGCACCATCTTTTTCGTGGCCTGCTATCTTGGAGCTATTGGAAGCCGATGCCCTTGACTCCCGTGCTCGTGTAACAAAGTCATTGCTATCAAGTAGCACCTCCTTGCAAATGAACATTCTTAGAAAAGAAGCTAGGAACCATTGAAGATCAAGAATATGAAGAGCACATAGACTATATACTAGTTGATTTTCATCACTTTCAAGCAATCGTGATGTCCATAAAGAGATTGTGCCACCCTTGGATTCTTATGGCATTGATGTTTCATGCCATCCTATGTTTGCTATATCAAGCCTTTGCATTATTGCCTATCTTTTCTCTTCATTAGGCCATTGTTGCTACTCATAGGCCTTGGCCTTTGCTTCAAGCCTTTTGAGGATCTCCTCACCTGACGTCCATTTTGCATCTTCAATTGCAGCATCAACCAAAAAATGTAGATCTATATTGTCCATTGCTGAGTATTGCTAAATTGAACCAAGGTAATGAGATCGTAATCCTCATGGATGTCTAGTGAACTCATAATGTCGGCCAATAATACATAATCCTAGTCCTCTGATATCGTAAATGTAGACACATACATGCCTCCTTCCTTGGCATATGAATCCAACGGTAGTGCATCCTCTAGATTGGTAGGGATAGTAACTAGGGCTCTATTAAAGCTTTGCCTTTGTTGAGTAGCTTTCATAACCTCCTCCTCTGCATCAAAGGCTACAATCTTCTCTACCTCATTGACCTCTCTATTAGTAATTGCATGTCGTTTCATGTCACCAATGCCTTGTAAGTTGTTTCCATAGGAGATGTAAGTAGCAAAGGAATGCAAAAGAAGAATGTAGTAGGTGACACCTCTTTGAGCGTATTGAGAAATCATTTGTGCCCCTATGTGCACTGGCAAGAAATTTATCTAGTACCCTGGCTAACTTTCTCTTGGAAACTTTGTTGGTTGCGAAGCCATTGGGGTGAACATATTTATCTATATCAATGATGACCGTGCTAAATGACATGATTCTTTAGAATTCCTCCATTTTCTTAACCATTATGTTCCCAAATGAGCCTAATACTTTCTTAATAGGAAGCAATGAGTTGAACATGTGCGACAACTTGAGAGCATGAGAGTGAGAGCTAGCATTACAGAGAAACATATATAGCTTTTCATCTAGGGTCTCCTCCACGTCACCCTCAAATAGTAGCTTGATCTTCTTGTTTCATGTGCCAACAAAAAATTCGAAAGCACAAAATGATCCTCCAAGCCAAACTAATCGCTTTAAATCAAGCATCCTTTGCTTGTAGTGACCTACAATGTGTTCAAGCACACGTGAGGGTCAACACCATTCGACCCATTTTGCCTACTATCTAGCGAGAGGCCTTCCTCGCTCGATGGTGATCCATGTGGCATTCATTGCATGTAAGGGTAACCATCAAGCAATGTGGGTGCTCTTAGGCCTAGGGAGAAGCCTTCTTTGCCGAGTGGTGACCATACCATATTTAGTGCCAAGGAGAGTCAACAGCAAGCAATGCTCTTTGCCCACTGACTAGGTGAGGAGCCCCCCTCGCTTAATGGCATCCCATACTTCTTTCAATGCATACGATGGTCAAAATCAAGCAATATGGGTCCTCTTAATCCTAGGGAGAAGCCTTCTTTGCTTGGTGGTAACCCTCACTACGTTCAAGTGCTAGTTAGGGTCCTTTGCTACAATGAGGTTCCTCCCTCACTTGGTGGTGGTCCATGCTACATTTAAGTAAACACTACATCACAACCAAGCAATATGGGAGCTCTTTGGCCTAGATAGAATCCTCCCTCACTTAGTGGTGACTCACAACCAAGCAATATGGGAGCTCTTTGGCCTAGGTAGAATCCTCCCTCACTTAGTGGTGACTCATGGTACATTTAAGTGTACATGAGGGTCAACACAAAATGATGTTCTTTGCCCACCATCCCAATGAGGGGGCCCCTTGCTTTGTGGTGATCCATATGGCATTCAGTGCATGTGAGGGTCACCATCAAGTGATGTGGGTGCTCTCATGCATAAGGAGAAACCTCCTTTGCCAAGTGGTGACCCATACTATGTTCAATACCACGGAGAGTCAACACAAAGCAACACTCTTTGCCTACCTACCCAATGAGAGGACCCTCTCACTTTGTGGTGTCCCATACTACTTTTAGTGAATAAGACAATCAAAATCAAGTGATCTCTTAAGTCTAGATAGAAGACTCCCTCACTTGGTGGTATTCTATGTTGTGTTTAAGTAAACATTACATCAAAACTAAGCAATGTGGGAGCTCTTTGGCTTAGATAGAAGCCTCCCTTGCCTGGTGGTGACCCATGAGGATCAACACCAAGTGATATGGGGGCCCTTGATTTTAGGGAAAAGTCTCGCTTGCTTGATGGTGAACCATACTGCATTCAAGTGGATACGATGTCAAAATCAAGTAATGTGGGAGCTCTTTAGTCTAAGTAGAAGCCTCCCTTTCCTATTGGTGACCTAGACTTTGTTCAAGTATACACGAGGGTCAACACCAAGCAACGCAAGGGCCCTTGAGTCTAGGGAGATGTCCCCATCATTTGGTGGTGATCCATACTACATTCAGTGCACACAATGTCGCAGTGTGTAGGGTTGAAGGTCACCACAGGGGTTTGGCAAGAAAACTAGACAAGATAAATAGAGATATGTCTTCAAGAGATAAGTAGATTACATTGAATGTTTAAAGGTTCAAAAGGTACTTCACAGTTAATCACAGGGGTTTGAGAGAGAAGAATGTATGGGGATTCAAGAGCTTAGACTCTGGAGATGGTAGAGATAAGAGAAGGGTTGAAGGTTTCAAGCCAAGTTCTTGAAGATGTTAATAGAGCTTCCAACTACATGTTCTTAGCAATGATCACAAGAGTATTATCTCATAAGTTCTTACTCAAATCAAGCTTGTTTTCTTGACTGTAAGAGCAATCACAAATTATAAAATCAAGTACAATATGCTATCATGTATCATGAACAACTCTGCATCCCATCATTCGTACATGATGCCATAGCATGAATCAACTTCGCATGATTACATTCAATGTAGACTGTTAGGGACAAAAGCTTATGAGTCAATTACAAGGCTTGAAGGGCAAAGAGACTTGCTTCAAGAGAGCTTGAAATTGAGTTCCTAATAAGAATAAGTTACCACATCCAAGAAATAAGAGAAAAAACTCATCTTAATTCAACTCAAAGCATCTAATTGATCTACAAATATTTCCTTGCCATAGGGGCACATAATACTTGCATATTTTGAGAAGATATCTTCTATAGAGTAAGAAATGAATTAAAAGAATAATGTTGTAGCTAATTCTCTAAATATAGCTGAAGATATCAGCCCCAAATCATCCCAAATATCTTTTGGAATTCACATCTGATGATAGCATAAACTTTCCCTAACACACAATGTCAGTGTGTTTGGTGTCAAGAGTCCACCACAGGGGTAAGAGACAGCAGGGTGAAGGTAGATTCAAGGAGAGGAGACGGAAGAGAAGGGGTTTGAAGAAATTAAAGACGTAGAAGAATACTCCCAAAAAGAATTAGAAAATGTAGAAGAATACTAACAGAGATGAAGCCTATCAGTTTATTCTTGCATTATGAGAAGATAAAACTCTAATAGACAAAAACGTGTATAAAATAATACCTTCCTCAATGCTTCTCAGATTGCCAATCTGATGCTTCCATTGGATCCAAAAGGGGGGTAAAATACCAGCACACCTGGCCAGAATTCTGCCAGATCACTCCCTCTTCATCTCCCACTTCAGAGTGTTGTTCACTGCTTGAAAACACCGATCACGTGTTGCATGATTTTGCCAATCTCTCTTTTTACATAAAATCCTCTCAAATTAGCTGAAAGCTACATGCTTTATTTTACATGTTATCATAATCTAGAAGTTGTCTACAATTTTATGGATTTTTACAAGAGATAATGTCTAAAATATCAAAAATTGGCTAAAACTTGTCAAAAAATCTAATATTTTTGAACCATGGACATTGATACTAATGTCTAAAATGGCATTGGCTCTCTAAATCAATAAGAAAGCCACACTTTATATTTTTTTACACGGTGTGTGCATAGCAATGAGGGTCAAAACCAAGCAATGTGGGAGTTCTTAAGCCTAAGGAGAAGCCTATCTCACTTGGTGGTGTCCTATACTGCATTCAAGTACACTTGAGGGTCAACCTGTGTGGTGTTCAGTGCACGCTTGGGTCAACAACAAGCAACCCATGTGATGTCAATATATGAAAGTCCTCTAATCCCTAAAATTTGTGGAGGCACCTCTCACTTTTCATGCACAAAATTAGAAATAACACAAAGTTAGAAGTAGCCTACACCTACTATGTTGTCACATGGCACCTTGCATGAAGAGCTGATGTCCATCATTGGATGGGTTGGTTCCTTGATCTACCATGTCAAAGGAGCAAGGTGATTGAGTAGGTCTAAAGCAAGAGCAAGATGAGAGCAAATGCACCAAGTGCAAGAGATCACACATGATCGAAGAAGGTAGAGAAAGCATGAATGTATGCTCAATGGTTCCTCTTTAAACGATATCCATATTGATAGGGACACCTCCTTTTAGGATTCTAATTTCTATATCCCTTTCTCCTAGTGGTGATAATTAGCCATAATACTATCTCCCACAAGGATCAATGACCCAAATTGATCAATGAAGAGTGGGGATCAATGGCCCAAATATACACACATGTTTTGGCAACACCCTACATCATGTCATGATCGAGACGTATCCAAAACAAAGCTTTAAAAAATTTCTTGTTAATGCAAAAGCATTCATTTAAAAGTTACCCACACCCTTAACAAATTAATGCAAAATACTCGATCCTCACTCCATAAACCAGTTATTGTAATAGCTCCTCCAAACTGGACTTTGCACACATTTCCTACACACATTTTGTAGATTTCTTACTCTTGCCTTCACTTGGTCCTTTGCCCTACCTCTCACCTAGCTAGTACTCTCGTAAGCCCTCATATTGAGCTCGCCCCTAGAAGGAGCATATCTTTGACCCATTTGCACCAAGAATCAACCTCCCAATAAAGAGATTGCACCACTATAGTGCCAATTCTATCGTGATCTATTCACTAATAAGGCTAAAAAACATCCTCAAGTACTATATATTTGAGATTTTTTCCTTCATGGCAATGGTCCTCGCACTAGGTTTTTGCTTTGGTGGATAGTCTTTTAGGGATACCATCGAGAAATCAGTGTGGTGGCAACCCATTTTCCACTGGCTACCTCCCTCACTTGATGATGAGTCTTGCTAATACATCTCCTTCTTCTCCATTTTCTTCTCTATAATTTCTATCTTCTTCTCTTGATGTGGGTCTATTTAGTTTTGGTTGTGAAGGAGCCAAGGCATTGAATCATAGCACTTGGATTGTGGGATCATCTTCGAGCCTTCAAGCTCACAATGTGGGGTGGTAAGTTAATGACTACAGTATATCTCAAAACTAGTCTTGTATTCTTGCTTCCTAGGGTTGGAGAGAAGGATACATGGTTAGTTAGAGTAGAGTGTTGAGACAACATGGGAGATATAGCTAGCTAAGGTGAGTTGTAGCTTCTAAAAGAAGAGAATTTTGTCCAATATTGTGACTCTTTTGTATCTACCCAACATCTTGAGTGTGCACATAAGATTAGATTAGTAGGTTTGTTATCAAACTCATTGTAACACAATCTCCTACTCTCAAGTAGGCTTATCATAGAAAGTTATTAGATTCATCCTCACATCCACAAGCCACCTTACAAGTATTTGTACTACAATCCATGCTACCCCAAGAATGAATTTTTCTATGTACATCTTTTTTGCCATGGAAGCTAGAATGGATCAGTAAGTAGTGCACCTATTTAAAAATTATTAGCTACTAAGAAGCCATTATAGAATCAGAGTGGATAGAGGGAACAAGCTATTATGAAAACCGAATTGAGGGAAGTTGTTACATGGACAATAACATATCAATTGTGAGTCTTAGAGAAAGCCCAAAACCACTCTTCCTAACTTTCAAGCATGACCTACAAAGATGATCAACAATAGAAACTAATTTATATTTGATTTGTACCCAGACAAAGCTCATTATTATGCCTTGACACCAATATCTACATGTTTTCATGTTGTACCTTGAACAATATGCTCCATCCTAGCTCTCAAATTGTAGGGCCAATTCTTAATAAAATTTCCAATCATAGGCTCATGATTCAAATTAGAACTTGACTCCATTCTTACATCTCCATACCCAAAAATACATTGCTTCTTAACAATCTACAATCAAGATTTAGCACCATACTCAAAATCAACATTTTTAAGATGCAGAAAAAAAGCTTCTAAATGTTTAATAGCATGATACATGACATGATAAATTTCCAAATTCAACAGGTCACAAGTGTCACGATGAACATGCAAATTGAAGTAGGAAACTAATACCTTAGGAGTAGCAAAGATGTTATGAGTGGTCTTAGGCATCATCATCTCATAGCCATGTTCAAGATGGTCATGATCTATTGAGCTACTTCTAGTTGTGAACAAAAAATAGTTAAAAACACATGAAAACCTATATCAATTTCTCAATCTTTAGAAATTAAGTGGACCTACTTACCTCTTTCATCATAAAATGGGATGGTTCCTCTCAACCAGACAACAAGCTGGTCCTCTCCAACTTGACACCAATGGGATGGATGGCAGGTCTAGGTGTAGATTTAATTATTAACTACTAGACATTTTAAGTTTGATGAAAGACTAAGTGTGCTTCAAAAGAAAGTGGTCATAAATAGTAAACTTATAGAAATTGTCATAATTCATAGCAAGTTGCAACATGTTAAAACATACTTAATCTGAAGTATTATAAAGTAAATGTGAAAATTTTGTTTATTCTCTTCAATGTGTAGAATACCCTTGTTGCATCATGATAGCTTTGACCATCATCCTATGTGAAGATCCAATAATCAAAATAAGGTAGTACAAAAATATAGGCAACCCTAGTTGCACTTCATAAAAATACTAGTGGATCAACAAAAGCTCACCAATGAAGAATTTAATCATTTCACTCTTTTACTAAATTACATATTTTTTTTCAAATTTTAATTTAAAAGTCCCTTTTACACAGAGAGAGAGAGAGAGAGAGAGAGAGAGTAGAGTAGAGTAGTTTATTATCGTCCACGGAAGGCCAAATTATGACCCATGGGACCTTTTCAGATATACAATGATTCTCGTCTCCCATGGTAGGAAAGGGTAGCTTGTCAAGATTATGGGAGAGAAGGAAGGAGTCTCACTTGTAGCTTTCTTGCTTGCACAATGGGGGAATACACACAAGGGTGGAGGCTGAAAACAGTTTTCCTCTTCTTAGTTGTGTAAGCCAAAAAGAACTCACTTACAAAAGAAATAGAAGAACCCTATATATGGGTCTCAAACCAAACTCAACTAACTAAGGTGGCATACTAACTGAGCCACGAACCAGAGTAGATAAGGATAGCTATCATCTAGCTATTATTCATGGGCGGTGTACCAATCGCATCTGCAACTGACAAGTCGGTGACATAAATGTACAACGGTCACCCTGGCATATCACGAGTGGAGCTCGATATCTCAACACTCCCCCTCAAGCTCAATCCCAATTCTTGCACACGAAGGTCTGAACTTGCGCAGCTTCTCTGCGCCCAATGCCTTCGTGAATATGTCAGCTACCTGATCCTCTGTGCTGACATAAACTAGATCAATAAAACCTAGTAAAACCCTCTCCCGCACATAGTGATAATGCACCTCAATGTGCTTTGTTCTAGCATGATAGACTGGGTTATTTGCCAAGTGTATGCTGCTCATGTTGTCACAATAAATGACAACTGGCCCATCTGTAGGCTGATGCATATCATAAAATAGCTTATGCAACCAAGCTACCTCACATGCAGCCATTGTTGCACCCCTATACTCAGCCTCTGTGCTCGACAAGGCAACTGTAGGCTGTTTCTTGCTGCTCCAAGTGACTGCAGCACTCCCAAAAGAGAAAACATATCCACTGGTAGATCGTCTATCAGAGATACTACCATCCCAATCAGCATCAATGTATCCATGCAACTATATCTGAACCCCAGTCTCATAAAATAGTCCATACTGCAATGTGGACTTCACATACCTGAGTATGTGTCTAGCCGCATCCAAATGCGGTTTCCTTGGAGCCTGCATAAACTGACTTACCAATCCAATAGCATAGCTCAAATCTGGCCTGGTAATAGTCATATAAATCAAACTTCCTACTATGCATCTACACATAGTAGGGTCTTCGAGAAGCTCACCTGCATCTGCACTCAGCTTCACATTCTGCTCCAAA